>NC_059343.1:18075833-18384722 GCF_018350155.1 Leopardus geoffroyi
GTAATGGCTGAAGGCCAGCCCCTAATCTGGGTCAACTCCAGAGTTCAAGGGAAGCAGCAAGAGGGAGTACTCCCTATATGCAAGTTCTTACACAAGGTTCCAACTATATTATATGCTAGGGATAGGGTGGCAAAAGAGTTACCTGTTCACTCTTACCCTATTGAGCAAATTCTCAGACTAGGGGTACACCTTTGAACCCTTAGAGTAGTGGCACTTGGAGAAGGCAGTCACTATGCAGGGAGCAGGGTGATTGCCTAAGGTTAGACAGTCCATCTTGTCTCAGCCATTCAGCACCCCAGGAACACCTGGTCTCTGCTTAACTTACTTCCACAGTCCCCTATAATCATGGTTTTGTCTCACTTGATTGTGCCCCTCATGAGAAGTCCTGCATTTGCTATTTCCAAGAGCCCTGAAAATGTTCCAGTCTGCAACTATTTCTTAAACTAATTTCCTAGTTTGGGGCTGTCAGACCATAGAATATAAATTCAGACTGAAAACTACCCTGAGGAAAGTCGATGATTATTTATTCCCATGGATATATTTGTAAGTACATATGTGTGTGCGTGGGGGTTCAGGTATGTGTATTCTCCACCCCCACCCCCACTCAAAGCTCAGACAAGGGTAGACAAGCTTCTTTGTTTTCTACCTCAGCTGATGGATGGCTTTGCTTTCTACTCCACTGTGGGCCTCTCAGAGTCCCAAGTTTATACAAGGTTCTTAGTTCTAGTTCCCCATTTTGTCTGGTCCCAGACCCTTTTCTCTGGACCTGAAAAGTTGTTAAAACCAACTTGGTTGCAAAGGTAGGAGTTCTCTCTTCCTCTTCTGGGGGAAACAGTGTCAGCAGCTGCTTACCATGTGAAACTATAGGTCTAGCTCTGATTTTGGCCTTGAAGTATTTTCCTTACTGTGCATTTAAAATGATACTTGCCTTCTACAGGTGCTTGGGTGGCTCAGTTGGTTAAGTGTCTGACTCTTGGTTTTGGCTCAGGTCATGATGTCACAGTTCATGAGATCCACCCCATGTCAGGCTCCACATTGCACTTAGTATTCTCTCTCCCCCTATCTGCCCCTCCCCTGCTCTTGCTCTCTCTCTCAAAATAAATAAACATTAAAAAATAAAAATGGTTAAAAAATGATACTTGCCTTCTAAAAAATAATAGACTTTAAAAAGGGGAGGCACGGGGCACCTGGGTGGTTCAGTCAGTTAAGCGTCCAGCTTTGGCTAAGGTCATGATCTCACAGTTCATGAGTTCAAGCCCCATGTCAGGCTCTGTGCTGACAGTGCAAAGCCCGCTTGGGATTCTCTCTCCCACTCTCTCTGCTCTTTCCCCATTTGCTCTCTCTCTCTCTCTCTCTCTCTCTCTCTCTCTCTCTCACTCTCAAAGTAAATAAACTTTAAAAAATAAAATAAAATAAAATAAAATAAAATAAAATAAAATAAAATAAAATGGCAGGGCTGGCTGGCTTAGTCAGAAGAGCATGTGATTCTTGATCTCAGAGTTATGAGTTTGAGCCCCACGTTGGGTGTAGTAGAGATTACTGAAAAAATAAACTTTTTAAAAATGTTTACTTATTTATTTTGAGAGAGAGAGAAAGAGAGGGAGAAAGAGAATCCCAAGCAGGCTCTGCGCTGTCAGTGCAGAGCCTGATGCAGGGCTCAATCTCATGAATTGTGAGATCATGACCTGAGCAGAAATCAAGAGTTGGACACTTAACCGACTGAGCCACCCAGGTGCCCCCAAAAAATAAATAAACTTAAAAAAAAAGATACTTGCCTGATTTTATCCAGCACTTCTAGGTGTTCTATAGAAGAAGGGCTTTCAGATTATCCAAACTGCCACATGACCCAAAAGGGAGGTCCTATGGGAGGCTAAAAAACATATAAACACAAACATGTCCATGCTTCAGCCTCAGAGAGTCCCAGCCTTGCATCCAGCCAGGGCCCAGGACCAGGAGTATTCTGTTTTTTGTTTGTTTGGTCTTAAATTTTTTTTAATGTTTATTTATTTTTGAAAGAGAGAGAGACAGAGACAGAGAACGAGTGGTGGAGGGGCAGAAACAGAGACTGAATCTGAAACAGGCTCCAGGCTCTGAGCTGTCAGCACAGAGCCCAATGCAGGGCTCAAACTCGGGAATGATGAGATCATGACCTGAGCCGAAGTCGTACACTAACTGATTGAGCCACCCAGGCGGCCCAGGACCAGGGGTATTTTGAAGATGCACCATCCTCCACGTGATTCTGATAGGTGTCTCCCCTTAAAAACCACTGGAACAGAAAATAATAAGCCTGTATCATTATAGCATGTAAGGAGACTGTTAACATTTTGCTGGAAAATAATCTCTGCCTATTTTTCAAAGGAAATGAAACCTTTATTGCATCTACAAAGATAAAATGCTTTTGCTACAGATGACTGCCTTTTGATGGTTAGTTCATTTTATAACTAAAGGAATACAGAAGAGTTTGCTGGAATTATGTATTATTATATAGTGGACAATTCCATTTTCTGAAGGGATAATAAAAAATAGATGCTTGCATAATGTTTCCTGCATGAAAACTTTGCTTGGCCAAAATTTTGCTGAGTTCTGAAAACATTTAAAAATTTTTGCATCATTTGCTTTGGCCTGTACATATGCTGAAAACCAGTATCAGAGATTTTGACCTTTGGCAGTTTTGTAGTTGAATAGATAATAATTCAGCAATTTTTAATTGTGTCACCGATAAGATAACTGAATAATGAAGAATTTTCAGTGCCAAGTACAACTATCTAGTTTGCAGTTCTCACCAAAACCCATTAAATCCAAATGGATAAAATTTCCATTGTGAACACTGTACATATTATACAAGATTTGTACAGAATGTACAAGCTAAATTTTTAAGTCACCTATCAGAATTATAATTACTATTGACACAACATTTGCTTTGTGTAAAGGTGATAAAAATAGAAAGTTTTAAAATTAGCTTTCTGCAAATTTCTCAGTTATCAAAAAAATATTAGAAAATAAATGGAGGGGCACCTGGTTGGCTCAGTTGGTAGAGTATATGGCTCTTGATCTTGGGGTTGTGAGTTTGAGCTCCACCTTAGGTGTAGAGATTACTTTAAAAAAAATAAAATCTTGGGCTGCCTGGGTGGCTCAGTTGATTAAGCATCCAACTTCGGATCAGGTTATGATCTCAAAGTTCGTGGGTTTGAGCCCCACATCAGCTCTGTGCTGACAGCTCAGAGCCTGGAGCCTGCTTCAGATTCTGTGTCTCCCTCTCTCTCTGCCCCTGCCCCACTCATGCTCTGTGTCCCTCCTGCCCTTCCTCCCTCCCTCTCTCCCTCTCTCTCTCTCAAAAATAAACGTTAAAAAATCAATAAATTAATAAAATCTTTTTTTAATTTTATTTTTTTTAATTTATATCCAAATTAGGTATCATATAGTGAAACAATGATTTCAGGAGTAGATCCCTTAATGTCCCTTACCCATTTATCCCATACCCCCTCCCACAACCCCTCCAGTAACCCTCAGTTTGTTCTCCATATTTATGAGTCTCTTCTGTTTTGTCTCCCTCACTGTTTTTATATTATTTTTGTTTCCCTTCCCTTATGTTCATCTGTTTTGTCTCTTAAAGTCCTCATATGAGTGAAGTCATATGATTTTTGTCTTTCTCTAACTGACTAATTTCACTTAGCATAATACCCTCCAGTTCCATCCACATAGTTGCAAATGACAAGATTTCATTCTTTTTGATTGCTGTGTAATACTCCATTGTATGTATGTATATATATATATATACACACACACACCACATGTTCTTTATCCATTCATCCATCGATGGACATTTGGGCTTTTTCCATACTTTGGCTATTGTGGATAGTGCTGCTATAAACATGGGGGTGCATGTGTCCCTTCGAAACAGCACACCTGTATCCCATGGATAAATGCCTAGTAGTGCAATTGCTGGGTCGTAGGGTAGTTCTATTTTTAGTTTTTTGAGGAACCTCCATACTGTTTTCCAGAGTGGCTGCACCAGCTTGCATTCCCATAAAATCTTTTTTGAAAACGAAAAAAAGAATTTTCTTCTCAGTTATTTTGACAACCCTCATTATAATATCTAAGTGTCTCCTTGCCCACTTGAAGCAATAAAAAGTCCATATTCTGTATACCATGATAGTTTTTTTTTTAAAGATTTTATTTTTAAGTAATCTCTATACCCAACGTGGGGCTCAAACTCACACCACCAAAATCAAGAGTCACACACTCTACTGACTGAGCCAGGCAGGCACCTCCTGATAAGTTTTATATGAGGTATCTCATTTATTTCTTGCAAAAAACCCCTGCTCATACTATCCACATTTTATAAATGAGAAATGAATGTGTAAGATTGCACAATTGATAGGTGGTAGAGTATTGATTTGAACCTAGAGCTTGTATGTTTAAGAAAACTGCACTGTCTCTCAAAGTAAAAAAACTAAAAAGCATCCACATAGAAGCAGCATCTTGTGTCCTTCTTGAACCTCTGTCACGTACAGCCTAATCGCCTCCAGTCCAGCCTCCACCATGTCCATCAGAATGACCCAGACCTCTGACAAGGTGTCCACCTCCAGCCCCCGGGGCCGTCAGCAGCCACTCATACATGAGTGCACCTGGCGCCTGCATCAACTCTTCAGCCTTCTCCTATATGAGCAGCAATAGCAGCTTCTGGGGTGGCCTGGGCGCCAGCATGAGTATGGTCAGGGGCTACAGCAGGGCCAGGATTATGGGGCACATCATGCCTGTCTCTGTGAACCAGAGCCTACTGAGCCTCCTTAAGCTGGAGGTAGACCCCAACATCCAGGCTGTGAGCACCCAGGAAAAGGAGCAGAACGACACCCTCAACAACAAGTTTGCCTCCTTCATCGGCAAGGTGAGGCACTTGGAGCAGAGCAAAATTCCGGAGACCAAGTGGAGCCTCCTGCAGCAGCAGAAAACAGCTCGGAGCAACACGGACAACATGTTCAAGAGCGACATCAACAACCCTGGGCGGCAACTGGACACATTGGGCCAGGAGAAGCTGAAGCCAGAGGCAAAGCTTGGCAACATGCAGGGACTGGTGGAGGACTTCAAGAATAAGTACAAGGAGATCAAAGAGTGTGCAGACATGGAGAATGAATTTGTCCTAATCAAGAAGGATGCAGACAAAGCTTACACGAACAAGGTAGACCTGGGGTCTCACCTGGAAGGGCTCACCAACAAGATTACTTTCTTAAGGCAGCTGTATGAAGAGGAGATTCGTGAGCTACAGTTTCAGATCTCAGACACGTCCATGGTCCTGTCCACAGACAATAGCTGTTCCCTGAAACTGGAAAGCATTATTGCCACGGTCAAGGTTCAATATGAGGACATCACCAACTGCAGACAAGCTGAGGCCTAGACCACATATCAGATCAAGTATGAGGAGCTGCATATATTGGCTGAGAAGCACAGGGATGACTGCCATCATACAAAGATGGAGATTTCCAAGATGAGCCAGAATATCAGTCAACTCCAGGCTAAGATTGGGGGCCTCAAAGGCCAGAGGGCTTCCCTGGAGGCCTCCATTGCTGATGCAGAGCAGTGTGGGGAGCTGGTGGTTAAGGACACTAATGCCAAGCTAGCCAAGCTGGAGGCTCCCCTGCAGCAAGGCAAGCAGGATATGGTGTGGCAGCTGTGGGAGTACCACAAGCCCATGAATGTTAAGTGGGCCCTGGAGATCGGGATCGCCACCTATACTGCAAGCTGCTGGAGGGCGAGGAGAGCCAGCTGGAGTGTGGGATGCAGAACATAACTACTCAGGTGGGCTGAGCTCAGCCTATGGGGGCCTTAGAAGCCCTGGCCTCAACTACAGCCTGGGCTCTTTCCAGTCCAGCTTCAGATGTGGAAGGGCTCCAGTTTCTTCATCCGAGTCAGCTCCTCCAAGGCCGTGGTTGTGAAGATCAAGACCCATGATGGGAAGCTGATGTACAAATCATCTGATGTCCTGTCCAAATGAACAGTCACTGTAGACCCTCCCACCCACCCACCCCACTCCTGAGGCTGTCATAGAGCCTGTGGGGGAAGAAGCTGTGCATGGGGAGCATCAGGAATAGGAGACCCACTAAGGCTCACCCTGGCCCTCAGCCTACCCTTGGGGTAGTCTGCTGCCCTGGGTACCCCCTCTTGCCCATGCCCCCAGCTAAAAGCCAATCCCAAATAAAGCCTCAGATGGCTCTTCCAACCCCCCTAAATTTTTTTAAATAAATTAATACATAAAATAAAAACCTAAAAAGCAAAAACACACAAATGGGAAACAAACTTAAAGAACAACCTAGGATCACAATGTTTAACATCAAGTTTCATTGGCTTGACCCTTCCAAATATATCCTAAATCCAACAACCTCTCACCCCCACTGCCTCTCACTGGGACACTGCAATCAGGGACCTCAGTGATTCACAGAGCACAGTGTGGTCTTGGGATCAGCAGCATGAGCATCACCTGGGAACTGGTTAGAAATGCAGATTCTCTACCCCCTCTGCCACCCGAAACCTGATTACTCAGAAACTCTGGGGGATGGGAGTGGTGAGCTGTGTTTTAACAAGTTCTCCAGAGGCCTCTAGTACATAGTCAAGTTTAACAACTGGCCTAACAGAAAGATGCAGTAGTCTGTTCTTCCGACAGTTTTGCCAACTTTAGCCAGTCTTTATTGAACCATCCGTCTTTTAAGAGCTACTCTTCTGTCTTTACTGAGTAAAAATTTACCTTCAAGACCACAGTGATCTTCTTCAGTTCTTCTCAAGTATGTGCTTACTTCAACAGCTGAACTAAATCTGCACAAATCCAAAACCTCAGATCTCCTGTGACCCTGAGAATTTCCAAGGCTTCATGTACCAGTCTATGCACAGAATTCTTTTTTCTTAAGTTTATTTACTTACTTAGAGAGAGAGACAGAAACAGAGAGAGCGCATGCACATGCGCACAAGTTGGGGAGGGGCAGAGAGAAAGGGAGAGAGAAAATCTGAATCAGGCTCCATGCTGTCAGCACAGAGCCCAACATGGGGCTCGATCTTAACAAACTGTGAGATCATGACTTGGGCCAAAATCAAGAGTGAGATGCTTAACTGACTGAGCCACCCAAGTGCCCCTGCACAGAATTCTTTATACTGAAGCAGAGTTTAACAATGAAAATAGTTAAAAAGGACTTCTATTCTCTGCTTGTGCCTCTCAATGAACATTAAAGGTGACTACAATTAAAGGACCAAAACTTTCAACTCCTTGTATGTCAATAATATCTCAACACAGCTTGAAGAGATGTTTTAAATATCAAGTCTGGCAAGGATATGGAGCAACTAGAACTCTCTCACATTGCTGGTAGGAATGTACATTGGTACATCCACCTTGGAAAAATATTTAACAACAAAGACTAAAGATACAGGTATGCCCATTCTATGACCCAGTAATTCCATACCTGGACCTACACCCAACATAAGTGAGTGATTATATCTACCAGCACATACATATATACAAGAATTGTCATAGCATTTATAATAGACAAACACTGGAAACACTCAAATGTCTGTCAAGTATACAACAGATAAATAATTTGTGGAATACTGCAAATAACCTGATTTTAATAAAAAAAAATGAGGGGTGCCTGGGTGGCTCAGTTGGTTAAGCGGCTGACTTCAGCTCAGGTCATATTCTCATGGTTTGTGAGTTAGAGCCCAGCATAGGGCTCTGGGCTGACATCTCAGAGCCTGGAGCCTGCTTTGGATTCTGTGCCTCCATCTCTCTCTGTTCCTCCCCCACTCTCACTCTGTCTCTCTCTCTCAAAAATAAATAAAGACTTAAAAAATTAAAAAAATAATAAAAATTAAAAAATGACCTGCTTTTGTCACTTGCAACAATATTGATGTCTTAAAGATGTAATGTTGAGTGAAATAAAGCATACAAGAAAGAGTATATATGATTCCATTTTTATGAAGTTAAGAAAACACACAAAAACTAATGTGTGGTGATAGAAGAAACTTAGAAGAGTGATAACTTCTTAGGGAGTGGACTGGGAAGGGGATGAGGAAGACATGTGGGATGTGGGATGTTTTTTATCTTGAGCTTCATGATAGTAGACATATGTAAAAAGTCATCAAGCTCGATCCTTAAGATTTGTGCACTTGACTATACATGAGTAACATCTCAAAATAAAGGAAAAACATGAAATTAAAGAAGAATATTAAAGGGGATCTGAATCATAACTATAGAAACAGCGCTAAGAGTCAGCTTTCCTCTGCTCTCCAGTTCACTAACCAGACTCCCAAACTCTCTCTGACATCCAGCACATAGTTTTTCCTTTCTGTCTCCCTTCTTTCAACCTTAATCCCAGGTTTAACTTGGCTTTTCACTAAATCTTTTCTTCTTGCTCAGCACCACCTCTCAGGTCCATCTCTTTCTAAGTCTATCTTGCTCTCCCAATTCTGCATCCTGAAAGATCTCAAACAGGAGAGCAAAGATAAAATTCTCTTTGCTAGATAGCTATGGAGAGAGAAGTAGAGAATGCTCAGCCAGTCATGTATCTCATCTTCTCACACACTCTTAGTTATGAAGTTAATTAAACTTTCCTAGGGAAATGGTACCACTGAGTAATTATTACTCTTTAATGAGAGTGGATACCCATACAAATAACAGACTCTTCATTTAAAATGCAGTAAGCTTTGACCTTGCTCTTAGCAGTATCTACTAGCCTATACGAGGAATTCCATGCAGCATGTTTTTGGCTGAAGATTATAAAGCTGAAATTGGGAAACAGCAGGGCTTCTGGAGAGTGGCAGAAAAGCTAAATTGCAAATTCCTAAAATATGAATATTGGCAGCACATGTCAACTTTAAAAGGAACTGGTCATGGGCACAGAGGACAGAAATAATCAATAGCACTTCCCTGGTGTAACTTGCCAATGTTAAATTTATAGTCTCTGACCATTTTTTTTCTCAACCTAGGATCTGAGAATACCTGAGGTTCAGCAGATATATTCTTAAAGATCTGCCTTAACTTATCCCTTTAGAAAAGGCCCATAGGAGGCTACCAGGGGCTGAGAGGAGTGGAGAATAAGAAGCTGTTATTTAATGGTTTCAGAGTTTCTATTTGGGATGATGAAAAAGTTCTAGAAATAGTGATGATGGTTATATACCATTGTGACTACAATTAATGCCACTGAATTGTACACTTTAAAGTGCTTGAAACAGGGATGCCTGGTGACTCAGTCGGTTAAGTGGCCGACTCTTGTTTTCAGTTCAGGTCATGGTCTCACAGTTCATTAGTTCGACCCCCACATCAGGCTCTGTGTTGACATTGTGGCACCTGCTTGGATGCTGTCTCTCTCAAAATAAATAAAATTTTTAAAAAAGAATTTAAAATGGCTGACACTGTAATTTTTATGTTATGTATATTTTGCCACAGTTTTTAAAAAGGTCTGTAGGGACTTCCAATTCCGGTAATATGGCATATTAGCTATCCTGAAAATGTTCCTAGGACAAAAATACATGAAAGGTTAGAAAAGTCTTTTAAATATTTCATAAATGCATGATTGAGGTAGTGGAAAGTAAGTGAAATCCTCAGAGGTTTAATAAAAATTCAAGATGAGGGGCACCTGGCTGGCTCAGTCAGAAGAGCATGCAACTCTTGATCTAGGGGTCTTGAGTTCAAGCCCCACGTTGGACATAGAGATTACTTCAAAATAAAATCTTTTAAAAAAATTCAGAATGATAAAAGGTAAATTCAGTGAGGGGGCTAAGCTCTAAAACTGGCAGCTGCCCTGATGTCATCTGCTGACCTTAGCTATTTTAATGGACCTTCAGTAGAGACAGAAGATAACGCCCAGAGATGTGGAAACTGGGCCTCAGTGAGTGAACTAGACATGACCAATCATCCCCAGAGTGTTACCTTGAAGAAGAAACTTCGGCCTTCGCTATAGATTGAGGAGAAAAAAAAATCTCTCGTGAAATTTTTTTTCTTAAATTTTTTTAATGTTTATTCTTGAGAGAGAGAGACAGAGCATGAATGGGGGAGGAGCAGAGAGAGAGGGAGACACAGAATCCAAAGCAGGATCCAGGCTCTGAGCTGTCAGCACAGAGCCTGATGGGGGGCTCAAACCCATGAATGATGAGATCATGACCTGATCCAAAGTCGGATGGTTAACCAACTGAGCCACCCAGGCACCCCTCTCATGAAATTTTCTGATTACAAACTGGCCTCCAAGCTTTGGAGCCTGTAAGTCTTGATAATTCCTATTGCTCCTAGATTAGACTTCTTTTCCACCATCTTTTTTTTTTAAATGTGAAAAATCATAATAGATAAATTTTTTAGGTACAACTTCCCTAATTCATTCATCTGTTGTTCATATAACATATTTTCCAGACACATTTTCCAACAGTCTTCCTTTGGGTACTTTCTGGTGTGTTCCAGTACCCTCTTAAGGAATCATGGCCATGATGGGAAATAGTTACACAGATTTGGCTCAACCTGTACAGAGTAGAGTAGGACTACTACTGCTTGTGATTGGTGTAATACTTATCTACTACTGGATAACAAATAACTCTAAAATTTAGTGGCCTGAAAGAACATTTATGATCTCACAGTTTCTGTGGGTCAGGAACCTGGGTGCAACTTAGCTGGGTCCTCTTGTTCAGGGTCTCTCACAAGAAGGCAGTCAAGTCATCAGGTGAATGGCAGTCATCTCAAGGCTCAGCAGGGGAAGAATCTGCTTCCAAACTCACTCATGCACTTGTGGATAATATTCAGTTTCTTCAGGCTGTTGGTCTAAAGGCCTCAGTTCCTCACTAGCTGTTGACCAGAAGCTGCCCCCAGTTCCTTGCCTCTCAACAGGATAGCCTGTAACACAATAGCTTGCCTCATTAGAATAAGCAAGTGAGAAGAAGCTGAGAGAGAGAGAGAGAGAGAGAGAGGGAGAGAGAATAAGGAAGATGGAAGTCATGGTCTTTTATGACCCCTCATTTTTGCAGTCTTCTATCTATCAGAAGCATATCACTAGTCCTAGCCCACACACAAAGGGAGGATTACACAAGGCATGATTACCAAGAGGCAATGATCATTGGGAGCCATTTCAGAAGCAGCCTACCACAACTGGACATCACACTTCTAATCCACCTAACTGGGACCTTAAAAAGCTGTACATTAATGATTTGGATTTAAGTAAACCATCAGGTTAGTGGGGCTCTTAGGTACTTGGCAAAAGTAAATGTCAATCCCCTCTGGAGGAACTTACGTTAAGCTCAGGCATTAATTACTTCCACCAGATAGAATTACAACAAATAGGAGTTTGCAATAAAAAAGGAGAAAAAAAAACACTACCATGAGCAATAATCAGCAGACACAAACGATCAGAACTGCCAATGTTATAGCTACTGGAATCATCAGATACACAATATATAATAAACATGTTTAATATGTAGAATTGAAAATATAGCTAAGGAAGAGAAAGTTAAAAAAGCAAGCCAGATTTGAAACAAAAACAAATATAATTTCTAGAAATTAAAAATAAAATAATTAAAATTATAAAATCAATAGACTGGTCAGAACAACAGATTAAACACAACTGAAGTAAGAAATAATGAACTGAGGGGCATCTGGGTGGCTCAGTCAGTTGAGCGTCTGACTCTTGACTTCAGCTCAGGTCATGATCTCACGGTTCATGGGTTCTAGTGCCACGTCAGGCTCTGGACTGACAGCATGGAGCCTGCTTGGGATTCTCAATCTCTCCCTCTCTCTCTCTGCCCCTCCCCTGTTGGAGTACATTTTCTCTCTCTCAAAATAAATAAATAAACTTTTTAAAAAAATGAACTGCAAGATGGATTTCAAGAAACTACTCAGAATGCAGGAAGATGAAGACATGGAAAATATTAGAGAGGGGAAAAGACATGGAGGATAAAAAACAATTACATCTACGGGGCGCCTGGGTGGTGCAGTCGGTTAAGCGTCCGACTTCAGCCAGGTCACGATCTCGCGGTCCGTGAGTTCGAGCCCCGCGTCGGGCTCTGGGCTGATGGCTCAGAGCCTGGAGCCTGTTTCTGATTCTGTGTCTCCCTCTCTCTCTGCCCCTCCCCCGTTCATGCTCTGTCTCTCTCTGTCCCCAAAATAAATAAACGTTGAAAAAAAAAATTTAAAAAAAAAAAAAAAACAATTACATCTAATGGGACTTTCAACATGGGGGGGTAAGCAAGGTAAAAAGAATATTCAAAGTAAGAATGGCTAAGAATTTGCCATGTTTGATAAAGATGACAAATCCTAAAATTCAACAAGCTGAATAGTGCTGGGTACCTACCTAGCCTTCAGCTCCACATTCATCCTTCTATCCCTAGCAAAGTAGCACTGGGATTGGGTGTTTGTAAAATGCTTTTCCCGGCTCCTTTAGCAGGTGGCTTCCTCCTGGATTCTACCAATAAGAGGCACTGGTACCTAATCATAAGTAGGAAGAGGGTGATAGCAGAAGTTTTTCTCATACTTGCTCTCTTCCTTTTTCTCCTTCTGGCCACAAGCCCTTAGCCATATTTCCTCCAACCATCCAGCCCAACCATTCATGGGATGGTGGCCCCCTCCCCCACCCCCCAAGGTTCTGGTAGCATAACCTCCTCCCTTTGGTGCCTTGAACCCTAGGGATAGGCTAGCTACTTTATGCTTTCTAATCTCCCAGCTACTTCACCTTTGTTCCGCTTTTAACCTTCCACTATATGTGTAGCCAATTCCCTTATAAAATCCTCTCTGTTTTGAAGTACCTAGGATGGTTTCTGTTTTCTTGCCTGGACTCTGACCGATATGCTAACAAATTGCAAGCAAGTTAAATAAAAAGGAAATGCACATAAAGACACGCCAAAGTGGAACACTAGAAGGAAGACAGACTACCTAAAACAAGAGACAGTTAAACTGATGCCAGACTTCTCAACAGCAACAATGGAAACCAGAAAATAAGTAACATCCTCAAAATGCTGAATGAAAACAAGTTTGAAACTAGAATTATATGCCCTATGAAACTATAATCTAAAATAAGAGGGAAATCAAGATATTTTCAGACAAGCAGTAAGAGATTACTCTTAGAGCCTGCTGCGTTAAATAACAGGGACGCACTGAAGTTTGTTTAAACTTTGAAACTTGGGGTTTGGGATGTTGTTTCCCCCTGGGCCTTGCCTTTAGAAGTCCAAAAGGCTGAAGTGCAGCAAAAGATAACACTCCAGAATATACTTCTTCAGCATATTGATTATTTTAAACTATTTTTTAAGAAGCAGCAGATACAGGAGAAGCTCTGAAACTGAACAGAAGTTACCCTTTGAAAGAAACAATTACAAGGCAAATCTCCATTTGTAGGGTTGTCTCCCTTTCTGTACCAGGAAGAGGAGAATGATTCTCAATCTCTAGAAACTCTTATCAGTGCAGAAGGCAACAACTTAAATCTGCTTAACAACCTTACCCTTGTTTATTGTGCTTTTCCTGGTAACCTCCCATAACTGGCTCCCCCCACCAACATCTTTTATCTTTAGCTGAAGATGATATTTAAAATGGTAGCCTGGTTCAGCTGCAGACTACCCAAGGCCACCAGCATCATTTCAAACAACTTCTGACTGGAGAGGATCGCGGGTGTGAGATGTTTGTCATAAATAAATAACAAAAATAGCAAAAAATAAAAATAAATAAAGTGATAGCCTGGGCCATTTCAAGAAGTTACTCAGTTTTCCTGGATCTTTCCCATGTATATAGGAGGTATACACATTATTAAACTTCTGTTTGCTTTTCTCCTGTTAATCTTTTATTGGGGGGGGGGGGCGGGGCTCTTAGCCAAGCACCTAGAAGGGTAGGGAAAATTATTTTTCCTCCCCTATATGGCCAAATGCCTACTTCAACATCATTTCTGGAATCTCTAAAAATTTGCACAACCAGTGATCATATGATGGAGTAGGTATCATCATATATAATTTGTGAAACAATGTCAATAATATGAATAAGGTGTGTCACTTGCATGTATTGAAAATATTCACTTTCTTTTTTATTTATTTAAACAAAATTTTTTAACGTTTATTTTTGAGAGACAAAGAGTGAATGGGGCAGGGGCAGAGAGAGAGGGAGACACAGAATCCAAAGTAGGCTCCAGGCTCTGAGCTCTCAGCACAGAGCCTGATGCGGGGCTTGAACCCACGAACTATGAGATCATGACCTGAACCAAAGCCGGACACTTAACCAACTTAGCCACCCAGGCACCCCAATATTCACTTTCAAACATACACAGATTCTAAAATAACTTGAGGTGAAAAGATTTTTTATGTATTTTCTAAGGTTAAATCCATCACTTGATTAGCAAATGTATACCCATTACTGAAGAGTAAAATGCTGTGATAATTATAATTTTTAAAACTATTAAGCTTATGTAGAAAACCAGTTAAGAATCTACATTGCTTGGCTTTTGCTAGGTTATGCTGTGGCAACAAACTCTAAAACTCTAACAACTGTATTTAATTTTTTGTTCTTCACTTCCACTTAGGTTACAAGCCTTACAAGAAAAAAGTGTCACTAAGGAATTCTTCACATCTTGCAGGAAATCAGTTTGCCACTTCAAAATTTCACAAGTAGGAAAAATTCCAAAGTCCTGTTCAACAGCATCCTTGATAAATCATCTTCAATTTATATATAAAAATAATATAAAGTATATGAAGAATAAAGAAAGTATTAAAGCAAAATGAGATCTCAAAACCACATTTTATTGCCACTTATTAAATTTCAAAATAATAGGCTTGTGAGAAAGCTTTAGGAAGAGAATTCCTTATAGTTCTATGCCTAGGGAAGCTAAAAGTAAAAGAAAAATCTTATTGATAATATTACTATAGACCATAGGTCAGCATGCTTTTTCTTTTAAGGACCAGATAACATTTTAGGCTTTGCAGGCCATTAGGTGTCTGTCACAACTATTCAACTCTGTTGTGGTGCAAAACTACCAGGGATAATACACAAACAGAGGAAGATGGCTGTGTTCCAATAAAACTTTATTTACAAAACCGGCAGTGGGCTAGATTTGAGCCTTAGGCCATAATTTGACATCTCCTACTAGATACTATAAACTATTTTCAGTAGTTGAAGATGAAGGATTTTTTTGTATTTGCTGAATCTATAAATGCTAGTTTTTAAGTTCCTTCTAAAAAATGTGTTCTCAAAAAAGTCCTCGAGTAGTATTCTGCTGTAGATGGAAAGGCCATGATACTGTTAAATGTGCTACCTTATCTAGGACATGAGACATTTGGATATGCAGAAACAACTACAGGTCATATTTAAGTCTGATGAAATGATAGTTTAATAATGAATTAAACTCTGCTGCTGTTCGGTTGTTCAGAGACTGCTGAGGCCTCACACAGCTATCAACATAATACATTCTGACCGAAGAGCTACTTATAGGATGGAAAATCAGTTTTACAATGTGCCAACTATTATTAATAATAGAACAGACATGCTAAAGGCTGAAAGTGATTTAGGAATCAGAAGTATACAGTGTTTTGTTCAATCACACTTGAGTGCTATAATCAGAAAGCAGTTATCACTGTCTATAAGCAGAAGGATAGTGAGCCACTTCCTCATACTTCAGTCAAAGACAAAAGTACACGATGTCCAAAGACTTTGGAATTGCCTTGTCATACATTTGACAAGATGTTGAAACAACATGGAATAGCAGCCACTACATGTTTAAAAGCCATCCTAAACAAAACCAAAGTAATATGCTTTTTAGATGGAAACAATATATCTTATTAAAACTGTTTGCAGGGGCGCCTGGGTGGCTCAGTCGGTTAAGCGGCCGACTTCGGCTCAGGTCATGATCTCACGGTCCGTGAGTTAGAGCCCCGCGTCGGGCTCTGTGCTGACAGCTCAGAGCCTGGAGCCTGTTTCGGATTCTGTGTCTCCCTCTCTCTGACCCTCCCCCGTTCATGCTCTGTCTCTCTCTGTCTCAAAAATAAATAAACGTTAAAAAAAATTAAAAAAAAAATTAAAAAAAAAATAAAACTGTTTGCAGAGAAAGTACTTTGCTTGCTGGAAACTGAGGAAGAAGTAACCAAACTGATGCTTTCAGAGTACAAGTACTTCTTACATGATAGCTGCTGAAAAGATTCTTCTCACTCCAGACAGATGCAGACATTCATGTACATGAAATGAAAATGAAATGCAGATGGAAAAACCTAGATGACTGGTTTCTTGAAAGCCAATTATATTGCTCTATTTGCACATTTTTAGAGCCAAGGTTTATAAGGACAAACATTATTTACATGACTGTAAAGCAGCAATTGCTGGCAAAAAATCTACATATATTAGGAATAAAACATAAGTGAAGGCAGCACTTTCAGAATAGATTCATAAAATATTTTCTTCAACTGGTACTAGAAACTTACATTTGTGGGACTGCTTCAACCAAACTGCACCACCTTCAGGAACCATACCAGCACTAAGATTTAAAATGAGGAAGTCTAGGGGCGCCTGGGTGGCGCAGTCGGTTAAGCGTCCGACTTCAGCCAGGTCACGATCTCGCGGTCCGTGAGTTCGAGCCCCGCGTCAGGCTCTGGGTCAGGCTTTGGGCTGATGGCTCAGAGCCTGGAGCCTGCTTCTGATTCTGTGTCTCCCTCTCTCTCTGCCCCTCCCCCGTTCATGCTCTGTCTCTCTCTGTCCCCAAAAAAATAAATAAACGTTGAAAAAAAATTAAAAAAAATAAAATAAAATAAAATGAGGAAGTCTTTGCCTTGGTTGGTTCCTATTAAAGAGAAAGGGAAGGCTTAATAAATTGTGTGGCCGCATCAATACTAGCAGTACCCCATAATGGCAGCACTAAGCAAACATTATGTGCGATTATACCCTCCATAGGTGAAAGTGAATATCTACTTCGTGGTAGATAATGCTACTGTTTATTTCCAGGTATTCTTCTCTCCTTCCAGGTGATTACACTCCCTCTGCCCTTTACATTAAGCACAACTATTTGACTACTTTTGGCTAATGAAACATGAGTGGAAGTAATGTGTGCACCTCTGGGCTGTAGCACTTCACTGCCAGGGGTAGCTACTCTAGTCTTCTCTTTCTCTGTTGTAGTGAACTCTGAAGCTCATTGTGAGATGTAAGCATGATAAAATGATGGAGTATCCACCAGCGTGCCAGCCCATGATGGATACATAGTAGAAACAAAAAATAATTCTTTGTTGTTTTTAGCCCCTGGGATTTTGGAATTTGTTACCCAAGCATGATAACCTAGCTCATTCTGACTAGTACAATTTAGTGTCATAAATGCACAGTGTAATGACCTGAGAAGCAAACTATCAGCTCACACTGATAAGAAATAAATATTCCATTGGGGCGTCTGGGTGGCTCAAGTCATGATCTCACAGCTCCTGAGTTCGAGCCCCACATCGGGCTCTGTGCTGACAGCTCAGAGCCTGGAGTCTGCTTTGGATTCTGTGTCTCCCTCTCTTTCTACCCCTGCTCCGCTCATGCTCTGTCTCTGTCTCAAAAATAAATAAACATTAAAAAAAAATTTAATAAATAAATAAATATTCCAGGGGTGCCTGGGTGGCTCAGTTGGTTAAGAGTCCGACTTTGGCTCAGGTCATGATCTCACGGTCCATGGGTTCCAGCCCCGCATCAGGCTCTGTGCTGGCAGCTCAGAGCTTGGAGCTGCATCGGATTCTGTGTCTCCCTTTCCCTGCCCCTCCCTGCTCATGCTCGCTCTCTCTCTCTCTCTCTCTCAAAAATAAATAGGCATTAAAAAATGTTTTTAATTCCAGCATAAAACATCAAACTTTATTTAAAAATCTGAATACTAATGTTTTTAATAAAAATTAATAATAATATTTTAAAATTAATATCTAATGCTATATTTCATGATGATTCTGGTATCTCAGAAGTTCATTATATGATTATATATTTTGCTTCAGCCAAATATTGATTTTTAATTTGAGGCTATTTTGCATTCAGCCAAAATAAAAATCTAGTGCCCCCTCTAAAAATAATATAATAAATTAAAATTGTATGAATAAAAGTTTGTCTCTGTGTCCTTTATTTAAAATTGTTACCTGACAGGGGCCTCTGGCTGGCTCAGTTAGTAGAGCATGTGACTTGATATTGGAGTTGTGAGCCCAAACAACACATTAGCTGTAGAGCTTCCTTAAATACATACATACATACATACATACATACATACATACATAACTGAAAGAAACCCGAAATGATCTGTAAATTACATCACAAATTTATTTGAAGGAAAAAAATACCTCGATCTTATGGAATTCAGGCAGTTTTTAGCCTCCATCTTGCTTCCTCTAGCTGGTCTCTTCAGCTGCCACCAGCTGGCTTCCACTACTGATAAGTTCCAGAAACCAGCAGGATTCAATTCAATGTTTTGTTTTGACTGCTGGGTCCCTGTTGAGAACACCAAGTCAGCTGAATAAGTAAATTTTTAGGGTGGGAACAGAAAAACACAATCAACTCATTTCCAACATATTTTGGGTAATCAGATGGCCACACAGTAGCTGGTACTTGTCCCAGCAAGGAGCCTAGACAAGGCTTCAGCCTAACAAAAAGATCTTAAGTTAATATTCTCTTCCAAGGGAAGAACAGTGTTAAAAACTACAGTCATTATGTAAGAATGAACAAAGGTCAGTTCAAACACAACAGCCTACCTACAGTCTTTGTGTAGTTTTAAGCATTAATAACTTCAGAATTACTAATTCTACAAACTTAAAACATCATTTGAAAGTAAAAATACCTAAATTTCTTTCATGCTTTAGTCTTGGGAATTTTTGAAGAATAAATGTATTTCAATTTTTTGTTTCAATGTTTGTTATCTTCAGTTGATAGACTAAAGAACTTGAAATTTAAAGTTATTCAAAATTCACAAAATGAAATAAATGTAAAAGAAATTTAAATAAACTTTCAAGTGATGGTTTTTACAAATTTACAGCAATTATACTTCTGAAATTATCAAAACCTAAAACTGCACTAAGACTGTCAGGGCACCTGTACATGGAAAACTGTGTGGTCACAGAGTGCTTGAATATAAACTTTCATAATTTACACCCAGTTATGTCCAACATAAGTTGAAATATTTTGTAACAACACATATCCATACATATATGCAAAGAAATGTAAAACTGAGTCATAAGATCTCTTGAAGCTAGAAGGACATGGTGTTAAATCATTAAAACTTTAGGAAAAGGATAGAAAAATAAGACAAATTAGAAGCAATATCTGTAATACAGCTTTCTAGTATTATACTATCATTTTTTTTCTTTGAGGGCTGTTGAGGGTCCATTTTTATTTGGGATACTTGTTATTAAATACTATTATGTTCTCAATATTAGTACTGGTATTATTATTGCTAATGATGCTTTTCCAGAAAAGTTAACTTACAAAGACATGAACATTAAGAGAGAATGCAGAAAAACACTCTATGATTTCCTTCCCATTAGAAGTCATCCAGTTCAGTGATTCTCAATCTTGCCTGCACAGTGGAATGACCTAAGGAGCTTAAAAAAAAAAAATACTGACCCTTGGGTCCCACTCTGAGATTGATTCAATTAGTCTAGGCTGCAAAAAGGCATCCGAAATTTTAAAAGTCCTGCGATGATCCTTTTATACAGTCAAAGGCTCAGCACCACTACTCTAGGTCAATATATAATCATATATAGATAGGCATAAAAATCTATGCAAATATTCAGAGCTCCAATTTTTAAAACATAGCACCAATCTCAAATTATATTATGGAAGGGGTTGCTAAATGAACCTAATCTAATCAACATGGATGAATCTCAAAAATGCTACGTTGAGCTAAATAAGCCAAACACCAAATTGTGTACTGATTGTATGGCTCTAGTTACATAAAGTTTAAATAAATTAGAACGGGGGTAAGGGGGCAAGTACTGACTGGGAAGGGACAGGAAGGAAATTTCTGAGATGAAAACGTTCTCTGTGTTGATTAGGATAGACAGACATATACAGTTATCAAAACTAATAGAAATGGACAGTTGAGACCTGCATTATGGTTTAGTTATATGTAAATTACACTTCAATTTTAAAAAATAGAAGAAACACAATTAACTTAAATCTGGATACCTATGACAGGGTTTAAGAGGTGAAGATGATTATTACTTCAGATGACCCCAACCACTCACTAGCTTAAAAGGAATGGCATTTGTTTCCTTTATCCCAAGAAATTTTCCACTTTCCCTTGTGATTATTTTTCTCTTAGTCCGTTATTTTAAAATGTATTGTTTAATTTCCACATATTTGTGGATTTCCCAAGTTTTCTTCTATTATTGATTTCTAAATTTAGATTGTGGTCAGATAATATATTCTGTACTCCTTCAGTCTCTTTAAATTATTGAGAATTATTTTATGGCTCAATATGCTGTCTATCTTAGAGAATGTTTCATGTACACTTAAAAAGAATGTGTATTCTGTTGTTGAACATAGTGATCTAAATATGTCTATTAGATATAGTTGGTTTACAGTGTTGTTCAAGTTTTCTATTTCCCTAATCTCCTAATTATGGTTTTAATTATTGATGTGTTATTAAAAATGAAGTATTGATGTCTCAAAATATTATTTTTGAATTGTCTGTTCTTCAGTTCTGTTGATTTCTGCCTCACATGCTTGTTAAGTAAATGTACATTTATAATTCTTAGATATTCTTGGATGATTGACCTTTTTATCATCATAAAATGTCCTTTGTATCTATTAATAATTTTGTCATAAATCCTATTCCATTTGGAAAAAAAAAAAAAAGGAATGGCAAACCCAAGGCCAGAACCAGAGAGTATAGAGAGCCAACAGCAGGGAGGGCCAAAGCCTAAGAAATCGCTAGAGGGCTGGCAGCAAGAGCCCAGCAAACACCCAGACCTCAGCGCCCCAGTGTCCCATGAAAATAAGCCCCCGCACCCTTTTCCGGTGCATTCAAGTCCGTCTGTGTGTGCTATTCGAAAGCGTCCGGAGGGAAACGGCGCCACCGCTCGAAAGGAACCGGTGGCAGCTTGGTTCCTGCGCGGATGCTGGGGCTGTAGGCGCCGAGCTTTCAGCTGGTTGCAGCTCCCAGGGAGGAAGACGCCGGGGCTCGCCTTCCCTACGCTGCCTCCGCCATTGCCATGATTCCGGTGTCGCTGGTGGTAGTGGTGGTGGGCGGCTGGACTGCCGTCTACCTGACCGACTTGGTGCTGAAGGTGAGGGCCTCGGGCCTAAAGCCGAAGCCCGCGGTGTCCAGGGCTGAGGCGCAAGGCCCGAGGCCTTTTCTCTTCCCCTGCCTCGCGCCTCCCGGGCTGGAAGCCGCGCGGCCGATACCCACGTGCGCCTTTCCGCGTGGCGCCCCGGCCTCGTGGAGTAAATAAAACACCACGGGGCTCAGGCAGGGGTGTGGCGGTCTGCACAGCTACCGCAGTCGCATTGCGGGGCAGTGCAGGCCCCGCCGCTTTCGGGGCCTCCTGCCCGGGAGGCGCCAGTAATGGGTTTGGGGGGGCCGGGCCGATACCACACCCCGCGGCAGTGCACCTGGGAAGAAAATAAAAAGTCACTTAGGAAAGGCATTGTTTTCCCTCATTGTCTTTAAGGCCACGACCCTCCAAAGACTCTCGTACTGGAATGAATCTAAATCAAGTTGTAATTTAAACCTGTAGTCTCAAACTTTAAAGTGCATACAATCATCTAGGGTTCCTGTTTAAATTCGAATTCTGATTAATCAGGCTTGGGGCGGGGCCTGTGATTCCGCGTTTGTAACCAGTTCCCATGTGCTACCAATGCTGTTAGTCTATGGACCATACTTCAAAGTAGCATCATCAGGTAACAGGATTTAGATAGCTAGTTTCTGACTACTCCACTTCTAATCTGCACCCTGTACCCACCCCACACATACGCCCTGGGTGTACGGTCCACTCGAGTTACTTGGGAAGGGTAGAAAAATTCTGCACAATTGTCTGACCACATGCTTCTAACAACCTTTGGAATTGAATGGGGGAGGTGGGGCGGGGAGGTAAAGTCATTATACAGAGTTTATTCCACAATACCGTTCTCAAATGTTTAATAAAATCTTCATGTTATGAATACCGTTTTAAATAGAATATTATAATTTAGTATTGTGTGCTTTACATGTAACAGTAAAATGAAATGATACTTGTGCTTTTTTGTTGCATTTAAACTTGCAAATTGAGGAGATTATAGAGTCTTTAGAACAACGGGTGAGTTCAGCCACTTCCCAGCCTTTGTGCCTTGGCCAAATTACTCTCTGTGCCTGGGTTTCTTCATTTTCAAAAAGTAAGGATCTTCTGAGATAGTAGAAAGGATTACGTTAGCTCACACACGTAAAGGTTTGCTACTTCACCTGGAATTCAAGAACCAGCAGCTCTTGCGTCGTCAGGGAGCTCTTCAGAAATGTACAATCTCAGCCCTCTCCCTGACCTACAGAATCAAAATCTGAATCTTTACCAGATCCTTTGGTGCTTCCTCTGCAGGTACTTGGCATAGTGTTTAGCCTATCATAAGCAGTACAGGCCACTGCTTCCTTGAACAGTGATTTTATTGTGTAGGAAAAACAAAGCCACATCATTTCCTCATGTTGCATATGTGACAAAAATCCAAAATAAAGGGCATCCGGGTGGCTCAGTCAATTAAGCATCAGACTCTGGTTTCAGCTCAGGTCATGATCTCACAGTTCGTGAGTTCAAGCCCTGCATCAGTCTCTGTGCTGACGGCGTGGAGCCTGCTTGGGATTCTCTCTCTCCGTCTCTCTCTGCCCCTCCTTTGTGCTCGCTCTCTCTCTCTCTCTCTCTTTCAAAATAAATAAACTTAAAAAAAATTTTTTTTAATCCAAAATAAGAAGAACTTTTCAAACCTCTCCAGTCTCTGGTCAAGTGTGTGAGGTGATGAGGTTACTTTAATTTCAGTAACAACCCCTAGATCCCCAACAGAGTACTATTCCTTGAGCAAAAGACCTCACTCTCACTCAGAGTCACTGTCTGGGCAATGGAGAGACCTCAAGCTTTAGGAGTCTGTACCTTCAGCTTCTCTGCTTCTAACTTGATCTGCTGTTCCACGTTTGGTTCTTCTAGGATTTCCTCAGTAGACATCTACTGAAGGGGCGTGTCACTCTACTTTTCTAAGTCTCAGAAAACAAGCAGGTTGAAAAACTTCACCTGAAGACTGAGAACAGAGGACATTATAGATCCAAAGACAAACGGATACCTGTATCAGTCAGGTCATTTTTTATGATTGTGATAGGACTGAAATATCTTACAAACAAATTCCTCAAATGGATGGGCATCAATATGATAAAATACTTAACTGTATTTACTGTAACTGAGGGGTAAAAGGGGTCATTGTCAGGGTATATAAAACAACCTTATATCATCCAAAATCCTACATTACTCAAGGACTTCAGACTTCCCTAAAGATAAAACTTGTTCGGGTGTGTATAAGCAGCTATCCCATCAACCCTGAAAAATGTAAGTTATTAAGAACAATTTGGTTTTATAAAAGTTTTGTACTTCCACATGATCAAAGGCAGCTTAAGGTCTCAGAGTGGTTGCTAAGAGGATAGAAAGCACTGATTGCAGCTAACCTGTCCTCTGAGTTGGATTGGTTGGAGGTCTTTTTAAATTATAACACAAGACCTCTTTCTGTGATAACAAGGCTTCTAGACCTCTGCTGTCCAGTGTGGGAGCCACTAACTACATGTGGTCATGGAGCATTTGAAATGGGGCTGGTCTAAATTTGAAATGTGCTGTAACACACTGGATTCAAAGACTTACGTACAAATAAGTAAATGAAATGTAAAGTATTTAAATAGGTTTTTTATATAGATTACATACTGAAATGATAATATCTTGGATATTTTTAGTTAAAAAGTATGTTTAAATTAATCTGTTTCTGTTTACTTTTTTAAATCAGCTACTAGAAAATTTAAAATTACATATGTGGCTTGCATTTGTGGCTCACATATGTCTATTGGACAGCGCTGTTCTAACTTTGACAAACTTTTTCTGTAAAGGGCCAGATGATAAGTATTTTAGCCTTTGTGAGCCACATAGGCTCTCTGATACATATTCTTGTTTTTTTGTTGTCTTTAACCCCTTAAAAGTATAAAAACTATCCTTAGCGCATAGGCTATACAAAGAAACAGGCTGTATGGGGCACTTGGCTGGCTCAGTTGATAGAACGTGCAACTCTTGATTTCAGGGGCTGTGAGTTTGAGCCCCACATCGGGCGTAGAAATTACCTAAAAAACAAAAAAACAAAACAAAACAAAAAAAACAGGCTGTAGACCACATTTGGCCTACAGGCCATAGTTTGCCAGACTCTAACCTCAAGAGACCAGCTAGTCTGAGATCTTTAATATCCTGAAAAAGAAACATAAAGCTTTAAAATTATAAGTATTTGGGCAGTCAGTATCTTCCTTTCCTGTAGAAAAGACTTCTTTTTGATTTTCTTAAACATCATACATGTTCTTCAAAACTGAGTGATGTGGAACTTTTTCTCTCCTAGTCATCTGTGTATTTTAAGCATTCTTATGAAGACTGGTTGGAAAACAATGGATTGAGCATCTCCCCATTTCACATAAGGTGGCAAACTGCTGTTTTCAATCGTGCCTTTTACAGTTGGGGACGGCGGAAAGCGAGGATGCTTTACCAGTGGTATTCTTCATTTTTCTTTTTGGTTTAAAGTAATCATTGTGATCATGAGAAATGCTTGTCAAATGAACTATTTCAATCATTTTCAATCTACTGAGTTTTAAAATATTGACAGTATAAAACGTCTGGTTTTCTATAAACTTAAATGGGATTACATCATTGTGCTTTTGCATACATCAAAAATCAAGGTTCTATACCTTATCTGGATAGTAGTACATGGGTGCACACGTAAAAATTCAGTGAGCAGTACATTTGACACTTGTGCACTTTACTGTGTAAGTTATTCACTAATAGAAATGCCAAAAAATTGGAACATTTTCCATCATGAAATTAATTCTGTAGAATTCTGTACCCTATCATAACACATAGAAACAAGGGTCCTGGGAGTCATAGGATACCCAAAAGTCTTCAGGCTTTCCCCTGTACTTCTTTTCTGATAGTCCTCCTGGGTAATGGTATTTAAAATATTTCACAGCCAGTAAAGCATATGCACAAACCACTAGGCAAAATGATCAGCCAGATTGTAGCAGCAGGGTTCTGGAGTCCCCTGGCCATGCCAGGTATACTCCTTTTAGGTTATTATTTTTTTTAATCAAGGAGTGTATAGTTTATTGTTAGGAGGTTTATAATGATCTCTGGGCCACCCTAAGGACCAACACATTTTGTAGTTGACAGAATTTCTAGTATGGGTGTAAAGGGCCTTTGTCTAAATTCCTTTTTGCTAAAATTTTAGCACCACATGTTACAGAGCTAAATGTAAACAGATCATTAAAAAGCAGAAAATGCAATAGCAAATCAAAGCAAGCAAAATAGAAGGAAATAATAAAGAGCAGAAATCAGAGAGATAAAAACTATACAGTAAAGAAAATCAGCAAAGCCAAATGTTGGTTCTTTGAAAAGATTAATAAAACTGATAAACCCCTTCCATAATTCTGAAGAGGAAAACACAAGTAACAAAAATCAGAATTGAATGGTTAGTATCAAAAAGGTAAGTAACAAGCATTATTGAGGATGCTGAGAAAAGGGAACCCTCGTGCACTATTGATGGTAATATAAATTGGTGAAACCACTGTGGAAAACAATATGGAGGTTCCTCAAAAATATTAACAACTGAAATACCACCAGATGGTAGCTACACTTGTGGTGAACATAGCATAATGTATAAACTTGTTGAATCACTATGTTGTACACTGAAACATAGTGTGTCAACTATACTTCATTGTGTGTCAACTGTACTTCAATTAAAAAAAAAAAGCAATACCATATGATCTAGTAATTCCACTAATGGATATTTACCCAAAGAAAACAAAAACACTAATTCAAAAAGATATATACACCACTATGCTTATTGCAGCATTATTTACAATAGCTGTGATACAGAAGCAACCCAAGTGTCCGTCAATAGATGAATAGATAAAGAGGATGTGGTATATATACATAGTGGAATATTACTCAACCATAAAAAAGAATGAGATCTGGCCATTTGCAACAACAAGGATGGAACTAGAAGGTATTATTCTAAGCGAACTAAGAGAAAGAAAAATACCATATGATTCCATTTATATACGGAATATAAAAAAACAAAGCCAATGAAGAGCCAAACAAAATATGCAGAGACTTAAATACAGACAACAAATTGGTAGTTACCAGAGGGGAGGTAGGTAGGGGTATGGGTGAAATAAATAAAGGGGTTTAAGACATACAAACTTCCAGTTACAAAATAAGTCACAGAGATGAAAAAGTACAGCACAGGGAATATAGTCAATACTGTAACAATATTGTATGTTGACTACACTGTACGTGATGAATAATGTATAGAATCAATATGTTGTACACTTGAAAGTAATGCAACAGTGTATGTTAATTGCACTTCAATTTTTAAAAAATCAGAATTGAGAAAAGGGAACACGACTGCAGGTTCCATGTACATTTTTTCAAAATGAAACGATTGTGAACAACTCCATGCCTATAAATTTGACAATGTAGACAAAATGGACAAGTTCGTTGAAAAACACAACTTACCAAAAAGTGAAGAAATGTAATAGATTATTCCCAACTATAGAAGGGTAATTTGTAATTATTGTAATTATTAAAACAGTAGAAGAAGGAAACTTGTTAAATTTTACCATGTTAATATTTAAGCTCATCACAAAATAATAGCTAAAATAAAATGCAAACAAAAGAATTAGAGATAAAAAAGAAATGGATGTCTGTAATGTCAAAAGAGCTTTTATAATTATGTGAGAACAAGATCAAAACAATTCTATGTAAATGGACAAAAGAGAGGAAAGAAACTTTATTGGGAACAATATTCAGCCTCTTCAGTTATGCGAGAGTTGTAAATTACTACAACTGCTTAAAAGAGACCAGTGCCTGTGTTTCAGTCATGTATCTCAAGTTCAGGTAGGAAAATGAAGCAGAGTTATTGAAATTTTTAGCCATTATTTTGAAGCTATGAAATGTGGCTGGTCAATAAATTTGCTAACCCGTGAATTTTGAGGAAGTGTATGTTTATGCAATTTTGCTTCCTCCCGACAGGTTCAATTTTGGAATGGTGTTTGGCGTAATTGCTATGTTCAGCTCTTTTTTTCTCCTGGGGAAAACGCTGATGCAGACTTTGGCACAAATGATGGCTGACTCACCCTCTTCTTATTCTTCTTCCTCTTCTTCCTCTTCCTCTTCTTCCTCTTCCTCTTCTTCCTCTTCTTCCTCTTCATCATCTTCCTCTTCCTCCTCTTCTTCCTCCTCCTCCTCACTTCACAATGAACAAGTGCTACAAGTTGTGGTAAGTACCTTCTTTTTGCTTTAAATTTATTGCAACATGAATATAAGATATTTCTTCTGGCTAGCATAACTCCTATCCATGTTATAAATATGGAAACAGATGAAAAGTCTCACGATTTCTCAAATTACCTGCGTAAACAAAAATATTCATAGGAACGTAGCAAAGATTTGTTGGAATATGTAGTAGGGGTGGTAGTAGTAGTAATAGAACAAATGGACCATGAAAACTGTCTACAATTACACAGATATTTGAATTAACTTAGTATCTTCTTGAGGTGTTAAATGATTGTTTCTATCAAGGAATAAGCATGCTGATTTAAGATCTCTATAATGTATAAATAAATTGCATTTTAACCCTATGCAAAGTGTTGCCTTTCCTCTTCATGTCTTTCAGACTCTAACCAATAATATCCTTTTAATTAAAGATATAAGACCTTGAATGGTCACTGTGATTTCCTGATGTGAAGAATAATGTGCTGAGTTTTACTCCTTAGACTGTAAGCCATTTATAATAATTCTCATTTCAAAGCACATGTATAAACAAACCTATACCGTATTGATCCATGTCTCCAGGATTTAGAAGGGTGCTTTGCCATTGACTTTTATTTCAAATTTTTCACATGTGTAGTTTTTATTTTCATGAGTCGTGGATGTTATGTTCTTAATCATGCTCGTATTAATGGAATAGACTAAGAGCTAATAATATATTTTTTAACTCATTTTTTGTGGTTTCTAGTAGGCTGGGTCACTATGGGGATATTTAGAAGTCATTAGTAGAGAATGATAATGAATCTCTCTTATGGTAATAGCTCTTTTTTAGAGGTTGAAAGGATTTGCCAGGTATGGCCTTAGAAGAGATGATTAATTTCCTCAACAATTACTAAGTATATTCTGCCTACTGGCCATATGCTGAGTCCTGCTTATATGGGGAACAAAATCCAATCCTAGCACTCAGGAAGTTTCAGTCTAGAGGGAAAGCTGCTGTGATTGTGCTATAGTTGGACAGAGTACAAGGTGCTGTGAGAACAGAGAAAAGGCATGCTGAGATGTGCCTGGCACTGGGAAGAGAGGAGAGGAGAGCTTCAAGGGAAGGGTGAGGAGAGTCCTCAAAGCCTCTAAGAAAAGATGGCAAATGAGCATCCCAATAACAGAGGGAACCTTATAATATGGAAAGGTGGGGGATTAGGGGAGAATAATAGAATAATAATAAAACCTAGGTAATATACATGCTTTCTATGTGAGGTTTTTGTGCCCATTTTATTTTATTCTTTAACAATCTATGGGTAAGTATGTCATCACAGATAAGAAAAGCAAGGCAGAGAGATGTTAAGTCACTTGCCTGTGGTCACAGCTCATAAATAGTGGGTCCATCACTCACCCACCACTGACCTCAGAGCCATCATGCTCTATTCCCTTAAGAAAGACCACTAATTCTTCAAGGAACTATAAACTAACTTTGACCTGTGTCTAGGAGGTATATGGTGGAAGGTATATGATGCAGGAGATAAAATAGGAAATACCTGTAAGGCCTGGGTTATGAAAGATCATCCTAAGGAGTTTTGATTTTGGGGGGTGTGTAGCTAGCTCAGTTGGTAGAGATGCGACTCTTGATCTTGGGTTTTGAGTTCAACCCCAGTGTTGGGTGTGGAGATTACTAAGTAGTTTTGATTTTTACTTGTAGATAACAGGTCTGTATAAAATGGACCAAAGGAGGGTTACACTGAAGGTGGGAAGAGCATATTAGAGGGCACTTTGGAATAATTCACTGTAGAAGTGATACAGATCTAAACTAAATTGGTGGTAAGAAGAAGGAAGGAGGCAGATTCAAAGGGTCTTTTAGAGTGGAGTTCTCAGGCCTTGGTGTTTAAGTGAATGTGAGGCTGGAACAAGAGGGAAGAGTTAAGGATGACTCTCAGGCTACATGATTGGTTATTGTTTGCCAAAGAAGAGGATAGTAGAGAAAGAAGCAGGTTGGGAAGAAATGTGATCATTCGCCTGTCTGCCTAGGATTAGAATGATAAAGTGTAGCTCAGAGAAGAAATTATTTCTTCTTTCTGCATCTCAGTTCATTCATAGAGCTCACAAAAATGTTGACTCTGTTAGGAGTCCTGCTTTGGAATCATGAAGAAGTCAGTTGCCCTCTGTAGTACACTGTGCATGTTTATGTATATATCTAAGAATGTTCTATCTCCTGGGGCGCCTGGGTGGCTCAGTTGGTTAAGTGTCTGACTTCGGCTCAGGGCATGATTTCACAGTTCGTGGGTTCGAGCCCTGTGTCAGGCTCTGCACTGACAGCTCAGAACCTGGAGCCTGCTTCAGATTCTATGTCTCCCTCTCTCTCTGTCCCGTCCCACGTGTGTTCTTTCTCTCTCAAAAATAAATAATAAACGTTAAAAAAAGAAAAAAAACCAATGTTCTATTTCCTGGCTTTGATATGAGTTCTTGTAGCTCAGAGAATATATTTTCTATTTACATCATAATTACCTACAGCCTTATTCAGTATTAATTCCCAAAAACCTGGCACTCTGTCACTGAGAGATCAGAATTCTGGTACATCTAATACCCTGTGTGATCATGGCCAAGACAGATGGGCAGTCACATACTGTTGCCAGAAAATAAGACCTACCATCTGTTAGTATAATCACTCACTCAAATCCTTACCTTATCTCATTATTACATCCATAAGATAATAAAGCAAAGGAACCAATGTCCTATGGAATCAAGCCTACTGATTTATTTGGAATAAAGTTAAGATAACCAGGATATATTGTGATATTGAGAAAATCTGTAAGAATTAACCTTGGGGTTCCTGGGTGGCTCAGTTGGTTAAGCATGGCTCAGATCATGATCTCGAAGTCCCTGAGTTCGAGCCCTGCGTCAGGCTCTGTGCTCACAGCTCAGAGTCTAGAGCCTGCTTCAGATTCTGTGTCTCCCTCTCCCTCTGCCCCTCCCTTGCTTGCTCTCTCTCTCTCTCTCTCTCTCTCTCTCAAAAATAAGCATTAAAAAAATTTTTTTAAGAATTAATCTTAAGTACATAAATTTAGAGAGGGGTCAGAGAAAAGGAAGCTACTTATCTGAACAGGCAGACACCTGACAACATGGAAATGGAGCAGGTATGTAGAAGAAGGTACCCTGATATTCTTAAAAAGAATCGCTTAGTAGGGTCTGAGTAAAGAGAACTTCAGATAATGAGCATCATAAAAATGTCCATATCTTTTGACCATTTACTTGTATACCACCATCTAGGACTCTAGCTTTAAGTAAACACTTCCAAATGTGGAAAAAATAGTATTCATCAAATTCTTATCCTAACATTATTTATTATGAAGAATTGGAAATAACCACAGTGTATAATTGAGGAATGCTGCTTAAGTTGTGGGATTGTCATTCAGTGAAATGCTATGTATACATTAAAGGTGAAGGTTATGAAAACTAGTTTCATAACTAGGGAAAAGACGCTTGGAATTCATGCATTTAGACAGCAATCCAAGCAACATAGTTTGAATCTTCTCTTCAGGTACTAAAGGAGTCTTAAAAGTAAAATTCTTCTATGCACAAAAATAAATTCCAGTTGAATTAAGATTGAAACAAAGTCATAAAAGACCTCGAAAGACAAAAAATAGGTTTCTGCTTATATGAACACAGAATGAGGAAGACATAAGCATAAAACTAATGGCAGAAACCATGAATATTGATAGACTTTACTACATAAAATTTTTATATATCAAAAAACTAAAAGAAAAAATTAAAAGGCAAAAGAACTTGGGAATACATCTATGATATGTATTACAGAGGACTGATAATTGATATTTGAAGTGATCCTACAGAACAATAAGAAAAAAATAAACACTGTAGGAGAAAAAAATAGACAAGTCATGAGTAGGCTACTCACAAAAGACCTATCAATGGTCAGAAGTAGGGGAAACGTTGAGCTTTAATAATAAAAAAATATAAATCAAACAATGAAATACTTTTTATTTTCCTAAAATTGCAGATTTGAATAAATAAGCTTGCTCAAGGCTACAAAGGGTCTACTTTTGGAGAACAGTTTGATATGTATCAAAGTCCTTTAAATTTTGTGTAATGAAAGCATATGTTACTCTCTTTTTTTTAGAGAGAGAGAGTGCAAGTGGGGGGAGAGGGGCAGAGGAAGAAAGAGAATTAGAGAATCTCAAGCAGGCTCCACACTCAGCACTGAGCCCAACACAGGGCTCAATCCCACAACCCTGGGACCATGACCTGAGCTAAAATCAAGAGTCAGATGTTCAACCACCTGAGCCACCCAGGAGCCCTGAAGCATAATGTTAAATATGGGACAAGGATTATTTCATTTAATCCTGAAAATTACCTTTTTATGTAAATGTAAATGTGGTTATTTCCTTTTTAATAATGAGGAAATTGCACTGTTGGGAGGAATAATCCAAATTTCCTTGAGGTCACTTAGCTAGTTAATGATGGATCCAAAATGTCAAACCGAAGTGACCTGTCTCCTGAGCCTGAACCAACCATGCTTAAGAATTTTTACCCCCAAAATATTTGGATATATGTGTCCAAATATGTTTATCACAGTATAAGAGCAGAAACTTTAAACTTTAAAACAATTAAATGCCCAACAGTCTATTTTATAGAATACAGTACAGTTCTTAAAAATCATGTTGAACCCTTTCACACTGCTGGTGGGAATGCAAACTGGTGCAGCCACTCTGGAAAACAGTATGGAGGTTCTTCAAAAAATTAAAAACAGAACTACCTATGGCCCAGCACTTGGCACTACTAGATATTTATCCAGAGGACACAGGAGTGCTGATTCGAAGGGGCACATACACCCCAATGTTTATAGCAGCACTATCAACAATAGCCAAAGTATGGAAAGAGCCCAAATGTCCATCGACTGATGACTGGATAAAAAAGATGTGATATATATACACAATGGAATACTACTTGGCAATCAAAAGGAATGAAATCTTTCCATTTGCAACAACATGGATGGAACTAGAGTATGTTATGCTAAGCGAAATTAAGTCAGAGAAAGACAAATATATGATTTCACTTGTGTGGAATTTAATGTACAAAACACATGAACACAGGGAAGGGAAGCAAAAATAATATAAAAACAGAGAGGGAGACAAACCATAAGAGACTCTTAAGTACGGAGAACAAACTGAGGGATGCTGGAGGAGTGTTGGCTGGGGGGATAGGCTAAATGGGCAAGGCGCATTAAGGAGGACACTTGTTGGGATGAGCACTGAGTGTTACATGTAAGTGATGAATCACTAAATTCTATTCCTGAAATCATTATTACACTATATGATAACCAACTTGGATTTAAATTAAAAAAATAATAAAAATAGGGGCGCCTGAGTGGCTCAGTTAAGTGTCCAACTTCAGCTCAGGTCATGATCTCATGGCTCGTGAGTTGCATCGGGTTCTGTGCTGACAGCTCAGAGCCTGGAGCCTGCTTCAGATTCTGTGTCTCCCTCCCTCTCTGCCCCTCCCCCACTCACAATCTGTCTCTCCCTCAAGAATAAACATTAAAAAAAAATTTTTTTTAAATACAAATTAAAAAATGTTGAACCAGAAAACACTCATGGAAAAAATGTATGTGATATTATTAAGTGAGAGGGGCAGATGTCAAAACCATGTTTATAATAAAAATATAATTCTTAAAAATATATGTATGTGAAAAGACTAGAATAACATACATTAAAACATTGAGAATGGTTTTTGGTTTTGTGTTTGGGGAGCAGGAGTATAGTCTTCTGTTTTTCTTTTGAGTTTTCCAGTTTTCCTGCTTTAAACACATTTTGTAATTAAAGTAATAAGAGCAAGAATTTCCTCTAGAAGAATACTTTTAGGGTCCCAACTCCTGGACTGTGAGAAATAGATGCTCAGTATGTGAATAATATAAATGATGCCTGGTGTGCCCCCACTTAACCTAATTTATAGACTCCTTAACAGATGACATAACTCAAGAGTGATATCGTATGAGAAGATTCTTGGGTATCTATAAGACTTTACCATGCAGCTCTTACAATAGCAAACTTCCCTTGTGTATGCAGTGATACATACAAATGCATCATCTTAGGAGCATGTGATTGCAAGACGACTTCTTCATAGGTCCTTAATATGTCTGTCTATTCCAGACAACTTACTTTCTGCATTAAATTTCAGTTTTAATATAATACGTATAATTTTGATACTCTTTTTCTGACCACTCTACTACACAAATTGTTGGAATCCAAGAAATGGACAGCACAGTGCTCCCACACCAATAAGGCACTTTATTACAGTACCCTTAATTACCAGCACTCATGTTACTTGAGAATACTAAAATGAAAACTCATTGATGAGGGGCAGGAATATCCTATATTACTTAAGTATCTGGAACCTTGCAATAACAATTCAGAGGCAGGATTAAGATTGTAACAAAAATTTCCAAATCAGGCTTCTAGCCTTTGAGGATAGAACAGTTGCTGACTCCTTGTCACTGTCACTCCACATTCCCTGGCACTTAGCCAGGCTCCCTAATTCTTTCCCACGGTGAAGACTCCAGGAAGTCAAAGTTTCAACGTTTTTAACCTTGTGTTTCCTGTTCTCTTTATATTAGTGCTGTGCTTAGTTCAAAAACTGCCTAGTTCAAAAAGCTGATTTTTTACTTCTATTGTGAAAGAAGTAGAGAAGTGAACTATTGATACTCATATCACTTTTAGTTTACAGAACCTTCGGCCTGGAAGTTTAAGCTTTAATACAGAGTGAACATCATGGTTTCTTGGTCCCCAACTGTGTATTTATCATTGTGTCTATGAACAGGTTCCTGGTATCAATTTACCTGTCAACCAACTGACCTATTTCTTCGCTGCAGTTCTCATTAGTGGTGTTGTACATGAAATTGGACATGGGATAGCAGCTATTAGGTAATGATATTTTTCTTTCTACTAATGCAAAAAAAAGCTTTTTACTTACTAGGGTTTATTACTAAAATCTGCTTCATTTGATACTTTTTCTTTCTGTGAATATTGCCTAGTGCAAATCCACATTATTTTGAGGTAACTACTCTTTTATAAAGATTAATATATTGATGAATATAGTCAATTAACCATGTGCACACTGTAATCATTTGACAGCATGGTTATATCTTCATGGTGTTTCAAGATTTTAATCAAACCCTGAAACCTAATCTTTGTATTCATCATTAGGTCAGAATGATAACCACTGCACTTGGAGCCCACCGACCTGCCTTCTTATTACTTTGTTTGACTTATTGGCCAAAATACTTTCCTGCTTCCACTAATAGCCTCTGCTGCCTAGAGCAGGAACATTGAAAGCTCTGAATTTGTTAACAAATATCATAGCCTATCTAGAAACCTAAGTAAAAGAAGACAAGAGAGGATGAGACCTGGGTCTTTCTTCAAGTATCATGCCCTGTTCTTGTCTTGACTACTCAAATGTATATTGTAATTATGCCTGAGCATTTTAAAGGCTCCTAAACTTATAAATTTGTGATAGGGGAGCACATTTCCCCCTTCACTCCTACTGGTAATTACTGCCATGATGAACACACATACTGATGGGAATGTGTTTTATCCTCTGGGTATGTGGACCAGATAAAAGGTTTTATAGGAGAAGATGTAATCACTTCTTATTACTTTCCTGCTGCTTATGAACAAGACTCTGTTGACTGCTAATAAACTCTCAATCTCGACAAAGCATATACTGCCACATGTAGTGGTTTAAGTGGGCAGCTACTTTTTCTTTTTCAATCTCTCATCTTTGCTTCCATACTTTTAGCATTGTAGCTTTTAGAGTTTTACATACAAAATCATTGTTATTAACAGTTTAATACTTCACAGTATGTTTGTGAAATAGTATGGGTAATCTTTTATAAAAACCAACTGTCAAGTAAAAGCGAATTTTACAGTCATCTTAAATATATAGTACTAAATGACAGCACAGTATATTTAGGGGATGGTTTTTTTGGAGTAGCTGTTTGGTCTTATGAGGCTGTTAAGTATAATTCTATTTTTAGAGACTGAATTGATAACAAATGGTTCTCTTAAGGACAATCTGAACATTATGGATATTTAGGTATACTTATTTTAACATCAATAGGAATACACTTAGATAAACCTCCACTTTTGTTTATATTAGCCAAGATAAATATATTTAGATACTTTACTTGAATTATATTTTCTGTTGTGTTCTTCTCTGAAAATAATTCAGAGTAAACAGTTGAAGTGTTTTCCATTTAGTTCCTCATGGAAATATTAACCATTTCTTTTTATTTTATTTTTTTTTTAATTTTTTTTTCAACGTTTATTTATTTTTGGGACAGAGAGAGACAGAGCATGAACGGGGGAGGGGCAGAGAGAGAGGGAGACACAGAATCGGAAACAGGCTCCAGGCTCTGAGCCGTCAGCCCAGAGCCTGACGCGGGGCTCGAACTCACGGACTGCGAGATCGTGACCTGGCTGAAGTCGGCGCTTAACCGACTGCGCCACCCAGGCGCCCCATTAACCATTTCTTTTTATATGTGACTAATTTCAAGTTATGTGTTCAGCATACTGGTTTCTAAAAGTTTTGAAGTTTTAAGTCTATTTCAGAATACCCTTATTTTACAAAATGCAATTTCGCAGATAACCAAACTGGTATGCTGTTGTAAAATTGTGAGATAAATATATATCATATATTTGGGTATATTTTCCTTGACTGTCTAGAGAGACTTGTTTTTTAACCAAGAATTTAAATTATAGTGGGAAGTTTTAAGATTAAATACATTATTAATTGGAAAAATGCAATACTAGTAGTAAATTCCTTTTTTTTATTTGATTTCTTAGGGAACAAGTTCGATTTAATGGCTTTGGGATCTTTCTCTTCATTATTTATCCTGGAGCATTTGTTGATCTGTTCACCACTCATTTGCAACTTATATCACCGGTCCAGCAGCTAAGGATATTCTGTGCAGGTAACAGACTTAAATTTCTTTATTCATCTGTGTGTTGTTATGGAAAGTATTCACATCACAAATGAAAACATCTCACTTTTTGGTTGATAAATTCAGCTTATAAGATTCTCAGTCAAAAGTAATAAAGCAAGGGGCACCTGGCTGGCTCAGTCTAAGGAGCATGTGACTCTTGAGCTCAGGGTCATGCGTCCAAGCCCCACATTGCATGTAGAGAATACTTAAGTAAATATTAAAAGAAAAAAATAAAGCAAAATTATTTATACACTCCAGTTTCTTCAGTAAAAACAACAAATTATTTTAAAAAGGTTGAAAGTAAAATTAACAGAATATACCATGCAAATGTGAACAGAAAATATGACTACATTAAGTTAGTTAGACATAGGGGGTCACTTAATAATCATAAGGAGTGTAATCCACAATGAAAATGTAATCATTGTGAATCTTACTGCATCAACTAACAAACTATCAAAACGAAAATGGAAAGGTGCAAGAAAAAAAAACAACAAATTTAATAAAGGAAGTTAATCTCATCTCTCAACACATGGCAGTAAGATGAGAAGTCAGATCATCTAAACTAATTAGTAAATTAAAAATCAATAGATATGTCAAACCCTATACCATGACAGTTTCTTTTCAAGTGACCATGAAACATAAAAATTGACCAATTTAATTCAAAACATAATTGTTTTATACAATTATACTACATACATACATACATTTATACTACATAATTGTAGTATATTTAAAAGTGATAATGAAATAATGTGTAAAGTTTTGCTAAAAGGAAAAGTCACTCCCTTATGTAGTTACTATGAAATAAATGAAAATAAATGTTAAACATTCAACTGAAGAAGTGAGAAAAGAACTATAAAATAGTTAAGAGATGATGTCATTAATAAAGATGTAGGTAGAAAATAATAAATAATAATAATAAAAAAATTTAAATATAAGAGGTTTGGGGCGCCTGGATGGTTAAGTGTCTGACTTCGGCTCCGGTCATGATCTCCCGGTTCGTGGGTTCAAGCCCCACATCGGGCTGACTCTGTGCTGACAGCTCGGAGCCTGGAACCTGCTTTGGATTCTGTGTCTCCCCCTCTCTCTGTCCCTCCCCTGCTCACGCTATCTCTCTCTCTCTGCCTCTCAAAAATGAATAAACATTAAGAAAATTAAAAAATAAAAATATAAGAGGTTTTTTTGAAGAAAAAAAGATTATACTGGGAGAAAGCATCAATAGAATTTATAGTCAGATTGGGGAATGACAACTGATACAGAGAAAATTAAAACAACTATTTTAAAAAGTGTTCTTTATTCATCTCTGCAAAAAACTTTCAAAACCTTGGGTGATTACTGAATATAAATGGCGTAAACTCCAGAGAACAAAGCAAAAAATCTCAATAGCCTAATTACAATGGGAGAAAATAAGAAAGTTGATGAGGAATGCCCCCAAAAGTTTCATAGGGGTAATTCTTTCCAATCTTAAAGGAAAAGGTTTTTTTTTTTTTAATTCCAATTTAGTATAAACTTTTCAGATCACATGGAGAAGGAAACTTAAAAAAAAATTTTTAAGCTAATAGAGCACTGATACAACATCTTGGAAAGTACCATAAACTCTACCTATGGTGTATCTAAACAATAGAAGGATGGTTCAACATTAGGAAATCTATTTTAAGGTGGTAAACATTATTTACCATTGGGGGAAAAAGAAATCCTCTTCTCAGCAGGTATCGGACTGAATAACAAAATTCATCATCCATTAATGGCTAAAAAGCAAAAATCCTTAGTAAAGGTTAAAAATAGCTGGATACTTCTTAATGGTTAACACTTGAAAGTATTCCTATTAAAGGATAAGGCAAGCAATCCCATTATCAATTAACACTGGTACTGTTAAATGGTCTCTAAATGTGGGTCAGTACAATAAGAGAAAAAGACAAAAATAGTATAAAGGAGTAAGCCTTTTTTTTTTTTAGATATTGTTGTATGCGTTGCAGTGGGTGGGGGGGAGGGAACAAAACATGAAAATCAACGGAAATGTAGAAAACTTCAGGGAAGAAGCTGGTTACCGAATTAATATTCAAACAACAGCGTGGCGTCGGGGGTGGGGGGAACGTGTGCGTGAGGGCTGGAGCGTCCACGAGTGCGTGAGTGTGCACGTGAGCACGCACTTGCTGGGGCGCTGTGAAGCGCATGCGCTAGTGGCACTCGGAAGCCCCCGCGGTCTTCCGCGTTCTCGGCGTCCTCGCGTCCTCAACGGCTTTCGCGGCTTCCGCGGCTTTCGCCGCAACCGTCGCTCTGTGGGGCTCGCATTTTTCTTTCTCAGCCTTATCCGCAGCCTTCCAGTCGCCACCTGCTCTTCCAGGAGCCAAAACCGCTGCCGAGCCATGGCCTCAGAGGACTCTCTGAACATCCCCCCAGAAAATTCAGAGTTACTTGAAGATATTACAGAGCTGCGCCAGATCCACGTGGAGGCCGTGCCTGTGGAGACCGTGCCTGTGGAGGCCGTCCCTGTGGAGACTATGTCGATGGAAACCATGACAGAGTACGAGATTACCGACGGCAGTTGGGTTCACGGAGGCCACCACCAACCGCCTCTGATCGCGCTGCAGCCGCTGTTTACCAGCAACTCGAGCCAAGGAGACCACGACCAGGACATAATCATGGTGCAGACGCAGGAAGAAGTGGTGGGCTACGAGTCAGACGACCTGCAGGCCAGCAGCAATTTCGAGGACCAGGTGGTCATCCCGCTCGGTGAAGACGACGATTTCCAGCAGACCCTGGCTTCCTTGGCAGCTTCAGCGTCGTCGTCAGCGGTCAGCCACAGCAGGAAGCGCAGCAGCCAAAGCAAGAAGTCGAGCGGTAAGAAGAATTACACTGATAGTGAGGCCCATGGGGGAAGTAGCAGCTCTGAGATTGGCAGCGAGAAGTGGGAGCAGAAGCAGGTGCAGATCAAAACCCTGGAGGATGAGTTCTCCATCACCCTGTGGCCCCCAGATGACCAAAGAGACCAGGAGACAGGGAAGATTGAGAAATCAGCTCCTGATTATTCAGAGTACCTGACAGGGAAGAAGCTTCCTCCTGAAGGACTACCTGGTATTGATCTCTCAGATCCTAAACAACTAGCAGAATTTACTAAAATGAAGCCAAAAAAAAAAGAAGATGCTCTAAGAACAGTAGCTTGTCCTCATAAAGGTTGCGAGAAGATGTTCAAGGATAACTGTGCTTTGCGAAAACATCTGCACATCCACGGTCCTAGAGTCCACGTATGTGCAGAATGTGGCAAAGCCTTTGTCGAGAGCTCCAAACTAAAACGACATCAGCTGGTGCATACTGGAGAGAAGCCCTTTCAGTGCACATTTGAAGGCTGCGGAAGACGCTTTTCCCTGGATTTCAATTTGCGTACACATGTGCGAATCCATACCGGAGACAGGCCCTACGTGTGCCCCTTTGAGGGTTGTAGTAAGAAGTTTGCTCAGTCAACTAACCTGAAATCTCATATCGTAACGCATGTTAAAAACAAAAACAGCCAGTGAGAAGGGAAGACCCTTCTCAAAGTTGGGAAGTGTCTTCCAGGAGCATGATTGAAAATGAATATGCCACTTTTGTGTATTGTTTGTAGGAAATAATATTTTTATTGGTTCCTGTATAAATAAGGGTCATGTTTTGATAGAGCAGTAAAAATAAAAGTAAAAAGTAAAATATATATATTTAATATATATACCTTTATATAACATTGTTAGGGTGCTATATCTTGTTCTGTAATATTATTTGAAAAACATGGTGTTTTGTAACGTTTGGTCCCAACAAGGATAATTTATGAACCTCACATCAAAAGATGGTTCTTTATACAACTCTTCTAAAAATGGGACTTCTTTTCACATTTTTTAAAATATGAAGTTCACCTATTGCTCACAAATTTTTAAAGTTGTGTATTTTCCAAATGTTCATATTTATAGTTTTAGGAATATGTTTAGTAATTCTTTGTATGGTTTTTCTGAAGGTTGATAACTTTGCTTGGAATAGATTTTCTTTAAAACAATGAACAGTAACCTACATGAAGTATTTTCCTGTTTAAAAAAAAAGTTATATAGGCTTTGTTTGCTATCTTAATTTTGGTTGTATTCTTTGATGTTAAAACATTTTTCATAACTATCTTTTAGCTGCATTGATTTATGTAGTATTGAATATTAGATGTGACTTAATAGTCAAATTCAATCTATTTTAGTCATTTTATTTCCCCAAAATACTGCAGGTGGTGTTTAGTATAACTTCTTTGCACGTTCAGAGAGTGGTACTTAGTTGTAGAATGTATTTTGTATGTATTGACTTTTAACACTTGATAACACTTTTTAACATCTTGTGTAATAGAAGAAGCAAAAATAAAATAATCTGTTCCAAAGATGGAAAAAAAACTTGTCTGTGTAAATACCATAGCTAGAAAATAAAGAAAATGGGCAGGTTGTTAGTGGCATCAGGTGAATAGAGGCTAGGGATGCTGCTAAACATCCTACAATACACAACAACATGTTCCCCACAACATAGAATTATTTGGCTCAAAATGCCAATAGTGCTGTTAAAAACTCCTGTTCTAGAAAAAGTAAAAGAACAAATACTCCTTTGGTATACTTATAAACAAATCATTAATGGACAACACGTTGTTTAAATAAAGGAAACGTGTTGTACCACCCTTATTGCCACTTAGTCATCATGGGCAAATCTAGAATCCAGAGGGGTGATCTCCTATCAGCTGCATCCCTGACAAGTCCCTGACCAGAGATAAGAGGCTGCTCAGAAAGTCAAGAAAGCACGCTGTTGTTTGGGTGGGAAAACAGTATGGTCTGTGCTATGACTGTGTGGTGGGATTATCCTAATAAGGGAGTGATGGTGAGAGTGCAAGCATCTAGGCAATCCTGGTAGAGCTGGGAGAAAGCTGAATTTAACATAAACATAACAGTGGCAAATGTAATAGGCTAGGGTTGTGGGGGGAGGGGTGGAAGATGGATAATTGTGAAGTTGTGTTGGGACCAGCTACTTGGTGGGGCAGTGGGGAGGAGGGCGGTTATAGCTGTATCCCTAAGTTAGTTTCACTAGAGAGTAAATTCCACTAGGCAAAGACAAGTTTTTAATTTTGTTTTTTTTTTTCAAATGAAGCTATGAAAGCAATACAAGAGAACCCTAGGTGAGTATCTTCTATAATTTTGAACTGGGAAAGGCTTAATGCAAAGGAGCAATTTGACCATACCAAAATGTAAAATGTCTGCATAGGCAGAACTATAAACCAAGCCAAAATACAAACTGGGGGAAAAATTGTAATTCTCTTACAAAGGACTAAATTTTTCAATATATACATTCAATAATGATACATACAAATTAGTAAAAAAAAAAAAAATGTAAATGCGATAGATAGAAATAGTTCTCAGACAACAGAAATACAAATAGCCTTTTAATAAACATGAAAGATGTACAAGCTTACTCAAATCACAACAGATTTTACTTTTCACCTAGCGGATGACAAAGTCTAACATATTCCTAGCATCTAGGGTTATTTACAGGGTAGGGAAACATGCCAGTTATGAGAATATCAATTAATGCAGACTCATTGGAGGTCAATTTTAATGCACATTGTTTTTGACCCAGCAATTCCATTTCTATGGAATTTTCCATACCATCACAGATGCATACTTAATTAGATATATAACAATATAAACAAAGCTGTTTATTGTAGCATTGTATGAAAAAGTTAAAGCAGCCTATGTTATCATTAGTAGGGAACCTTATAAATAAGTCAATATGTTTTAAAAAATGAATTACTCTGTAATGGTTATAAGAACTGGGCATTCTGATAAACTAGTAAAATAATGGATGTAAGAAAATTAGTAAAGTACTAGATGTAAGAAATGGGATAAATAGAATATGCAAATAAGGAAAAAGTCCAAAGTTCAAAAATGTAAAATCAAAATACAGTTTCCAGTAGATACTTTGATACAATTGGTGTATTTAAAAGATCTCTCTCTGTATAGAACAGAAAAGATTATTTACCCATAATGTCCTGGACTAGAGTTGCCCTGGATATTTCTGGAATTAAAACAACTTACAACACTCAAAAACAAAAAAAAAGAAAAGAAAAGAACATCTTAACAGTATGAATAAGGTACATGAAACTTGTCTTGGGTATCTGCTGTAATTAAAAATAACAATGGCTTAAACTCTCATACAACATTCCAAATGTAAGTAGTTCAGCACTGAAATGTTAATTGTGTTATTTGGAGGACTCAGGCTCTTCTGTCTTGTTAGCTCCCTATTCCCAACATGCAGCTTTTGTGTCATAGACTCAGGCTTGTCTCTATCTTAGCTACATTCCAGCCATAAGGACAATGATATCCCCATCACCTCCACTCATATCCTGTTAGTCAAAGCAGTCATATGGCCGAACTCAGATTCCTGCAAGTCTGGGAAATGTCTTTAGGTTACATTTCTATCACTATAAAACATTGGCTCTCAACCACTGGTGCTGTCACCCTCCTGTAGATGTTTGGAATGTGTGGGGGGCAGGGAGCATTCCTTGGTTGTCTCAGTGAAGGGAGAGTACTAATGGCATTCAGTGGGTGGGAGCCAGAAAGGCTAAATATCCTGGGGTGCGAGGGACAGACTTGCACAAATAAGAATTGCAAGGTTCAGAGTGCTAGTAGAGCCCCCACTCTGCCCCATGAGAAAAACTGGTACAAGAAGGAAAGGATCGGTATGGGGGAGGAGGATATCTAGTGCTATGCTAGTGATTGTTTAACCCCTGGCTCTGGAAGGGAGAGTGAGGAGCTCTGATATGTAGCATTTGCTGGTTTCTGTGGTATAATTACTCCTGCCATGGCCAATTTTAAGGTACCAACCCAAAGTCCCTGAAGGAGGAATTAGGAAGAGATGTACACAGTCTGTGCTGTGGCAAGCTGGCAGGACCAGCCTCCAGCACACCACTGGGTTCACCTTAACCATTTCTGCATATGATAGAGATGGTTATAGTCTGTGACATGGTGTAAGATACATACTCTAGTTCATCAATAATAGTCTCCTTAATAGTTTAATTCTGAAAACAATCTTTTTCTGAGTACCATTTGGATTTCCTTTATATATATAAACATATATATGTGTGTGTGTGTTGAAATTTATTTTTTTCCATTTTATTTTATTTTATTGATATAATTTATTGTCAAATTGGTTTCCATACAACACCCAGTGCTCATCCCAACAGGTGCCCTCCTCTATTCCCATCACCCACTTTCCCCTCTCCCCTACCCCCATCTACCCTTAGTTTGTTCTCAGTCCTTAAGAGTCTCTTATGGTTTGCCTCCCTCCCTCTCTGTAACGTTCTTTTTTTCCACTTCCCCTCCCCCATGGTCTTCTGTTAAGTTTCTCAAGACCCACATATGAGTGAAAACATATGGTATCTGTCTTTCTCTGCCTGGGGTATTTCACTTACTATAATACCCTCCAGTTCCATCCACGTTGCTGCAAATGGCCAGATTTCATTCTTTCTCATTGCCAAGTAGTATTCCATTATATATATAAACCACATCTTCTTTACCCATTCGTCCATAACCCAGCTCAGCAAGAATGTTTTTTATTTAGTCTTAACTTTTATTTGAATAGCTCTGAAATTTTTTTCAAAGATCACAAGTATGTTTTGATTAATAATGTGTATGTTTTCTGAAAAGAGAATAAAGTGAGTAGAAATTCAATTTATGTTTTATATGTATATTAGAATATAGATTCTCTTAATGTTAAGTCATATTAGTATGTCGTCTTCTTAATGTGGTATAAACATGCTCATTTTACATTTCACTATCTGAAATGGAAGGGGCCTCTAACTGAACATCTGTCTGCTGTACTAGTAAGTAGATCTGTCTGCTTCGCGGCTTCTTCTGGTTACTTCAGTAATTTATCAGAATGCCCAAGTGTTATGAAGTCCAGATACCTAGATCATTCTTGCCCTTGGTTGAGCTGACTCTTTTTTTTTTTTTCTCTTCTCAGGTATCTGGCATAATTTCATCCTTGCACTCCTAGGTATTTTAGCTCTCGTGCTCCTCCCTGTAATTCTCTTGCCGTTTTACTACACTGGAGTTGGGGTGCTCATCACTGAAGTTGCTGAGGTAAATAATGAGGATTACTTGGGGCATCCTTTTACCAGATTGTGATGTAACACAGCATTTTATGATGTCAGGAACTTTTATTCAAGTTCTCATATACAGAATGCTCAGTTTTTCCTGAAGAAATTGCTGTCATCCTTTTAAATTGAACAGAAAGTTTTGTGGAAGACATTGGCTTTTTAAAAATACTTAAATTTGTTTCTGTTCTGAGTTACAAAGATAGTATCAATGTTTTCTACCTGTAGTTTGTTGATAAAATGCATCATTTACCTTTACTGTTTATTTTTATAACTGCGCTTTTGAGACAAATGTCCTTACTCCTAAGTAAGAAGATTGAAACCTAGGCTAGCCAGCTGGAACATTTCATGGGAGTTAAGTAAATGTCTTCAACTCTGTATTTCACTCCCTTAAACAATAATTACTGCAATGGCATCAAGTCTTCTGTTGAGGCTTTCAGAAAAGGAAAATTACCTTTGTGAACAACTGACTCACATATTCATTGTGCTGTGGTATTGTCTGTATGTTTGGGACTGTGTTTAGATAAGGACTTGTCTTACAATTTTATCCACCGAGGATATACAAGATAATGAAGGCATTCTGGTGACTACTTTCACAAAAAATTTTAATAAGCAGTTTGGGAAAAACTTTATCATTTTAATCTTCATAGTTGGCAAGTGGGGTTTCTTCAGTTGTGAAAAATTCAATTAGAGAAGTAGGAAAAGTAACTATAATTGTTAGGTTGATTTTGTTAATGTTCTAGGACTGTACATCTTGGATTCAAAGCTGGATTATTTTCTGCATTAGCCAAAATATTCTATTTAATTAAATCAGAGTCTTTAATTGTTTGGTCAGATAAATCATAGCTTGTCTTCATATATTATCTGATTTGGTTGTACCCTCTTCCCAAGGACTCACCTGCCATTGGACCCAGAGGCCTTTTTGTGGGAGACCTTGTCACCCATCTACAGGATTGTCCTGTTACTAATGTACAAGATTGGAATGAATGTCTAGATACCATCGCCTATGAGCCCCAAATTGGTTACTGTATTAGTGCATCAACTTTACAGCAGTTAAGCTTCCCAGTTAGAGGTGTGTATATTTCTTCAGTATAATATCATGTTTCAGGGGCGCCTGGGTGGCTCAGTCGGTTAAGTGTCCAACTCTTGGTTTCACTTCAGGTTATGGTCTCACGGTTTATGAGTCCAAGCTCCTCATAAGGCTGTCAGCACAGAGCCCACTTGGGATCCTCTCTTTCCCTCTCTCTCTGCCCCTGCCCTGCTCACTCACTCTCTCTCTCTCCCAAAATAAATAATAATATTTTAATAATATTCTTAAATAATAACATTAATAGTAATAATAATATCATGCTTCAAGCAGCAGTACTTGGCCATTCACCAATTCTTAGCCCATGTCTATAGATTTATTTTGTTCTAATTTTTTTAAATAAATCAGTAAAGTAATAATAGGCACAAACTAGTATCTTGGTAAGTTGGATACTAATATTTATATATTGTTCAATGTCTAATTTCATAATATCATATTTGACTTTCAAGACTCTAGTATCTAATTCTTTCCACATTCAGAAGAACTTGTGTTAAGTCAGCATTCAAGCTCAACCGTAACCAATTAACTAAATTCCAGTAATTAAATACTCCCATGCTATATGGATAGTGTCATATCCAAAGCTATTTGGGGTAGAGTTATTTTATGTGGCAGGCATCCAGAGGAAGTCATGTTGGTATCTGAAAATATCCTCTGAAGTCAGATCTGTTGTTCTGTGTAGCAAGCGACAAGATGAAGCAAGTTTATTCTCAGATGCTCCCAAATTTATTTTGAGTTCTTTCAGCTCTGAAAAATCAGCCTCCCAACTCTTTATATAAAATCATGGGGCCCAGATTATTTTGAGTGTTTAAAAACAAAAATTATATTCACGGATTATATCTTTAGGTCAAGAAATGCCCTGGAATGCTTGTCCACATCTACTGGGGTTAGGAAATATGATAAATAATCAGGAATAACTTCACTGAAGTACTATGTACAACAGTGGCAGAGTAATAAGAATTGATTTAAAAATTTTTTTTCAAATATAATCTTTCATATATTACCCATTTTTAAGAACTTTTATTACTGTAAAAACTTTTCAAACATACATAAAAGTCAAGAAAGTAGTAGAGGAGTGCCTGGCTGACTCAGTCGGAGGAACATGCTACTCTTGATCTTGGGGTTGCGAGTTCGAGCCCACACTGGATGTAGAGATTACTTAAATAAAACTTAGGAAAGAAAAGAAAAGTAGTATAAATGGAACCTTATACATCATTCTCCCAGCTTCCGTAATTATCAACATTTTTCCAGCTTTTACATCTAATTATCCCACTTTTGAGGGGAGTATTTTTAAGCACATCTCAGGCATCATATCATTTCATCCATGAACTTTAGCATGTCTTTAGTACATGATGACTTTTTAAACATGACCACAGTACTATTATTCACACCTAACAAAATTAGCACTAATTCCTAATATCTAGTCAGTATTCACTTTTCTCTAACTACTTTTTTTTTAATTTTTAAAAAATATTTATTTATTTATTTATTTATTTATTTATTTATTTTGAGAGACAGGGGAGGGGCAGAGAGTGAGGAGAGAAGAATCCCAAGCAGGCTCTGCTCTATCAGTACAGAGCCCAACGTGGGGCTCAAATTCGCAAACCATGAGACCATGACCTGAGCTGAAATCAAGAGTTGGATCCTTAACTGACTGAGCCACTGAAGCGCCCCCTTACCTGCTTTTTTTAATAGTTGATTTCAAGTTGGATGGTATGTCTTTTAAGTGTCTTTGAGCTTGGAACAATTCCCCCTGGTGTTTTTTTTCTTTTTTAGGGTTTTTTTTTTTTTTTTTTTTTTGAGAGCTCATTTAAGAAACTGTCACTTGTTTTGTTGAACTGCCCATATTCTGGATTTGTCTGGCTCTGTATTATGCTTATGATGTCATTAACATGTTCAGATAGCCTCCAGATTTTCTATAGATGGTCATTAGGTGTAGACACTTGATTAAATTCAGGATCCACTTTTTGAGGGGGTGAAAATACTTCATAGGTGGCGCTCACTACTTCCTATTGCATCATGTCAAGAGGCACCCAATGTCTAGTCTTCTCCCTTGTGGTAATGTTAACATTGTTCAGTGGGCTAACCTGATTCTTTAAGGTTGAAATATTTATACTTTTTACTATTCTCAAGAGCCACTTAGCATCTTCCCAAACATTTCAGATGATGGAAGGTTGGTATATGACCTGTAATGTGTTCTTCTCTGAGAGAAATGATCCATTATTTCACACTTCTTAGGTCCTTTATCATTTTCCTCCAATTTCTCTAAATTTGGTGTAATATGTATTGAATTACAAAAGCCAAACTGACCCAGTAATCAAAATTCTCTCTAGTAGAATTGTTTTATTGTTTTATTTAGGACATCTGCATTTCAAATGTTTAAGGTTTTGCCCCTTTCCTGGCATACAAAATGAAAATGAAAATTTTCCTGGAAATACTCTGAAACTCTTTTCTTTCCTTTTTTTTTTTTTTAATTTTTTTTTTAATGTTTTATTTATTTTTGAGACAGGGAGAGACAGAGCATGAACAGGTGAGGGTCAGAGAGAGGGAGACCCAGAATCTGAAACAGGCTCCAGGCTCTGAGCTGTCAGCACAGAGCCCGACGTGGGGCTCGAACTCATAGACCGCGAGATCATGACCTGAGCCAAAGTCGGCCGTTTAACCGACTGAGCCACCCAGGTGCCCCTCCTTTTTTTTTTTTTAACATTTACTTATTATTTTTGAGAGAGAGAGACAGAGTGCAAACAGGGGGAGGGGCAGAGAGAGAGGGAGACACAGAATCCAAACTAGTCTCTAGGCTCCAAGCTGTCAGCAAAGAGCCCAACACAGGGCTCAAACCCACGAAGCACGAGATCATGACCTGAGCCAAAGTCAGATCTTTAACCAACTGAGCCACCCCGGTGCCCTTCTGAAACTTTCATTGTCAGCTTTTTGAGTATTTCACTGTTATGTATTTGGGAGGTATTTGTGTTAAAACATAAAGCAGATATTACTCTTTCTATTTAATAAAAAAAATCAATCCCAAAGTAATTCTTCAATATCTATTTCATCTCCTTAGGAGTGACTGTATTAGGATACATGTTGATTTTATATGATGACTGTTGACTATGTCTGATAAACCTGTACCTCTATTTAACCATTTTTAGATGGAGTGAATACATTTAGCCAGTTTATAGGAATCTTAATGACTGTAAATTTAAATTAAATTAAAATATATACTAAATTAATTCAAATGGCAGACTTGACCACTGAGGCTGTAGATATTTTGAAGAAAACTACGGATTATGGTGCCTGGATGGCTCAGTCGGTTAAGCGTCTGACTCTTCATTTCGGCTCATGTCATGATCTCACTGTTTGTGGGATCAAGCCCCACATCAGGCTCTGCACTGAAAGCATGGAGCCTATTTGAGATTCTCCCTCTCTCTCTGCCCTCCCTCCCTCTCTCTCTCTCTTCTCTCTCTCTCCAAATCAATAAATAAACTTTTTTAAGAAAAGAAAGCTATGGATTAATAGTATTTTATATGTATCTAGGTACATTTTTTTATCCTTAGTTATAAAGAGAGGGAAAAGATACAATTAAATATGGTAATACAAAGTGGGCAATAATCCGAAAGTGATTCATGTTCATTTTGGAGTGGACTTTAGTATACATAATTAAAATTCTAGAAATTTACACCACTGCAAAAACAATAAAGCCACCTTGGAAAAAAGATCTGACCCTGGAAGTGCATGTAAGCTGTCCCAACCAATTGTTTCTGGCCACTTACCTCTCATAGGTGTATTATCAAGTTGTTTAAGATATAATTAAGCAGACTGGATGTTCTTCTTAAGATTTTAACAAGTAGATTTTTGTCAAATTAGATTTTTTAACGTTTTATTTTTTGAGAGACAGAGACAGAGTGTGAGTTGGGGGGGACAGAGAGGGGGGAGACACAGAATCCGAAGCAGGCTCCAGGCTCTGAGCAATTTCTGTCAAATTAGAAAAAAATGTGGTTAATCTATGATATGAAATTGTTTAGACCTGCTTTTCTTCTGTTAATCCTTTCCTTTTTGATTTTTAAACATTAACTCACTAAACTACAAATGTCACCGACAGAGGTAAGGCTGGTTAAATTCCACCTCTTCCCCTGGTACATGGGGCCAGCCTAAGGAGCTTGTCCCATACACTCCTTGGAGATTGAATGGCCTTTCCAGGAAGCCCCAAAAAAGGACACTGGGTCAGGACTTGGAGCCCATTGCACCTGAAATAGATCTCTGATCTCATTCTGGGTCAGAACAGAAAACAAAACTTTACCCCCATTCATAGTAAAGCCTCTACTTTTACAATTGCTGCGTGTCCATATGCCACTTTGTGATTTGAGTGGAATTGAAAGTTACAGAAAAGAACTAGTCTGGCTCTTTATTTGGAACTATTTTCCTAACAAGTAGCTTGCATCCTCTTTCTTTAGTTTGAGAGGAATCCTTCATTTCATATACACATAAAGCTAAATTCCTTTTTTCTTTCCTGAAAGCATTATCTTGAATAAGAAAGACTGTACTCAACAAGTCCAGCATTTGAACTAGGTTTCCAGGAGCATGAGATTGAAAACTAAAAGCAACTGCTCCCTAAAAAGAAGCTTTGAGCTCAGACTCAGCCATCCCCATTGAACAGCCTATATTCCTATTCAGAGGAGGTGAGGGTATATCCCTGTAACTGCCTGGCAACAGGAATAATGTATTCCTGTCTTATGTATCTATACATATGTATCTATAACTGAAGTGAGAAGAGACCCTTCCCCACCTAGTTTAAGATAATAAAAGGAAACTTCCAGGAATCCTTTCCATGTATTTTGAGTACTCAGATTGTTTTTATGCCTAATCTTCTCTACTGTTTGGGGAAAAGTATCTGTTTTTTCATTGTGAACATCAAGTTATGATCCAAAGTTCTTTTGCTATCCTAAATTGAAGAGAGAATGTGTGTATATGTGTGTGTGTTTATAATTTTTTTTAACTACTTATTAGGTGATGCTGGTATAAATTCTATAGAACTAAGAACAAATAAAGAGGAGGGGCGCCTGGGTGGCTCAGTTGGTTTAGCATCAGACTTTGGCTCAGGTCATGATCTCGTGGTTAGTGAGTTCAAGCCCCGCGTCGGGCTCTGTGCTGGCAGCTTGGAGCCTGGAGCCTGCTTCTGATTCTGTGTCTCCCTCTCTATCTGCCCCTCCCCAACTTGTGTTCTGTCTCTCTCTGTCTCTTAAAAATATAAAAATTTTTTTAAAAAGAATAAATAAATAGGCTTGCCTCCCTGTGTTGGAGCTCTAACTACATTTATATATTTAATAAGCTAGGATAAGAAAATTATTCAGTTCATTTTAGTAATAGAGAAAGTAGTGGGGACTGTGAACTATACATTGAAAAAGGTTCCAGTCTTTTCCTAAAACTAACCTCAGGGCGCCCCAGCGGCTCATTAGACGTCTGACTCTTGATTTTAGCTCAGGTCATGATCTTGTGATTCCTTAGATTGAGGCCCATGTCAGGCTCTGCACTGACAGCACAGTGCCTGCTTGGGATTCTCTGTCTTTCTCTCTCTCTCTGCCCCTCCCCTGCTTATGTGCACGTGTGCACTCTCTCCCTCTCTCGCTCTTTCAAAATAAATAAACATTTTTTAAATAAATAAAAAAATGAAATTAACCTCTGGTGGGTGCCTGGCTGGCTCAACTGGAGCGTGTGACTCTTGATCTCAGGGTTGTAAGTTCAAACCCCACATTGGGTGCAGAGATTACTTTTAAAAAATTAACCTCTGTTCTAGACTATGCTTTGGAGGCTAAACTATTTCTACAACTATCTTAGGACCCATCTTAGGGTTCATTCAGAATATGCAGGTTCTCCCTATGGTAGAATTATGAAACTGATCTGTTCTTGAATTACCTAATTGTCTCCCAGACTGAGAGTTAAGGGAGAAGTCTAATCTTTCAGAGTTAAATTCAACCTACAAATGCCTCTGGGACCTTTCAATGCAATCTTGAGTGCTTCTTCGAAAGTAGAATTGGATTGGCCTGTCATGCTTAGTAAAAAAGTACATACGCTAATATGAGAATTGTCTGTGGCATCCCCATTTATAGGTTAAGAATCGAGTTACAGAAATTGACTTAGCAACTTGTCCTTTAATGTGACCCAGTAGAAAATATTCTAAAATAAAGTTTTTTTTAACATAGAACTTTTTTTTAATTGATAAACAGAGAAATATCAAATTTACCTCTCAAATGACCACAAAATATGTAACTCTTTATTGGAAAATTCTGTTTGTCAGGAGATATTTACACTTGTGAGGATGGCCACAGCCATGGATTTATGTTTTAGTTAGAGTAATCATCATAGGAAGAAGCCATAACATAAAGGTTGCAAATTGGTGGTAGCCCAGAGACCAAATCCAGCCTTGGCAAATGTATTTGGTCTGGCTTATGTGGTATTTTTTTAAAAAAATTTTTTTTTCAACGTTTATTTATTTTTGGGACAGAGAGAGACAGAGCATGAACGGGGGAGGGGCAGAGAGAGAGGGAGACACAGAATCGGAAACAGGCTCCAGGCTCTGAGCCATCAGCCCAGAGCCCGACGCGGGGCTCGAACTCACGGACCGCGAGATCGTAACCTGGCTGAAGTCGGACGCTTAACCGACTGCGCCACCCAGGCGCCCCGTGGTATTTTTTTATATTAGATGCCAATATTTAAAATTGAAGAGGTTTCACATTAAAGTCCAGATTTCAGATTTCTCTTGGAATAAAATCAACAGTCCGTGGAATCAAGCCCCCAGGTTGAGTGCCTGGCTGCTAATCCCATAAAGCAGGGTATACATTTTCTAATTCATCGCAGTCCCTCTACTCCCTATTTTTTTCCCCACACACTATCTACTTCATTTATTTGAAACCTGCTTGGCCTGTTTTGGCATTTGTGTTTCCGTACATGCTGCATCAATAGTGATATCAAATTCTTGACTTTAAATTCTGTATTGTATATATTCCTCCAAGAAAAGTTAGTGATCAAGTATCAGATGTAAATTTTCTAGATTTCTAATACAAAGGAAAGTGGCACAGAATGTCATATATGTATTCAATGTATACTGAGTTATCTACCTTATGTAAGATTGAGAAACTTTTTTCTCAAGGAGCTCACAGTCCAGTCAAAGACACAGAGCATTTGATAGGGATTAAGGAGTGTACCTGTGATGAGCACCGGGTGATGCATAGAAGTGTTGAATCATGATATTGTATACCTAAAAGTAATATTATACTATATGTTAACTAACTGGAATTTAAATTAAAAAAAAAAGCAGACCATGCCCACGTTATTACAGTACAAGGTTAATTGCAGTACAAGGTTAATTGTAGGTAATGACAGGAATTGGTGGGAATTGTGGGAGTTGGTGGTGGTCAGTCTTCACTGGGAAGATGAGAGCAGGTTTCATAGCATCACCCCTTGAGTTGGGCCTCAACAATGAGTCTAATTTCAGGAGGCCAAAATGGAAATAAACCTTGGCACCAGAACCTAGAAAGCAGTTAGGGAACTGCTAGTAATTTGGTTCAGCAAGATAATAGTATGAGATAAGATGAGAAAAAAAGCAGCAATCTTTCAGTTTTAGGCTATGGAATTTAGACGTTATTTGGGAGTAGTGCAGTCCTTGGAAAGTTTTGATCAGAGGAGTTACATTCTCATTGTTTTACTCAGGACGATGATTCTGAAGCATTTGGTATGTAGGAAAGGCTTGCGTATGCTAATAGGTGGTAAGCAAACAAGACTTCTTAGGATTCTTCAAATGGGTCAGGTGAGAAGTTAGAGCCTGCACTCAAATGCAAATATCTAGGAGAAAAATAATGAGGAGGTAAAAATTGGTGGGACTTGGCAACTGATCAGAGACAACCCTGAAACTGTAGCCTGGATTGGTAAAAAAAAAAAAAATCCTAAACAACTTTGTACTTTATACTTTACTATTAAGGGTGACAGATTATTGATTACAGGCACAGGTTTATCTGTACCATTTGCTACTCACAGTTTGCCTTCATATTTCAAATACAAATCCTTATTTAAAATTTAAACACCTATTCAATTATAAGAAAACAACAGAGAAAGAAAAAAGAAAACAAAACTGCCCACACAGCCAAGCAATGCAGAAGAGAAACTGATTTATCAGTTAGTTTGTTTCACCTGTTTTGTTCTTAATTTTATGTAGACCAAGGAGAGAGAGCCACAGTGGCTGGGGGGGATCCACTCTAACCAATACAAGATGTCTCCCTCAAATAACCTAGTTTAAAAAAAAAAACTGAAAACCAAACAACGACCGATGACTAAAATACAAAATCCTTGTACAATCATATTGCATATCAACTAAATTTTCCTGCCAGTGCTCTTGAAGACACACTTGTAATAGAAAAACTTTTTGTGGTACTAGAAAATGTACTTTTTTTGGTAGTTCTCTGGTAACTTTGCTCTTCAATCTGTCTTCCTTAGCACATCTATGGTAGCATACATATAAGATTCTAAGTTTAATTGGTCCCTGCTACACATCAGTTTATGCTTTACAGGTTTGATATGCTGAGTGCAGGAAACCTTCCAAAATAAACACATGGAATCATTTTTATTCCACCTATATCAGTGATTTAGTTTTCTTATTCTGCCCCAGATACAAGTGAGGGAGTACACCAAAAACCTTTGAAAAATAAATGAATAATGAGAATAAACAGTTACCCTGTTTGCATTGTCTTCCAAAAGTGGTAACTGGATTATTGGTATGCAGGCAAATATGTGTACATCTCTGGGGTCAGATTGGGCTGCCCTGATTTTATGAGGAAAGCCGTAAGGTAAGCAAGGAGGCAAGATAGATATTTGATCTAATGGGGATGTCTTTAGGGATGAGAGTCTTTTAGGCATCCTCTTGCCCACTCTGCTGAACTCAAGTAATACTGGATCAGTAGCATTAGGACAGCTAATAGTGGCTCATTAAATATTTGTGCTTGAGTAGCTGGAGTTACTGCAAAACTTACTGAGACCCTGGAACCCTAGCTTTATTAATAGGTAAGTTTATAGGAAGACAGAAATCTACGGTAAGTGCTGCTTCTTGATTTCAAACTGGACAAGTCTTTTTGTAATATCGTGTCTCTTTTTGTAACATAAAATCACTGCAGTGAGTAGCCTGTCAGACTGAACTAGGAACACACAATTGTTTCCAAATTCATATGCATTTTACTTACTCTTTTTGTCTTGAAAGCAAAATTTTCATTACAAATGTACTTCTATATAACAGATTCTAATTCACTATTTCTCTTTAGCATACAAACGGCTAGATGGTTCGACTGAATGTTGTAACAATCACAGCCTCACAGATGTGTGCTTTTCCTACAGAAATAACTTTAATAAGCGTTTGGTGAGTTGTCCCTGAAGCAATCTTGCTTGTCTGATATAATTTTTATAAAATAAGCATATAGAACTAAAATGTAATCTATGAACACTTTTCCCTTTTGTTTCATATCGTTTTATTAAAATTTCTATATTTCACTTGCCACATTTCATCTGAGAATCTTTAAAAATTTATAGGTATAATATCTTATTTGGCTGAAGTAGAATACTTGAATCTAATTTATACTAGGTGCACATAAATGGCATTTCTTTTAAATGAACTTTGTTCCTAATATGCTCTGTAACATGAAAGATACTGAGCACTGGAACTTGCTGTTTTTCTTGTTAGTAAATTATTTTGGGTATTGACTAATTAATATTTTACTCATAGCATACATGCCTACCCGCCCGGAAAGCAGTTGAAGCCACACAAGTTTGTAGAACCAATAAAGATTGTAAAAAAAGTTCAAGTTCCAGTTTCTGTATAATACCTTCTTTGGAAACTCATACTCGCTTAATAAAAGTGAAACATCCTCCTCAAATTGATATGTTGTATGTAGGCCATCCACTGCATCTTCATTACACAGGTGGGTACTTATTATGGTAGACCCTCAGAAAATCATTAAGATGTCATATATTCTTCATGGTAGAAACTCAGTACAAATCCTTGGGTTAATTTTATTTATTATAAATTTGACTACTTTTTAAGTCTTCTTAACTTGTTCTTCAGTATTGTATGAAATTTAGGCATTAGGAAAATAATCTGAATTTTATGAAACAAGGTGTAACTGAATCCCATGTCTGCCTATGGAGAGTGACTTATTTTCTTCACTACCATTTATGTCCAAGTCACATAGATGATCTCTCAGATGTTCTCTGAGAGTTTGTTAAACCTACCCAAGTTCCCAAAACAGTGGCAAGAGCAACATACCCCAAAGAATGCCGGGAGTTATAGTGGTAAGACTATAATTTATGCATAACACATGAATTTTATATTAATATAATTTTCATGTTTTTTATGTTTATTTTTTATTTTTGAGAGAGAGCGAGTTGGGGGGGGGTGGGCAGAGAGAGAGGGAGACAGAGAATCCCAAGCAGGCTTCCCATTGTCAGCATAGAGCCCCACATGGGGCCCAAACTCACAAACCATGAGATCATGACTGTAGCCATGATAAAGAGTAGGATGCCCAACCACCTGAGCCTCCCAGGTGCCCTAATGTTTATTTATTTTTGAGAGAGAGTGAGAGACAGAGAGGGAGAAAGACAGAGAGAGAGAGAGAAAGTACACATGCAAGCTGGAGAGGGGCAGAGAGAGAAGGAGACAGAGGATCCAAAGCAGGCTCCGTGCTGTCAGTGCAGAGCCCAATGTGGGGCTCAAACTCATGAACCATGAGATCATGACCTGAGCCAAAGTCATATGCTTAACTGACTGAGGTACCCAGATGCCCTTGAATATAATTTTCAGAACTGGGCTGGCATAATTGTTTTAACAGAGGCTACATTATTGGGACTAAATAGATAGCTTCTTCATATTGCTGAAGATCATATAGTCTAATTTTGTTGAACAAGATTTTTTTTAAGTTCCTTTTTTTATAATGGTTTTGTGGAAATATAATTCACATGCCATATATTTGAGCCTTTTAAAGCATACAATTGAAGGTTTTTTAATATATTCAGAGTTGTGCAACCATTACCACAATCTAGTTCTAGAATATCTTCATCACCCCAAAAAGAAACAGTATATTCACTATCAGTCACTTCTCATTTCTCCCCACCCCCAGTCCTTGGCAACCACTAATCTACTTTCTGTTTCTATAAGTTTGCCTAGTCTGCACATTTCATATAAGTAGGATATTTTGTGACTGACTTCTTTCACTTAGCGTAATGTCTCCAAGGTTCATCCATGTTGTAGCATGTCTCAGTAGGTCATTCCTTTTTATGGCAAAATAATATTCTGTTTAATGGACATATCACATTTTCTTTATTCATTCATCAGTTGATGGGCATGGGGGTTTTATATTACTCTTTAAAAGGCTGTCTCATTGTTTCATAGTCATAGCCTGTAACCTGGGTCATTCTTCTTCTTTATCAGTTTGACACTAAGTGACTCTAGAATGCAAATATTATTTTTTTAATGTTTTATTTCTTTTTGAGAGAGAGAGAGACAGAGTAGGAGCAGGGTAGAGGCGGTCAGAGAGGGAACATAGAATCGGAAGCAGGTTCCAGGCTCTGAGCTGTCAGCACAGAGCCCGACGTGGGGCTCAAACCCATGTGCCATGAGATCATGACCTGAGCCGAAGTCAGACACTCAACCGACTGAACCACCCAGGCACCCCTAGAATGCAAATATTAAATATATCCTCAACAAATGGAAAGGAAGTTCCCTTTTGGAATAATTCAGAACTATGTACTATGTAATTCAGAAATATGTACTATATGTTCTACCTAATTACAGAGAAATTTGTAAATGTTTTGAGCAAAAACAGGATTACGGAATGCACAGAGTGGAAGAGACCAAAAATTTCCCCTAGTCATAATCCTTGTTTTAGTAATGATTTAGTAAGAGAAAACCAAGACCAGAAAGAAGTTAAGTGGCATAATAGAGTAAATGTGATTTTCAGGTTATGCCTCTTTGAAGGATAAGGACTCTTCATAAATTCTGCCATAGTTTTTAAGTCAGTCTCTTTATTTGGTAGTCATGCTTGGTATATAGTCAGTTTTATATTATTCTTACCTCCAAATATAAGTACATACTGAGATATGAATTTCTGTATTCCACTATATTTATTAGATGTTCTAGAATAATTGTTTTTATATGTGGGGCATACAGGCTGCCTGCTTATGTTTGGGAAGAGCTTTCTCAACCAGTTTAATAGACTAGCCCAATTGTTGACCACATGGAAAATTTTATAATGCTGTTGCTTCTCTATATGAACAATATTCATTATTCCTTGTTTTTCTTTTTCAGTGAGCATCACCAGTTTTATCCCACGCTTCAACTTTCTAAGCATAGATCTGCCTGTGGTTGTGGAGACATTTGTCAAGTATCCTTTCTGGTGTAAAGAATGTTTTTAAACGGTGTTACTTGGAACGTGATTAGGCTTACCTTGAATAGAGCATGCATAGACCTTACAAGTGTCCATTGATTGGTAACAACTGAAAAAGAGACTTTAAAGTTGAAAAAGATCAGATTCTATATAGGAAGGAAGAAGTCAGAGGAAAGAGATTGCTCAGGGAAGGAGAAAAGTTAAGATATGGAAGGGAGGGAACCCAGAATATAATTTGAGAGTTGAATTTACAGATCTAAGACCTTTTTTAGTAAGTTTATAAAGAATGAAAGCTCAAAATGCCAGTGAGGTGATGAACTCTGCCCCTTGTGAACCTGTTACCTTGGACTAAGTGGAAGAATGCATAAGGGAGATCAAACTGGTTTCCACTACTAAAATAGCAATTCAGAGGACAAAATCTCACGTGTTCTTTAGCATATTATGTTGGAATATAAAACTTGACATTTTCTAAAATTTGTTATTATGAAGAATTTGAACACTTTGGAAGGGTTCTTTATTTTTGTCATTGTTTTTTCTTTTTTACCTTCTAGATTTTATTACTAAAAATGGATTTTTTTTAATTCCAGTATAGTAAACGTACGATATTATATCAGTTTCAGGTGCACAATACATATTTTTGTCACTTTTAAATCATTTTCATTTCCTTCCTCAATAATTTGCGAAAACATGAAAGGGAAAACAAATGAACAGTTAGTAAAAAATATGTACAATCAAGATAGTACCTTGTAGATTGCAGCTTTGTCTCAGAGATTTATGACATATATAAGCTTTTAGATGGCAGTAAAATACAGTTATATTTGTGTTACAGTTAATATTTATACTACTTATAGTGTACACTAGTTATAGATAATAGTAAAATAGAGTTGAAGGGGCCAAAATCCTTATGTTCCCTAAGATAAGGTAATACTTTGTAGGGATCAAAAAGTAATTTTCCTTTATTGCTAATTGCTTCCACATTCCTTTCTCTTGTTGTGTCATTAAAGTATTACAAAGACTCAGTCTTCCTTGGAGTTTGTTATAGATTGTCTTAGTTTACAAATGGTTGGCCCTTATTTTTCTAGCCAAGATTTTTGAGCTTTGAAATAATATGAATAATTTATTTTTTTTTCAACGTTTTTTAATTTATTTTTGGGACATAGAGAGACAGAGCATGAACGGGGGAGGGGCAGAGAGAGAGGGAGACACAGAATCGGAAACAGGCTCCAGGCTCTGAGCCATCAGCCCAGAGCCTGACGCGGGGCTCGAACTCACGGACCGCGAGATCGTGACCTGGCTGAAGTCGGACGCTTAACCGACTGCGCTACCCAGGCGCCCCATGAATAATTTATTTTAAATGGTAGAGATCTAGGAAGGAATGTCCTATACTTGTGGGCAGAGATTTAAAGAAAGCAGCTATAATCTCAAATCCAGCCCTAGTAAAACATTCTCTTCTGACTACCAGAAATGTGGTTTCTTCTCAGACCTCACAGTCGGATCCTTAACTGATTTTACCCAGGTACCTGATTTCCCTCTCAGGAGCTCTGGCTATTGTTAATGCAGTGCCCTGCTTTGCTTTGGATGGTCAGTGGATTTTAAACTCTTTCCTAGATGCCACCCTTACCTCAGTGATTGGAGACAATGATGTCAAAGATCTGATAGGATTTTTCATCTTGCTTGGTGGCAGTGTACTTTTGGCTGCCAACGTGACCCTGGGACTCTGGATGGTTACGGCACGGTAATATTTGCATTCATCTGGCAGAATGATCCTTGGTATGAAATATAAAGTGTTTCCTTAAAATTACATTTTAACTAACAACTTTAAGCTCCTCATGTATCAGAATATCCAAACTCTGGGATGGAGGATAAACAGAAGAAATGAAAGGCATAGTCTCTGACTACATTCTGATTTTAAAGATTGAACTTAACAAATTTCAGATGCTTGTGGAACAATTTCTAAACAAGTGAAAATTCATGTTAAACCATTTTGTGCAACTCCAGATCATGTTGCAGTAGTGTAAAGGAGAACAGAATTAGGTGGAATTAATTGGGGCAAACTTTTTGAAAAAACATCATGAATCCAGATTTGAAGAAGACCAGAATCTGGCCAAGTGGAAGGGTGAGCATTTTCTTGGCCTGTATCTCTTGTCCTTTGTCTTGTTTGAAAAGAATTTTAAGATTTAGTGGTGTATTATTTTGTACTCTGACAACTGAGGTCTGATTGCAGTTAATAAAATTCTATAAAAGTATCTGCTGACATGAAAGGAGAAATTTTTGTCAAATGATGCCAAATAAGTGAAAAAAGTAGGAAGTAGGGCCTACAATACCATGATGCATGTTTTGCCCCACAGGAATTGTCTCTTTGATGTGTCCCCATGCCCTCATAAAGCAGCATTAGCCTTAACATTTAGAGTGAGCTGAAAGAGGTGTCTTTCACTTGCAGCCTGTGAGCTGAGGAAGTTAAAGTTGAACCTCAGAACTGAGCCTGGTCTTCTAACAGATCACAAGACAGATCTGCTACAGTCCTGGTTACCATTCTCTACAAAGCTTTGAAGCTCGAAACCCTTCCAGGGTAGACATTTTCTCTTGTGCTGCTGGGGTTATCTGGGGCCTAGGTCCTGGGTTCCTGTCTTCAAGAAGCACCTACCTTAAGCTCTCAACCATACTTTGTCCTCACCAGCAGCTTCCATGTTTCTCTATATTAAGTAATTAAATGCCCAGGCCTTGCTTTCCATCTTTCCTCTAAGCTACCTCTATGGGTCCACGGAAGACTTGGTAGTACAGTGAGAATGGCTACACGGGAGTACAGATGTGGACTTGCCAGAGGCTGGGAACTGACTCTTGAGCCCAAAAGTGCCCTGAGTAGTTCAAGGTCTTTTGCACTGGAGATGCAGCCCTGGAAGATCCAGAAAGTCAACAGGCCACTGTGAAGCTATTGGTCTTCTAAGTGTATGAGCATGCAATTCTTTGATGAAAAATAAGTGCTTCTCTCATGCACTCAAGAACATTAACACCCATGTACCCAACTTCTTCACTAAGTGAGATATTCCATGGTGTTCACCTTTTTCCCATCATTGAGTTGCTCTTCAGGCACTAAAACTTTTTAATCATTTTTAAGAAACTCTTTAGACTGTATTACAAGTTTGCCTGCCTTCTTAAATAGAAATTATATATGGAGTATGTTAAGATGTTATTAATGACTTGAGGTCATCAGTTATTACCGCTATTAAAACCGTACACATTATTCGTTTATCCCAGAAAAAAAAAAAAAAACTTTTGTTGTGTTCTTCGGTAGATAGTCCTTTGGGATCAAAGACTGTTAGCAGAGTGAGCTCAGACCTGTTTAGGTAGTAGAGCCTGGGAAGTGCCATGAAATACTTGTATAATTAATTTGATTACATAAACTAAGCAATTTACTAATCAACATGTTGTATATGTGCAGGTCAGTTTTTTGAAACTGAGAAAAAAATCTTAATAGAGGAAATCCTACCCCTTCTTTCTCTGGGGAAAAAAAAACTAATTTTCTTGTAGAATTTGAACATCGTGGTCTGTTGCTCTCTAGGGTCAGGATTTGGGAACCACCCTTATTAGGATATTGAGCAGATCCATCGCATTTGTATAGAAATGACCTTATCATGCAAGAAAGGAAATGTTATCTGTGTCCAGCTTGACTGTGGGCACTTCTGGAGTAAGGACCATGTCATACTCATCTTTGCATCCCTGGGACAGTGCATGGGACATCATAAATACTTAATAAATGTGGTTGAATGGATGATGAATAGTGTTATTTATGGATTAGAAAAGCATGTTTCTATTTAAGCTACAAATAGTATTATTGAATACTGTATATATATGTTAACATAAAAAATAACTTGGAAGGTCTTTGTGTCCCATAAAGATATTATCATCTTTATGAAAATAATCCATTTTGATTTCTGTAGAGCAATTAGAAAAATGAATTATTTTAAGGATTTGAAGAAAATGTTCTTTCTGTGTTGTCACGTTGTTCAACAGTAAAACTTTATTTTCAGTGTTCCTACTCTACATTGTTTACATTTTCAAGAGGTTTTTTTTTAATCCCCTATAATCTGTATAGAAGGTATATATTTTTTCATCTCAGTTTGAAAAGACATGCAGTTAAACTTGACATTTTGATAATCGCCCTTATAGGTCATGGTCACCTATTCTAACAGCAAATTTCAAACAAGCACTTCATGGATACATGGCTCTCAGTCATCAGTTTGTCCTATGGTATTTATTGAACATCCACATACTAATTAATGGTGCACAGGTATTTTTTCCTGCAGATCTTGCGACTGTGCTGTAATTCATTCTTAGTATTTAACTTGAAGATACCATGGTTCCTGGCATTTGATGTTTAGCAATAAAAGAATAAATGTGTACCAGCATTGTATGTTTTACCATCATCTATGTGTTGTCTTTTTTCAAAAACTTTTATTCTTTTCTGTGAAAATTGTTCCCTTTACATTACACTATGATCTTTGTTGTTCTTAAATTCTTGATTCTAAAAGCAGCCTTCAGTTTTCACTCAAGCAACCTGTATATGAAAGTTGTTGCAGGCCACAGAAAGAAGGCTTTTTTTTTTTTTTTACATTTATTTATTTTTGAGAGACAGAGCACAAGTGGGGAGGGGCAGAGAGCGAAGGAGACAGAATCTGAAGCAGGCTCCAGGCTCCGAGCTGTCAGCACAGAGCGCGACACAGGGCTTGAACTCACAAACCCTGAGATCTTGACCTGAGCAGAAGTTGGACGCTCAACCAACTGAGCAACTCAGGCACCCCAAGAAGGCTTTTTTAAATGAGATTCCTGTGCTCTCTCTATTGTTTTGGAAATGGCCTGTTTATGGGTGAAGAAAGAGGACTATCATGTTTCCTTTCAATAGTGTCTGACAGAAGTCTTCTCTAAGTTAGTGTATGTTTCTTAGGAATTCATGGAAAAGTATTTCAACTCTGACATTTGATTGATCTTGACCTTTTGCTCTAGTACTTCCTCCCTTGTCCACAGAGCCAGGCTCTCCCACCCCCTTTCTCTCTCTCTCTCCCTGTCTCCCCTTTCCCTCTTTCCCTCCTCTCTCTCTCTCTTTCTCTCTCTCTCTCTCTCTTTCTAACTGCCCCCTCACACACATGCACATGTTCTCTTTCGAGATTACTTAAAGGCCAAATACAATAGGATGGAAATTTAGCCCAACTCTTGATTGGCTAGCCTCATTCCACTCCTTTTTGCCTCTGATTTCATTCTATTATAATTAAGAGCCACAAGGCTAGATGACTGATTATCTAAACCACTTTTTTTAGCAGCTTGAGATACAAGTAAATACCATAAAATTCACCTGTTTAATGTGTACAATTCACTGTAAACTATTTTTCTCTTAATGACTACTCAAACAATAGTATACATATGCTTTAGTGTAATCTAACATTTTAAGCAAATGAACATGTGATACAAGACTGAGAAGAAAGAAAATGTTTCATTTATTTCACAGCTTTTTGAACTCTGAAGTGGTTTTCAGTACTGGAAGTAAAGTTGAGTCACAAATTATTTTTAAGGTAAAGCATGTAGAGGGGTACCTGGCTGGCTTAGTCGGTGGAGGATGTAACTCTTGATCTCGGGGTTGTGGGTCATGAGGTCAAGCCCCACGTTGGGTGCAGAGATTACTTAAAAATAAAAACTTTAAAAAAGAAAAAAAGGTAAAGCATGTGGATATATTTTCTTTGATACAATAAGCCATTTTAATCAGTGTTTTTGCAAGCTACTTTTGCTGTTTAGGCCATAATAATTTGAATAATCCATTGTATATTTTATCAGACTATGGCAAATGAATTCAATGAAAGGAAAGCCTCTATTTCAAAACCTAATGCCACAATAGATTGTACTCAGGGTGGAGGTAGGAAAAAAATGGCTAAAGGAAGTTGCAATTCTAATTACCAATCAGGTTATATTGTCTAATTTAGTTTTCCATTGAAAAGAGAGAAAAACATCCTTATATCATAGTTTTATTTAGCTAAAGATTGATGGATATTCAATAGTTGTCCATTCTTATTAACTGACCATTTCTCACAGTTTTCTACTGACATGCTCCTGACACCTGAGAGGAGGGAGAACACAGAAAGGTCTAAGAGCAGAACCCTGTAACTGTCTGTCTATCCTACAAAATTGAAGTCTTGTTTTGTCTTACATTTATGTAAATTTTACACTCCATTCATCAGTATCATAAAGCCAGTTCTCTTAAAGACGTGAAGCTCTAAACTGCAAAATAATTAGATGCTAAGAATATTAAGATTTTTTTCATGTCTAAAACACATTGGTGGAAAGTAGTTTATAATAGCTGGTCTGTAGACTAGTGACAGTCTATGATGGTGTTATTATCTGTTTGTAGTGAAAGGAGAAAAATTATGTTGTATCTAATCACAAAATAAGGAAAATGTTCTTGTGTTGTTAGAAAGTGCCTGCTGCCCTTTATCAAAGAGCTTTCCTTTATTCAGATTATGGAAACACATACTTAAGTTCACTTAGCACTTCTAGATTGCTCTGCAGAATGTCTCTCTAGAACTGACATTCATCAGCAGGGCATGAGGATTCCATGTTTCCCTATGCCCTTTCCTCCACCTGAATTGTCTGACTTTCATGTTCTCACAAATGTGTTGGGTGCAAAATGGCATTTCCTTTTAATTTGCATTTCTCATATTAATAAAGTTGCACATCCATATACTTGTTTAGCCATTTAGATTTTTCATTTTGCCAATTGCTTCTTGATATCCTTTGCCTAGTTTTCCATTGAGTTTACTAAATTTTTCTTGCTGATCCATAAGAATTTTTTGTATATTCTAGATTAGGGGGTCAACAAATTGCAGCCTGCAAGCCAAATCCTGCTTACCACCTATGTTATAAATAAAGTTTTCTTAGAACACAACCACATTCGTTCATGTTTATACTGTATATGGCTGCTTTCATGCTACAACAGCAGAGTTGAGCAGTTGCAACAAAGACCATATCACCCAGAAATCCTAAAATATTTACTGTCTAACTGTTTACAGAACAACCCATGTTCTAGATATCATCTCTTGGCCATGTTAGATGTTGCAAATAATTTTTCCCAGTCAGCCACCTGTAAATTTTATTTATAAGGTTTTGTTGTTGAACAAGTATCTTTAGTTTGATGTAGTCAAATACATTAATTTTTTGATTCATTATCTGTGTTTTGTGGGTATTACTGAAAAAGTGCTGTCCTTCCCAAAGTCACAGTAATATTCTATACAGTTTCTTCTATTTGCTTTAGAGTTATACTTTCACAATGAGATCTTTGATTTCTAGAATATATAGTGTGGGGTACCTGGGTGGCTCAGTTGGTTGGGTGACTGACTTCGGCTCAGGCCATGATCTCGCAGTTTGTGAGTTCGAGCCCCCCGTCGGGCTCTGTGCTGATTGCTCAGAGCCTGGAGCCTGCTTCGGATTCTACCTCTCTCTACCCCTCCCCTGCTCATGCTCTGTGTCTCTCTGTCTCTCAATAATAAATAAGTGTTAAAAAAAATTTTTTAGAATATATGGTGTGAGGTAGGAAATCCAGGTTTACTTTTCTATATAGCATGAACTATTTTATAAAATAGCTGTTAACAGTATTTTCTATAAGATTGTTAAAGAAGTTTACATGAAGTTCTTAATATGGTACCTGGCATGCTCAAGATATTACGTACTTAAATTACTTATTTTCAGAATGCAGAATTATGACATAAATTTGCCCTCGTATCCCCATCCATACTGGTGTTCGATCCTGCCTCCTTCTGGTATGCCTTCTTGGCTTCCACTGCCTTCAGGCTAGCTCTGATTGTCCAGAGTGTCTTCCAAGACTTGACCCTTTTTAATATTTCTTCCTCCAATCAAAATAAACCAAAACTCATCATATTTAAGATGTTGGCTAAAGATTTTGCTCACTGAAACTATTCAAAATAACCTGCGTTTGTGGGTATGTTCATTGATAATAACTTAGGCATTTAAATCTGATCTTACCCAAACAATATCTTAACTGAGAAGGAGGCACTGTGACAAGCCATTATGAGAGAATTTGAGGTAGAATGGACTTTGAGAACTACATCAGACAATAGAAAACTACCCCCTGCATAGTTTGGGATATTGCATTTCAGAATAAGCTGTTTTTTTAATGTTCATTTTGTTTTGCATTAATTAGTTAGAAAAGAGGCTAAACTTTCTTTTTTAATGTGTGTTGTTTTGTAGATTTTTCTTATCCACATCCTTTGTCCGTATTTTCCTGCAATAATCATCACCTTCTTATTACTTCTCATTACTACAGACTCATATTTGTTCTGAGGCTTTGCAAACATATTTGACCATACCTCAGCTTCTTTTCCAGGTTCCTGACTTTAATACTTTATTCCTATTTATTGTTTTCTTCCCTTTCAATTTGTTTCCATCCTTTAATGGCGTCTAACTTTTTTCCTAGGCTGTATGTATCACCAGAAATCTACAACGGGAGGTAGCACTTTGCAATTTACAGATTGTCCATGTCTCCACTCCAGGGCACCCCCTTTTCTGTTATGGAAATACCTGGGGGAAACAAGTTGGTAATCGGGAGTTTGCTTGGAGAGTATAGAATTGGAGCAGGAGAGAGCTAATGTGATTTCCTTGGCCTTTATAGAAAAATAATTTTCTTACTAAAAAAAGAAAGGGGGGGTGCACCTGGGTGGCTCAGTCGGTTAAGCATCCGAATTCAGCTCAGGTCATAATCTCATGCTCTGTGAGTTCAAGCCGCGCATTGGGCTCTGTACTGACAGCTCAGAGCCTGGAGCCTGCTTCAGATTCTGTGTCTCCCCGTCTCTCTGCCCCTCCCCTGCTCATGCTCTGTCTCTCTCTGTCTCAAAAATAAATAAAAACATTAAAAAAAAATTTTTTTAATAAAAATTAAAAAAATAAAATAATAAAGAAAGGGGCACGCACCTGGGTGGCTCAGTCATTTGAGCATCTGACTATGGCTTAGGTCGTGATCTCACGGTTCATGGGTTTGAGCCCTATGTTGGACTTGATGCTGACAGTGCAGAGCCTGCTTCAGATTCTCTGTCTCCCTCCCTGTCTCTCTGCCCCTCCCCAGCTTGCATTCTCTAAGATTAAAAAAAAAAAGGTACACATTTATTATATAAAACATGTTAATGAAAGTAAATTGTAATTGAAAAAATAGGATTATATTATACATTAACTGGTAAACTGCTTTTTAAACTTGATGTAAGCATTTTTCAATGTTATTAATATTCTAGTGTCATTGAAATGGATATATAATATTGCAGCATTGACTATGCCGTAATTTTCTCTTTTCTTTTTTTTTTTTTTTTAAGTAAGGTCTACACCCAACCTGGAGCTTGAACTCACAACCCTGAGATAAAGAGTCACATGCTATACCAACTGAGCCAGCCAGGAACCCCTGAATGTGCCATAATTAACCGACCCCTATTATTTCCAATGTTGCAATGTTATAAACAAAGCTGTGAGGAATATCCTTATAACTAAATCTTTTGGCATATCCAAGATTTTTTGGATAATTATAGAAACTCTTAAGAAAATCTTAAAGGAGGGGCGCCTGGGTGGCGCAGTCGGTTGAGCGTCCGACTTCAGCCAGGTCACGATCTCGCAGTCCGTGAGTTCGAGCCCCGCGTCGGGCTCTGGGCTGATGGCTCAGAGCCTGGAGCCTGTTTCCGATTCTGTGTCTCCCTCTCTCTCTGCCTCTCCCCCGTTCATGCTCTGTCTCTCTCTGTACCAAAAATAAATAAAAACGTTGAAAAAAAAAAAAAAAAAAAAAGAAAATCTTAAAGGAAAAATTACTATCTTTCAAATGTGAACATTTTATATATACATACTGCCTTGTTGCATTTACATTTTTTCCTCTTAATTGGATATGTGAGAATGGCATCTCATTTTAATTTGCATTTCTTTGATTAGAAAAAAGGTTGAACATTTTAAAATGTATTTATTGGTCATTGTATTGTTTTTGTTTGTCCCCATCTTTTGCCCATTTTTCATGGAAGTGATTATTGTCTTACTGCTTTTCATCATAAGCTCCATTCTACTATTTGATTTCTTACATGTGAATAAATTAAAACCTCATTTAATGGGGCGCCTGGGTGGCTCAGTCAGTTAAGCTTCTGACTTTGGCTCAGGTCGTGATCTCGCAGTTTGTGAGTTTGAGCCCTGCGTCAGGCTCCACACTGACAGTGTGGAGCCTGCTTGAAGTTCTCTCTCTCCCTCTCTCTCTGCTCCTCCACTACTTGCATGCTCGCTTGCTCTCTCTCTCTCAAAATTAATTAATTAATTGATTAAAAACCTCATTTAAGGGGTGCCTGGGTAGCTTAGTCAGTTGAGCATCTGACTGTGGCTCAGGTCATGATCTCATGGTTCATGAGTTCGAGCCTTACATCAGGCTCTGTGCTGACAGTTTGGAGCCTGGAGCCTGCTTCCAATTCAGTCTCCCTCTCTCTCTGCCCCTTCCCTGCTCATGCTCTGTCTCTATCTCTCAAAAATAAATAAACATTAAAAAATTAAAAAAAAAAAAGAAAAACAACCTCATTTAAGTCTAATGCTAATGTTTATTTTTATGTTTTTATATATCATGATCTCTCAAGCTTTGCCTTATATTTTCCACCTTTGGTGAAATGTTTTCAAATGCTTCTAAAGATTTTATAAATATTCACAAATATTTTATGATAGTTTTATGATTTTGGTTTTTCAAACATGTCATCTTTAATTTACGTGCACTCTGTCTTGATGTTGGTGCCGAATAGGGATAGAACCTTGTGTTTTGTTATCCCCAAATGTTTAGCCAGTCATACATCTCAAAGGAGATTTTTTTCTTTTTAATGTTTTAATTTTGAGAGAGCACGAGTCAGGAGGAGGCAGAGACAGAGCGGGACAGAGAATCTGAAGCGGGCTTCACGCTGACAGCAGCAAGCCCAATGTGGGGCTTGAACCCATGAACCAAACCATGAGATCATGACCTGAGCCAAAATCGGAGGCTCAACCCACTGAGCCACCCAGGTGCCCCTCAAAGGAGATGGTTAGTCTTAGGAGATTTTTTTTTTAGAGAGATAGAACGAGCAGGAGACAGGCAGAGGGAGAGAGAGAGAGAATCCAAAGCAGGCTCCAAGCTCAATGCAGAGCCCGATGTGGTGCTCAAACTCAAGAGCCATGAGATCATGGCCTGAGCTGAAGTCAGATGCTTTACTGACTGAGCCACCCAGGTGCCCCAGGCAATCTTAAGAGATATTTCATGCCAAGAGGAAGAGACATAAATTTATATCCTTTGGAGAGAAAAGATACAATAAGTGAAATTATCTCTCACTTGATAAATCATTCTTATGTGTATAGGATGCAACTATTATTTACTTTTTCAACTTAGTAATACAGGGAATTGAGAATATATCTCATACTTTAGTTGAAAAGAGTCCTTAAAACATTTTTTCCCCTAAGGTGTTTTTATTTTTATTGAAATAGTGTTTCTCATTCCTAAGCAGTATAGATTAGCATCTGGAGATTATCCTTAATATATATCATTATCTAAAGATAATCAACTTCTTAATCAACTTCTTAATGAAAATACTTTTTTGCTTCTTGGATGTTCAAGTTTAAAATTTTCTCTCTGTAGGTTATTTAATATTAGTCTTTAAAGGCTAAAAAAACTGGGGCGCCTGGGTGGCGCAGTCAGTTAAGCGTCCGACTTCAGCCAGGTCACGATCTCGCGGTCCGTGAGTTCGAGCCCCGCGTCGGGCTCTGGGCTGATGGCTCGGAGCCTGGAGCCTGGAGCCTGTTTCCGATTCTGTGTCTCCCTCTCTCTCTGCACCTCCCCCATTCATGCTCTGTCTCTCTCTGTCCCAAAAATAAATAAACGTTGGAAAAAAAAAAATTTAAAGGCTAAAAAAACTACCTTTGGAATAGACATCCTGATTTTAAAGTAAGTATCTTATCTTCATCTGTTTTAATTATATAATGATTAAGTTTGGAACACTGCATTAATCATAATTTAAAATCATGAAGATAAGAGGTAATGAGGATACTATGAATTTGTATTTTGTTTCTTGTAAAATTTAAACAAGTGTGCTTTTTTCCACATTTAAAATGTTTTTCTTCTGAGATCACTGTAGTTGGTTTTTAAATTTGCTAGATCTTAGAATATGACTCTTGTAAATATGCTACTCTAAGAGATGCTTATTGAATTAGAAAGTTTCCATTTTTCTTGCTTATCCCCATTCTGTAGTCACTAGAACTGATACATATATTCTTTCATTCATTTAAGAAATATTTATTGCTCACTTACTGTGTTCTTGGCACTATTCTGGCCTCTGGGGATACAGCAATAAACAAGACAATTTTTCTTTTTTGTATTTTGTAAGGAAAAATACCATTTGTTTTTAAATTTTTTTTTTAACGTTTATTTATTTTTGAGACAGAGAGAGACAGAGCATGAACGGGGAGGGGCAGAGAGAGAGGGAGACACAGAATCGGAAGCAGGCTCCAGGCTCTGAGCCATCAGCCCAGAGCCCGACGCGGGGCTCGAACTCACGGAGCGTGAGATCGTGACCTGAGCTGAAGTCGGACGCTTAACCGACTGAGCCACCCAGGCGCCCCCCATTTGTTTTTAAAATAAATATAGGGACGCCTGGGTGGCTCAGTCGGTTAAGCGTCCGACTTCGGCTCAGGTCATGATCTCACAGTTTGTGAGTTCGAGCCCCGCATCATGCTCTGTGCTGACAGCTCACAGCTTGGAGCCTGCTTCAGATTCTGTGTCTCCCTCTCTCCCTGCTCCTCCCCCTCTCACACTCTGTCCCTGTCTCTCTCTTTCAAAAATAAATTAACATTAATAAAACAATAAATATAAAATATATGCTAATCACTACTAAGTGTTTCAGGCATGGGGTAGCAAGAGATTAAGCCAAGAAAGTTATCAGAAGCCAAGTCTTAGAAATATGTTATGGACTTTAGCCTAATTGCAAATGGGGAGTCATTGAAAGTTTCAAGCAAGAGAGGGCCATAATCAGATTTGCATTTCAGTGGATCACCTTGACTGAGGATAAAGCATAGATTGGTGGGAGGCAAGTCTGGTGGCAATGAAATTGGTCAGGAGACTATTTTCGTCATTTAGGCAAGTGCTGATGATCTTGGCAGTAGAGGTTTGAAAAAGAGAAGAGGACAAACTCAAAAATAGGATCCACTGTATTTGATGGTTTCGTGTAGTTTAGGTTCAGGAAGGAGTCAAGAAGACTTCAGGTTTCTGGCTTGGACAATTAAATGATGGCAGTGCCATTAACAGCCAGGGAACAGCAGAAAAAGAGCAGTTCACTTTGGAACTTTTGAGTTTGACTGCCTGGGAGAACTTCAAGTGGATTCTTGGATACTGTCAGGAACTCAGTAGAAATTAGTTGGAGACACCATGTATGAGCTGATGCACTCCAAATATGTAATCCAACCTATGGGAATGGATAGTCTGGGGAGAAGATAGAAGAATGAAAAGGAAAAAGAAGGTATGCTGGAATAGAGCTCTCAGGAACACCGGCATTTAGGTTTAAAAAGGTACAAGGAAGAGGAAAAAATGAGCTTTAGAAAATTAGGAAGAAAACCACAAATGAGAGTTTGGTATTAGAGAAACAAAAGGGAAGAGAATATATCAAGAACATGTCAATAAGATGAGATGTTACTGAGAGAGGCTGCCAAATGTCCTTGGGCTTTAGCAGGAGTTTATAGGCACTCTTGAGAGCGCAGCCCCAGTGCATCAGGGAAAGCTGAGCCAGGTTGTAGTGGGTGGAGGAATGGTGGGGTGGGGTGGGGGGTGGGGGGTGGGGGAAGTGGCTGCAGGGAGAGACTGCAAATGCAGAAAATGCAGTCAAGAAGTTTCATTTGGAAGGCGTGTGAAGAAAGCTCATGGGACTCGGTGAAGGATGTAGAGGAAAGCATCGTTGTCATTGTTTTAGCAGTGGGAAAATCAATGGTATGTTTTTGGTGCTGATGGGAAGAACCCATCAGGAGATGGCATCTAGAGCACAAGTAGAGTAGTAAGTAGTCTTCAGCAAGAGGGATGCCCTTTCTAAGAGGGGGAAAGAGGAAACACAGATGCAGATACAGTTATCTTGAATCCTAAGTGTCTAGAACAGTGCTTGGAAGAGAGTAGACACTCCAGAAATCTTTGTGGAGTAAGATGGAGTCCTCACATAGCTGCAAGGAACAGTGGAGCCAACCTCACTTCTAGGTAAGACATACTGGCAGAGGCACTTGAACAGGTAGGTACAGAATGCTCAGCTCTGAGATAATAGCATTGAATTTCCTGATTTGAGAATGTTCTTTTTTTACCTAAGTTCTCAGGAAACACAGGGCTGAAGTATAGAATTTGAAAGGGTCCAGAATAAGGCACTGTGGCCTAAAAAATGATTTTGAGCTGAAGGCATTTGAGTTCCTAAAATGCCTTACCTGCCTAAAAGCAAAGCTTCCCAAAGGAATTCAATTGTCATCAGCCTCCTCCTCAGAAGTACCCCTAATCTTCTCAAGCAGACATTGACACAAAACTATCACATCTTCCACCAGTTCTTCTGAGGGCCTATTCATCTCTCCAAAAAGTCATTTGTTTTTTCATAAGTGCCCTTCCTTGTCCTTCTAAGAAGTCATTTATTCTGCCAGAAGTGACCCTCTGTCCATACTCATCCCCTATTTGATGGCAGATAAGCCCCACATTCTAACTACCTTGAATCGCAATTCTTTGTGAACTCCTGTGCGCATGTGTAAATCTCTTTTCTCTTGCTCATCTGTCTTTTGTCAGTTTCATTTGCAGGCATCAAATCATTAACCTTAGAGGGTAGGAGGAGGGGTGCCTGGGTGGCTCAGTCAGTTAAGCATCAACCTCTTGAGGTTCAGCATCAATCTCTTGGCTTCTGCTCAGGTCACAATCATGGTTCTTGAGTTTGAGCCCCACCTGGGCTCTGTGCTGACAGTGCGAAGCCAGCTTGGGATTCCCTTTCTCTCCCCCTTGCACATTCTCTCTTTCAAAATAGATACACAAACATTTTTTAAAAGGGGGTAGAAGGAAAAGTTTTTTTTCTCTCTGATAAAGTGGCATGATGTTTTAAACTTCCTCTCAGATGGTTCACAGAGATAGCAAAGCCACTATGGCAAAATATTGGGAATTGTTGAATCTGGATAAAGGGCATGAGGGAGTAATTTGTACTCTTTTTTTCCTTTGTACTCTTCCTGAAACTTGCTTGAAATTGTTTCAAAATAAAAAAAAAATTATTTTAAAAAAGAAGCAGCTTCTGCATTTATTATCATCTCTACTTTTTCATTTTCTATTTTATTCTATTTCCAAGTTCAACACTTTTTATTTTCCAACTTAACTATGAATGGGAATAAGGAACTTGAGAGAGAGAGCTGCTTTTTGGGTTCAGGCAAATTATATCTCTATGTCTCAATTTCTTTTTGAGAATAATACCTTCAAAACTATGCTATGTTAACTGAAATAATCACACAGCAATCACACAGTAAATGTTGTTCCTTCCCTTTCCAGGACCAATTCAAATCACAATGCCCTTATGAAACCTTCCCTCATCACCTCCATGACAAAACTTACTTTGTATTGCACCATACATTTAACTAAGTGGCTTTTTCATACATTACATCTTTCAGTTCTCCCAATAACCTTACAACCATTTTCTTTGTCTTATAGATTAAAGACATTTAATGGAGTTAAATGACTTGGCTAGGGTCAAACAGTCAGTCAGTAAAAATGCAAGGATGAGAACCAGGTTCTTTTCGTCCTAACTCTTGCGTTCTTTGTTTTACTGTAATTTGACATTTTTCTTCAAGTGTTTTTTTTTAATTATAGTAAAATATACCATAATTTACATGACATAAAATTTGCCATTTTAACCATTTTAATTGTACAGCATTAAGTACATTCATATTGTCATGCACATTATCAGTACTGTTCATCTCCAGAACTCTTCATCTTGCAGAACTGAAACTCCATCCCCATTAAGCAGTAATGCCCATTCCCCCCTGTGCCCCAGCCCCTGCAAACCATCATTTTACTTTGTGTCTCTAGGAGTTTGACTATTCTGGGTACCTCATATAAGTGGAATCATATTTGTCCTTTTGTGACTGTCTTATTTAACTTAGGCTAATGTCCTCAAGGTTTATCTATATTGTAGCCTATGTTCTTCCCAAGTTTTATAAAAATCTGTGCTTCTGGCATTCACCTGTGACTTAATGTGCCCTATTTCATTTCCCAGTTTATAAACTCCTTGAGGACTGTAACTCTGCTTATTCTTGGCATGGCCACCCTCATAGTGCCTGGTTCATAACAGTAGTCACTGAGCTCTCTTGACTGGACGGCTACCAGCCATTCTAAAGTAGAAAGTGATCCTCCTCTTATATTGTCCATCCCAATTTCATGCCTCCTCTCAGCTGCTGGAGACAAGGAAATGGATGAGCATAATTGTTCTATTATTGCAGTGGAAGGCCAGATATAACACCAGAAGTTTCCCTGGGTAGGAAGGATGGCAGAAACATGAGTTTTTGTCATGTACAGTTAGCTCCCTGCTCACTGTAAAAATCATATATGCAATATTCTTTCAAAGAGGAAGGGGGTGGGGTGTCTGGGTGGCTCAGTCCGTTAAGCATCCAACTTCGGCTCAGGTCATGATCTCACGGTTTGTGAGTTTGAGCCCTGCATCAGGCTCTGTGCTGCCATCTCAGAGCCTGGACCCTGCTTCAGATTCTGTGTCTCCCTCTCTCTGTGCCCCTCCTCCACTCACGCTCTGCCTCTTTCTATCTCTCAAAAATAAATAAAAATGTTTAAAAAAAAGATTTTAAAAATAAAAGTAAAAAAGAAAGAAATCTTTTAGTATTATGATGTAAGTGAGAGTTTCGTAATGTTTTTTTCCTCCCCTGAGAAAAATAAAAGTGACTCATCACATTATGGTAAGAATGAACTCTTTGGATGATTGATCATCCATCCTTGATGTTATCTGAGGATGAAGTCGCATTTGACTTGTCATGCTAATTATTACATAGTTCCTATAAACATTAAAGGACAAAACGAGGAGAAATGGAATAAGAAATATTTTGAGTCCAGGTTTTAGCTCTGCCACCTACTAGTGACTTTCAGAAGGGGAAGACTTTGCAATCCCTTCTCACTAGCACACCCATGCTTCCACCTCTGTGGAGTGGCAGAACTTCAAGGGCAAACATGGCTTCAGAGCCCAAGAGAGAATGTAATGTGGTCAGGAGCAGCCCCAAGAAACTCAAAGACCTTCATCTTATCTGACAGGAGATGCTGCTGGACCACATGCCACCAGTCCCACTCCTGAAGCAGAATGTTCAAGGAGTGTGTCCGAAAAGCAGAAGCTGGCTGCTCCAAGGAAGAAAGGCTATGCTTCAACCAGCCTCGCTCTACTTGAAGAAAGGGCTCTCCCAGAAGAGAGGCAACCTGAAGGATTCACCCAAGTGTTTCTGAGCCAGGACCTCTAGCACACTTTGGACAGTGGTGGCATAAAATAATTGGAGGCAACCTGAAAAGTAAAGTTGTCGAATATACTAAATGACTTCCCTCTGTGTGTCTACAAAAGCCCCAGTAGCACATTTTTCAAATATGCAAGCTCTGAGGAGAATAGGAAACATACGGAATTTTAAAGGACCTCCCTTACTAAAGGGAAATCAAGCAGGCTTTTATTTTGGCAACATACTTATAACCTTAATCTACTTGTGGTTGTTTTATGTAGTATAAGATATTTGTCATACTGGATTGGGTTTATTAAATCTCATTTTTTTTCATTTTTCATTCTCAAATCAAAATGGGAAATGTAGAGAAGAGGTAGCTATTTAGAATGCTCAAAGGGGCTTCTGGGTGGCTCAGTTGGTTCAGCCTCCAGTACTTGATTTTAGCTCAGGTCACGATCTCACAGTTCGTGAGTTCAAGCCTGGCAACGGGTTCTGCGCTGACAGCATGGAGCCTGCTTGGGATTCTCCGTCTCCCTCTTTCTCTCTCTGCCTCTCATGCACGTGCACACTTGCTTGCTCTCTCTCAAAAATAAAACTTAAAAAAAAAAATAAAGCTAGAATGCTCGTAGAACTTTGATAACATCACAGGTTTTTATTTTTTTATTTTTTTATATATAATTTATTGTCAAATTGGTTTTCATACAACACCCAGTGCTCATCCCAACAGGTGCCATCCTCAATGCCCATCACCCATTTCCCCCTCTCCCCCACCCCTCCATCCACCCTCAGTTTGTTCTCTGTATTTAAGAGTCTCTTGTGGTTTGCTGCCCTCCCTCTCTGTAACTTCTTTTCCCCCTTCCCCTCCCCCCTGGTCTTCTGTTAAGTTTCTCAGGATCCACATATGAGACATCACAGGTTTTGAGACTGAGGAACATTCTCCCAAAATATCAATTGGCACACACTTTTGGTGGCCTACTAAAAAGCCATTCCTCTCTTTTACCTGCCGGCAAGGTCTGCCTTCTATAATAGAGAATAAAAATGCCAGATACTCCCTCTCCTACCCTCTTCACAGGTAATGCTGGCCATGTGGCTGAGGTTTGGTCAGTGAGCCTTTCAGCAGCACTCTGTCTAGATGCTTCTGGAAAGATTTTCCATCCTGATGAAAACAAGATATTCAAGTAGAGCTTTCTTTCACACCTCTTCCTTCCAGTCATTTCATAGGCTATTTGAGCAGTGGACACCATATTGCAGCCAGCCTTTCAGCAGCACTCTCTCTAGATGCTTCTAGAAAGATTTTCCATCCTGATGAAAGCAAGATATTCAAATAGAGCTTTCTTTCACACCTCTTCCTTTCTGTCATTTCATAGGCTATTGGAGCTGTGGAGACCATATTGCAGCCATTAAGCAGTAGAGAAAAGCAAACATGCTGAGAACGGCAACATATGGGAATGGAAAGAGCCTGGGTCACTGACAGCACTGTTTAGCTCAGGATGACCATCTACCTCTAAGCTTGTTAGGTAAGACAATAAAACTTCCTGTTATATCTGCCACTCTTAGTTGGGTATTGTTATTCACAGATGAAAGAAAGCATCTTAACTGATTCAGGAAGATTTTAAATACAGTTCAGAGGAAACTATTTTACACCAAATATTTACTAATTCTCCCTCACATATTGAGAAGGCATGTTAGTGAACATAAGCATATGAGAAAGTCCTTATAACATTGGGTTAAAGGGAGGCTCCCAGGGGCGCCTGGGTGGCTCAGTAGGTTGAGCGTCCGGCTTGGGGTCAGGTCATGATCTTGCAGTTTGTGAGTTCGAACCCCGTGTCGGGTGCTGTGCTGACAGCTCAGAGCCTGAAGCCTATTTCAGATTCTGTGTCTCCCTCTCTCTCTGCTCCTCCCCCGCTCCTGCTCTGTCTCTCTCTCTCTCTCAAAAATAAATATTAAAAAAAAAAATTTAGGGGCGCCTGGGTGGCTCAGTTGGTTAAGCGGCCGACTTCGGCTCAGGTCATGATCTCACAGTCCGTGAGTTCAAGCCCCGCGTCGGGCTCTGTGCTGATGGCTCAGAGCCTGGAGCCTGTTTCGGATTCTGTCTCCCTCTCTGACCCTCCCCTGTTCATGCTCTGTCTCTCCCTGTCTCAAAAATAAATAAAAATGTTAAAAAAAAATTTTTTTTTTAATTTAAAATAAATAAATAAATAAATAAATAAATAAATAAATAAAGGGAGGCTCCCAGCATAGAACCCTGAGGGTTGATCTGGTGATGTCTCAGGTTTTGTTGTTCATAATGTCTGAGAAAAGACATACTATAACAGTGAAAATGTATGTTAGGAAAATTTTTTGGTTTAGCCAAATTTATTGACACAATTATTGGAAAACCATTCAAAAATAATTGGTTTAGGTTTTTAGAGCAAAGATGACTGCCGATCTTAATTATTCAAGATTTTTCTTAAGGATTTAATTCAAATGTGTCATTTATTCTGATTGTAATGAGAATTTTATTAAAAAATTTTTAATGTTTATTTTGAGAGAGAGATAGAGCATGAATGGGGGAGGTGCAGCGAGAGAGGGACCCGATGCAGAGCTCGAACTCACGACCTGAGCCAAAGTCGGACGCTTAACGGACTGAGCCACCCAGGAGACCTGTAATGAGAATTTTAAATTGTCCTATTTGAAATGCCATTTAAATTTTCAAGATTGAAAATAGAATTTATAAACAAAGCAGCTTTGAAATTGTTTCTGTAATGCCTTAGAGAACTCAGATATCTGACCTTATATTACACTTAGTAAAACAGAAAAGGCCATTTGCTGATAAAATATTGTCATTCACAGATAATTACATTACGTAGATTTACGTAATGTATGTGGAACCCACACATTGTATTTATAGATTTGGAAAACTTTATACTTAGCAATTGTCCATTTTACTTCTCCATTTATTTGTTGTGATAAGACATACAATTTTCCCAAAATGTGTTAGATCAAGTTGAACAAATGAAATTAATATGAAAATATCTATTAAAGGATGTTAGTGTCCAAGCTGTCCATCTTTTCTGTCTGTCATCCATCTGGACATAAAAGAGTTTGTTAAATAGAATTAAATATACCCTATGTACCACACCAGTGGTTCTCAATCAGGAAGATTGTATCCCCTAGGGAACATTTCACAAAGTCTGGAGACACTTTTGATTGTCACAACTGGGGAGGGAGCAGGGTGCCACTGGCATCTGGCGGGTAGAGGCCAAGGATGCTGCTAAACATCCCACAATGCACAGGACAGCTCCCCAAAAGAAAGAATGATCCTGACCCAAAATGTCAATAGGGTTGGAAAACTCTGGTCTACAACAAACACTTTGATGTTTAAAATATAATACAGGGGTGCCTGGCTGGCTTAGTCAGTAGACCATGTGACTCTTGATCTTGGGGTCCTGAATTCAAGCCGCACATTGGGGGTAGAGTTTACTTTAAAAATAAATAAATAAAAGTAAAAATCAAAATATTAAATAAAATGTATCACAAACTCATTCTTCATAATCCCTGCAGAGGAAAGAATAGGTTATTATTGTTTTAAAGTCATCTCAAGAGATTCTCAGGGGAAGCCTTGATTCTTAGAAACTATAAAATATAGGTTGAAGCTTGTATGCATTTTTTGTTTCTTTGTGTGTGTGTTTTTAAGTTTTTTAATGTTTATTTAATTTTTGAGAGAGAAACGGAGACAGGGAGCAAGCAGTGTAGGGGCAGAAAGAGAGGGAGACACAGAATCCAAAGCAGGCTCCAGGCTCTGAGCTGTCAGCACAGAGCCCAATGTGGGGCTCAAACTCATGAACCGCGATATCATTACCTGAGCTGAAGTCAGATGCTTAACCAACTGAGCCACCCAGGTGCCCATGGGTGTTTTTTTAAAGTAACCTCTACACCCAACGTGGGGCTCAAACTCACAACCCTAAGATCAAGATCCAGATGCTCCACTGACTGAGCCAGCCAGGCTCTCCTGTATCATTTGCTTTATATGAGAAATTCCTTCTTTTTATGTTATAATATCTTCTTTCAAGTAGATAGAACTTAGATGGAGCCTTCCTTCCTGGAACTCCATCTTTAAAAAATAATTGTGGGGGCACCTGGGTGGCTCAGTTGGTTAAGCGTCCAACTTCCTCTCAGGTCATGATCTTGAGCTTGGGGAATTCGAGCCCCACATAGGGTTCTGTGCTGACACCTCAGAGCCTGGAGCCTGCTTCGAATTCCGTGTCTCCCTCTCTCTTTGCCCCTCCCCCACTTGCACTCTGCCTCTTGCTCTCTCAAAAATAAACATTAAAAAAATTGTTTTAATAATAAAATAAAATAAATAAATAAAAATTGTTGTTGGGGCGCCTGGGTGGCTCAGGCGGTTAAGCATCCAACTCTTGATTAAGGCTCAGGTCATGCTCTCCGGGACATGAGATCAAGCCCTGAGCGTCAGGCTCTGTACTGGGCATGGAGCCTACTTAAGATTCTCTCTCTAAAAAAAAAAAAAGAAAAAAAAATTGTTTATCTCATCTGTCTGGAGGTGAACCTGAACTTTACTAACATTGCAAAGTGTTCTTCCTAAGGCGTGAATCTATAGATGTGAGTTTAGTGTAAATTATATAGCAACAGGAAAATGAATTAGAAAACTTTCTTTGTGCTTCTGTATTTCCCTGTCCATAGACTAGAAACCTACCTTTCTTGTACAGACAATGTGAAAACATTTTACTTGGAAAGAAAGTGACCATTCGAATCTAAGATCTGATATGATAGAGAATGTCAAGAACACCTAGTTCATGTTAACATTCTTGGTATTCATAATTTAAACGTCTTTTCTTTTTAATCGAGAGTTGGCATACATTTCGTATGCCTTTGAAAATTTAATCTGGAACACAGAGAAGGAAATTTGTTTTCTTTTTAAAGATCTCTAAGGAAAGTTGTTCCACAATCCATCAGGTTGTTCTGATATCTAACCTGTATGAGATATCACATATTATAATGTAGACTGATATAACTAGTTTGGAAGGCAATTTAGCAATATTTATCAACTAACCTCATAAATGTCCATGGCCTTTGAGGCAGTAATTCCTTTTCTGAGAATTTATCCTGAAGTAATTATCCTAAATGCACACTAGGCTTTCTACACGAGATGTTCCTGAAAGTGTGTTTTACCCCAGTGAAAAATTAGAAACTCCTAACTGTACCACAACCAGAATAGTAGAATGGGTAGATTAAATTGACTAACTTTATGTCAGCTTTATGTCCACGTAAAGATATGAAAAATTGGGGTGCTCTGCTGGCTCAGAAGAGCATGTGACTTAATCTCCAGTCATGGGTTTGAGCCCCATGTTGGGTGTAGAAATTACTAAAAAAATAAATAAACTTAAAAATTGTTTTACAGAACACATGTGATAACATGGGGCAATATTTTTTCAGTAAAAAATAAAATAGGATATGAAACATTGTTCACTGCATGATTATAATAGCATAAGAAAAAAATCATTTGAGCCCACACAGGGACACCAAAAAAGAAAGAAAGAAAGAAAGAAAGAAAGAAAGAAAGAAAGAAAGAAAGAAAGCAAAATCCTGTAAACTCATGTAATCAAAGCTATTTACCCAGAAATTCCACTTCTAAGAGATTATCCTAGGGGAATGATTGGTATAAAGAAATTAATCACTAAGCAAGAAAGTATAAACAACCTTAACGGTTTTTTAGTAAAAAAGTGGAAACAACTCAAATGTCATGTCTATGTGGATACCCCATACGTTCACTATTAAATTTGATTTTCTCCTATTAATCTGTCTCATGTCAATTTGATTCTTAGTACAGCTAGAGGGTCTTGAAGGGCAGAGGAAATTCTTTCTCCCCAACGGTTGGCACATTTCGCAGTATACTTTCTACTCGCTGGACACCTCTTGACCTGACATTGCTGCAGTTGAGAGATCCTTGGGACAATGACATTCAGCTGGCAGCAGGTGAAATTTCTTACCAGGTGAAATTCCAGCCTCCTGGAATGTCTGTGTGTGGAGGCAAATGGAGCCAGAGTGGTAAGAGGTCTTTTTATCTCTTTCTTAATTTAGATTAGCAGGAGAAAATCCTTGTGGAACTAGTTTCTTGGACTAGGTTACTCTTTGGTTAAATTTAGTAGAGTACTCTTTGGTTCCTGATCCATTTCCTCCCAAATGGTCTTTGTTTTCCTCTGTCTGTGTCTTTGGTGTCTTTAATGCGCACATGAAGTAAAGGCTGTTGCTCACGGACATGTTGGAAGCCAAAGCTGCAAAATTGGTGGGCACCGGTCGAGCACTTAAAAGGTGTTAGAGTGCTCGCCGCCTCAAGAAGACTCCCATGTTAGGAAAAGTTGGTCACAGAATGGGTTAGATTGACACTAGGTCACCCCTAAATCTCAAGAAAACTTCCATGCAATGAGATATACTGTAAAACAACACAAAATCCCCACACATCCCTCCTAGGTATTAGGGTGGCTGTGGCTCCAAGAGACCCAAGGGCTAGCCAAGGCTGTTTATGTGCACATAAGAGATTTGTCCTTTCATCTTGTTCTATGTTCTAAGAATGTAGCCGGTGTGAAGGGGTGCAAGAGCACCTGGCTTCAGGGGTCCCAAACAAGATCCAGAGGCAGAGAGATGAGTGCTGGTGGAACAAGAAAGGAATGTACTTCAGTGAGGCCACCACCCAGAAGACAGCAGACTAGCATCTCAGACTGTCTGCAAAGTGCTACAAACACTTCCAGGTTTATATAAGGAAAATGTGGGGCAAAGGTGGGTGGGTACCTGTAGGTGGGCAGTGAAGGTCAAGTCTATCACTGTCTTGGAGTCAGTCATGGGTGGGGTCTTGCTGGGGCGGGGGCAGTCCTTATTGCTAGAGGGGCTAGTTTTGGTTCCCATCAGGGGATGCTTTGCCCACAAGATCTTCTGTCTGAGTTAAGAGATAAGCTAGAAAGAAGAACTTAATCAATTAGAAAGTTTGAGGTCAAAATGGAAGTAGTCAAAGTCCTCTTTCAAGAGCTTGACTTTGTGACCAGTGAGAATATTCTCTTTGGTCTCCACCATTCAGAGGGTGCACTTTCCAGAGTTCTGCAGGGGATCAGTCAAATAGACTGGGGATCCAAATATCTCTCCTCCACCCCACCGACTGTGGGAAGTTTGTCATAAGAGGTTCCAGCCCAGAGGAACCTTTGTTATATCAACCTTAGTTGCTTGTCAGTGTTGGAAAGTTCCATTCCAGTAGCACCTGCCCTGTGTCACAAATGAGGGAGTCTTTGACTAAAGGCATCTCACCATTTTGTGAGGACTAGAGACACCATTTTCCCTACACCATCCTCACCGCTTGTGCAATGAAGGCCTTTGCTTTGTTAGACTAATTTTGGGAGTAAACTTTTGAATCATGGGGGCCATGTAATCTATATCCTCTTTGGATGCCTTGCATCACTGGTTAAACCATTAAGGCTTATTGGTTTGAGTCGCTGTTAATAGATCCTGCTCATCAATGGCTGGAGGATGGATACTTTAAATTGGCTATATTAAAAAAAGTCTTTATAGAGAGCTCTCAACTGTCTTATTAGTATAGTGGCAAGCCTTAAGGACTCCCTTGATAAGATGAAATAACAAAAATCAGACTTAAAAATAGGGGCACCTGGTAACTCAGTCAGTTAAGCCTCTGACTCTTGATTTCGGCTCAGGTCATGACCTCACAGCAAGGAGCCTGCTTGGAATTCTCTCCCTCTCTCTCTGCCCCTCCCCCACTTGCACTGTCTCTGTCTCTCAATATAAATAAACTTAAAAATTTTTTTTTTAAATCTCCCTGATATAAAGAAGGAAATTTAGTTAAAAAGATAGGCCAGTCCCTTGATATTCAGGATATAATCTAGTTCTTTAGACAATTAGAAATAACTGTCTTACAAATCTCTACAAAACCAGAAATGCAACTCTAGAAACAAGTCAAAGCATACCTATCTTTACCACTCCCTGAACCTCACCTATTCCTCTCAAAATGTTTGTAGATATTATAAAAGGTCTGGATATTGGAACAAAATTGTCCTGTACTGAAGAGAAAAAAGGAAAATTTGTAAATCACAGTTATCCTGAAATTCTAAGAGAAAAAAAAATTTTTTTAGATTCTCTATCCCTTGAAATCAAAATAAATCTTATGTCTTTGAAATGTAAACAGAGTGCTCACTTTGGCAGCACACGTACTAAAATTGTAATGATACAGAGAAGAATTAGTATGGCCCTTGAGCAAAGATGACACACAAATTGATGAAGCATTTCAGATTTTTTTTTTTTTAATTAAAAAATAAAAAAAAATAGGGGCACCTGGATGGCTCAGTCCGTTAAGCTTCTGACTTCAGTTCAGGTCATAATTTCACAGTTCTTGAGTTCAAGCCCCACTTCAGGCTCTCTGCTGTCAGCACAGAGCCTGCTTTGGACTCTCTGCCCCCCTCTCTCAGCCCCTCCCCCCCCAAAATAAACATTTTTAAAGAATTATAAATAAAATAAAATAAAATAAAATAAAATAAAATAAAATGTAAACAGTGCCTACTCAAGAATGGGGAAAAAAAGGGCTGTGTGTCAGTGTGGGATCGGGGAGGGAGATGCCTTTTTAAAAGGCAAACTGCTGATAGACCTCTTAAGCCCAGACTCTAGTGGCTCTTATAACAGGCAGATATGTTCCAAATCTCAACCTTGGAGAAAACGTGGATACTCTGTGCCTTTGTGATGTAAATGTTCAATTCTCATCCTTTCTAGGATGTAAGTCATTTTTTGAAATGCAACTTCTGGGGAGAAAATTTTCAGCAGAAAAAAAAAATGGTGGCATTTGGAAATTGAGCTCCTAATGTTTTCTCCACAAAGATTAGTAAAAACAAGCTATAAGATTTTTTATTGCATCTTGTCTGTGTATGTGTGTCCATATATGTTGTAAATGTGTAATATTTTCGCTACCTCTCGATAGTCTTGCCAAAATTAACTTGTAAAAAAGCTCTATGTGGTTGGTTTGAAGGTAAGCACTTATAAGATTGGACATTTAAAACTCAGAAAGACAGAAACTAACCCAAATGTTTTTCAGGTTCACATGATCTGGGGAAATATTCAATATTAAAGCTAATTTAAGGTTGTTGGTTAAATTAAAATACACATGTTTTTAGAGTTACTAGCATTAAATATAGAACTTTTAGTCTGCCTATGTTCACTGAAAGTCAAATAAATTCATTATTTCTATTGCAAAATTTGTCCAAAAAAACACCCACAATCATGGTTGACTTTGTCTAATGCCTCATAAAGCTTTGTGACTAATCTAAACATAATTGTTAGAAACAAGTAAATTAAATAGATGTAAATAAAGTAAAAAGGTAAGTAAACTTTTAAGTAGCTTCAAAATCTTTGATAACATGAAACTTTAAAATTTTGCTGTTAAATAATGAGTTAGGTTAAATTTATTGATTACCTAAATCACTTCGAAGTAAGATAAAATAATAAAACATCAAGTATGAAACACAAGTTTATCTGTTTTTGTCTTATCGCAGAGAAACTAAAGATAAATATGGGTCTGTTAGTAAACTTGGTTTGTGCTTTATTTAAATACGGTACTATGAATAAACCACATGTATAAAAATTAGGAAATGTATTCATAAGTTTGCTAATATAAAGAATAATCGTATAACTGATGGTTCACAGTTACTACTTCGTTTTCACTAGAAACTAAGGTTTCTAAAAGTTCTGAATTCTAATAAATGTAAATAAGACTACTGGAAATAATCAGGGAAACAACTCTGTTTGCAGGGAAATAAGATGTGTGTTTTTGGTAAGAAGTAGCATAAGAAATAGAAATACACTTTTGTTGAGGGAAAGAAAATAATTTCGTCCTAAAATGGGGCCAGTTATTTAAACTGAGGACAAAATGTGAATGTAAAAACAGTTGTAAAAGATTTACTGAAAAAGAATCTTTTGAAAGGAATTTTATGTGCAGTCAGTACTGGCTAAGATTAACATAAATTTAAGTAAGTAAATGAATTTTAATATCAAATATTAAAATTGTGTTTTTGTTAAAAGGACAAAGTTTTCTTGAACTATTCATCCGTTTTTTTTTTTTAATGTTTATTTTTGAGAGAGAGAGTGCAAGCAGGGGAGGGGCAGAGAGAGAGGGAGACACAGAATCAGAAGCAGGCTCCAGGCCCTGAAACTGTCAGCATGGAGTCTGACTGGGGGCTTGAACTCACAAACCGTGAAATCATGACCCCAGCCAAAGTCGGACACCCAAGCGAATGAGCCACCCAGGCATCCCTATTCATCTGCTCTTAATAAGAAATTATAAACAAAAGTTTTTCTTTATCGTTAAAGGTATCTGCCTAAAAAAACCCAAGGATTCTGTGTTTTGTCAAAATAATTTCCTATTTTTATTGGGTCTGTGATTACTTAAAAAAAACCTGAGTCTTAATATTAAAAAAGCTAAATTTTGCTCACTACTATGTAACCTTCCGTATTTGCCTTTAATACCTTTTATTGTCACTTTGGTTAAATGGATAAATATTGTTTCATAATATTTTATGATTTTATTTAATCACATTTTCAAACCTTTTAATAGTTTTTTGACATACTTCCCAAAATCACAGTCTAAAATTAAGTCTTTTGACCCCAATCTCACCAAGGTGTTTCAGAGAGTTCCTGGAACATTTCAAAGATTGTATGAGACATTAAACAAATTAGGCTTATTTAGTATGTTAAATTACATCAGAAGCCTTGTCAAATAAGTGATACTAAACCCTCTTAAGATTATATTTGTGTAGATGTTATTGTGTATAAATGTTATTAGGATAATTCTAAAAACTGTATGAAACTCCTAGAAATCTGAAGTCCTGGTATGTTATCAACTTGAAATGTTGTGTATCACAGACATAACCAAATTTTTTTCCTTTTTTTTTAATGTTTATTTATTTTTGAGAGAGTGAGAGAGAGCAAGCAGGGCAGGGGCAGAGAGAGAGAGGGAAGGAGAGAATCCCAAGCAGGCTCTGCGCTGTCAGCACAAAGCCTGACTCAGGGCTCATTCTCACAATCCATGAGATTATGACCTGCGCTGAGATCAAGAGTCAGATGCTTAACCAACTGAGCCACCCAGGTGACCCCATAACCAAATTTTCTTGTCAATTACATTGTAATGAACTCTTATTACATCTCTGACCATGCCCACTTTTAAGTCTGGTCATTTACAGTTACTGTTTTACTCTGATGATGTTGCAAATGTGTTTCATATTAAAGATATTCATAGAAAACCTCAAAGTATAGGTTTCTGATAACCTTAGGATCCTAAACTGATCCTAAACTGAACTAAGAATTTCTAAAACTAGAGGGAAAACTGGATTTAAGCAGAATGAAAATGAATAACATGAGACTCAATGAAGTGAGGAAGTAATTGTAATTTTTATGACTTTCTGTTTATTTTTTTAATTTTTAAGAAATGTTTTATTTTTGAGACAGAGAGAGAGAGCATGCCAACGTGCACACGCACCCGGAGAAGGAGCAGAGAGAGGGAGACAGAGTTTCCAAAGCAGGCTCCACACTGACAGCAGAGAGTCCAATGTGAGCCTAGAACTCATGAACTGTGAGATCATGACCTGAGCCGAAGTCGATGCTTAACCAACTGAGGCACGCAGGGGCCCCGTGACTTTCTGTTTAAAATGTTGCTGACTCTTTAAAAAAAATGCTTTGTTTTTCCAATTAAAAAAATTTTTTTTTTCTCATAGGGTGAGAAACTGGTTGGCTCTTGATCTCAGCTCAGGTCATGATCTCACATGGTTCTGGTTCTGCACTCACAGCACAGAGCCTGCTTGGGATTGTCTCTCTCCCTCTCTCTCTGCCCCTCCCCCATTTTTGTGAACACTCTCTCAAAATTAATAAACTTAAAAACATTTTTTCTGTTAAGCTTACTGATTTACAGCAATTTGATAAAATATACCTTTGTGAACAAATTGAAACATTTATCTTTTGTTCCTACCTGATGCCTCCAGAATTCAGAAACTGTCAGTTGAGTGTTCTTATATGTATTTTTTAAGATTAAAAAAAAATTTAAAGATTTTATTTTTAAGTTATCTCTATACCCAACATAGGGCTCAAATTCACAACCCTGAGATCAAGAGTCTCATGCTCCACTGACTGAGCCAGCCAGTCGCCCCGAATGTTCTTATATTTTACTTTTTTACAAGTTATTTATTTATTTTGAGAGAGTGAGCTTGTGTGCAAAGGAAGGGCAGAGAGAGAGGCAGAGAGAATCCCAAGCAGGCCCCGCACAGTCAGCACAGAGCCCGACATGGGTCTCAATCCCATGAACCATGAGATCATGACCTGAGCTGAAATCAAGAGTCAAAGGCTTAACTGACTGAGCCACCAAGATGCCCTTCAACTGATCTTCTCACTGCACTTATATAAATGATCAGGCCAAGGTGTTTTGAAACTAGACTTATTTAGCAAATAGATTAGTATTAATTAGGCTATCTTTGGTAGAATGAGGGTGATTATAGAGATAAAATATGTTTCAATAACACACCAAGTAAATATTAGATTCTAATACTGTTTCTTTTTAAATTCTTTTTTTTTTTTCAACGTTTTATTTATTTTTGGGACAGAGAGAGAGACAGAGCATGAACGGGGGAGGGGCAGAGAGAGAGGGAGACACAGAATCTGAAACAGGCTCCAGGCTCTGAGCGTCAGCCCAGAGCCTGACGCGGGGCTCGAACTCACGGACCGCGAGATCGTGACCTGGCTGAAGTCGGACGCTTAACCGACTGCGCCACCCAGGCGCCCCCTAATACTGTTTCTTATAAACTAGACCAGATCCTGATTTCTTCTAGTTTCTTCCAATGCCTGGCTACCGTTCTCCAAAGTAACATTTCCGAGTCTTTTCCCATCTTTCTGAGTTGGATACATTTGAGAACTAAGACTATCCTTTCTCCTGAAGCCCTGAGAACTAAATAGGAACGACTTAATGTAAACTTCAGAGAAATCTCCACAGTAGCTCCCATACAGGCAACCTTTATGCCTGTTGCTCTGTGGGCCTTTCAGAAGGATCACCACAGGCCACCTGGCTGGCTCAGTCAGTGAAACACAGGAGTCTTGATGTCAGGGTGGTGAGTTCAAGTCCCACATTGGGTATAGAGCTTACCTAAAAAAAAAAAAAAAAGAAAAGAAAGAAAGAAAGGAAGGAAGAAAAAATAGGTTTCCAGAAGTATGTAATTCTAACAGAAAGAATGTCAAATAAACTCCTCTTTAAAAAAAAAAAGAAAAGTGAAAAAAGATCACTACAAACACTTGAACTATAAACCAAGAAAATCTATCAGACTGCCACCACCTGCTGTCACTCTATCCACAGATGATTCAAACTTGACATCTAGAAATCTCAACTGGATACCCTCAGAACTCGCAAACTGGTTTATAATTTGATCCAATCATTAACAATTTTTTTTCTTTTGTTTCCATAGAAATGCCTCTTATTTAAAACCTGATTGCTTAAACCATAGGCCCAACTTTGAGAACACAGCTGCATCACTGTCTCCTGAAATGGGTTTAACTGAACTGACTTATTGCAAGGACTGGTCCACCAAGACAGAATGATCTACCTGCTCAACTTTTATACGTGAAGCTTAAGGGAAGTGTCAGAGGAGGGAACTACAGGGGCCAAGGGCAGTACGCTCCAAGATGGCCCACTCTGGCATGAACATTATTTCGAGTCAAAAGCAATCAAAACCCAGCAGGGTAAGGAAAAACTCTTTATCCCCCCTCAACTGCCTGCTGATACCAGAAAGACAGCTATTTACAGAGATTCCTCTCTACCTAAGAAACTTATCCACATAATAAGACAACTTTGTTTTTTTTGCAAAACAAAACTCCTCTCACCTTTCTGTTAATAAGTTTTTCTCCCCCTTTGTATCCTCAGACCCCTACCCTGCTCCTGAGCTCATATAGCCTCATGTTGCTTGACTATCTTTGGAATTTCTATGTCTGTGGATTCCCCCATACCTATGGAGTTAAATTTGATTTATTCCTGTTAATCTGTCTCATGTCAGGGCACCTGGCTGGCTCAGTCAGTGTAGCATGTGACTCTTGATCTCGGGGTCATGAGTTCAAGCCTGACACTGGGTGTGGACCTTATGTAAAAAAAAAAAAAAAAAAAAAAAATCAATCTGTCTCGTGTCAATTTGATTCTTAGTCCAGCTAGAAGGATCTTGAAGGGCAGAAGAAATTTTTCCTCCCTGACACAACCTTTCAAATTTACTCATAATATCCTTAGCTTGGCTAAAAATGTAGCTTTCTTATCTAAGTCTGCTCTGATCTAACTTAACAAGCTTCCATATTCTAGGTGGAAGCTGGGAAGAGGGACAAGATCAAGTTCAATTTATTTTTTATTATTTTTTAATGTTTTTTTTTAATTTTTGAGAGAGAGAGAGAGCATGAGCATAGGAGGGGTAGAGAGAGGAGGCACAGAATCTGAAGCAGGCTCCAGGCTCTAAGCTCAACGCAAGCTCAACGTGAGGCTCGAACTCACACAAATGGCTCATGACCTGAGCCAAAGTCAGATGCTTAACTGACTGAGCCACCCAGGCACCCCCCAAGTCCAATTTATTAACCTCAATTCAATACTATAATTTAAAATGTTTTTGTAGGTGATCAGTCTCTACTTGGATAACTCTGTTAAGAACTCAACCTTTAAGATTTCTACCCCTCCCTAAACTCCTCTCCAAGAAGACATCCAGGTATGAGAGGGAGTGTGGCTTTCATGACCTCAAAATGGCAAAGGGCAGATGTTAATCCTCCCAAAGAAAAGCACAATCCAGACCTCACCCCTTCTGTCCTCTGCTTTCCCAGCAACCTAGCTAACCTACTTTCTGCCCTAGTACTTTAACCTGGGAGGAGATCGGGACAGTTGTGTCTTGTGACTTCCCTCCCAGACTCTACTCCCCTTTTCCCCTATAACTGACCCAGAATTGCTTTTCCCCTCATTCTTTACAGCCTGGAGTGTCTCCCTTCCATTCTACACTCAGGCCCTATGTATTAAAAAGGAAGGCTTTGTCATTTGGAAATCCCTTTCTCCAAAAAGCTTGGGTTTTATGTACATTGTCTTACTAAAAAGGTGAAGAAAATGAGCTTTGAAATTCAAAGCAGATGAATGGCCTCTCTGTTATGAGCAGCACCTGCCTGTCCTTTCTTTCTTGGGACAGTAAGCTTGATGACTCTATCAGAAGGCTAACAAGAAATAGGATTTAAAGGGGGGAATCAAAATGCATTGACATAATTCCTATAAAATATGTTCCCCAGAGAGGTGAAATTGCATGAACTAAAGAAAGGAGATTCATTTTCTTGAAAGCCTGGTGAGATTCATCTCTTTTTCTTCATAGAGACAAAGTTTAACTTTGAAAAACATGACCATAATGAAAATATAGGATGATTACGTGTCACAGGTTTTATGCATTAGTGAAGAAAGAAGGAGGATGATAAATCTGGGACAAAGGAGAATTTGAAAGACAGAGATTTATATGTTCAAAAAGGGAAAGCATGCTAAAATAAGTTTGCTAAATTAGAAGCAAAATAGGACCATAAAACCAGAAATTCTGCACAGAAATCTTTTGCATCTCTCCTGGACAAAAATCTACAAGTTAACTTGTCTGAGCTTTAATCAAGCAACAGTGCATTCCTCTGAAGAACTAAATAATCCTTGAGTGGGCCTGTTAGATAAAGACCTTGAAATAAAGCTTTAGTCCAACATTCAAAGGACAAGCAGTCATCCTTTTGCTTTTGTTCCAAGTGTCGGGTAATTTTTCTTCACATTATCAAGTGTTGCATACACTCCACCCACCTTAACAGATACAAACTCAGTATGGTGGAAGCTGATGAAATAAAGAGCCACAAATGGATTTCTAAAGAGTCTACAGAAATAAAACATGTGGCTTAAAGCCAGGCCAGTTTTTGGCCTTAGAGACACAAATGAATAGGTATCTGTAAAAACCTAAAATGGTGATGTTGCCCCCAACCTACAGATTTTAGAGATATCTTATTACTCACAAATTACCCTTTCCTTAGCATCATAATCTAGATATATCTAATTGGGTATAAATGATTCCATTACCAAAGCAGATTAATCAGGTTAAATGAAACATAAGGGCATGTGATGATTTTTAAATGATAGGTTACATAAGTTACCACAGCCCACTTAACATATGCTATCCTATTAGTTTACCACAGTGACAAACATGATTTCATCAGTAATGCATATTCAGAGTTGGCTTACCTTTAAGGATTTTAGCACACTTCACATATAAACCACTCTCCAACTGATAGTAGTTTCCAAAACAGATCTGGTTTTTAAAAAGTTCATAATCGCTCATTTTTAATCCCATCCTCCCTATTCAGATGGTTATTGAAGTATCCTCTTGATTACAGAGCAATGAAAGAAAATGAAGATTATAAAAGAACAAAGTCTATCCTGAGTAGCAGTTTCCCCATGGAATTTTATTTTCTGAGTAGAGCACTAGATCATCTGATTAAAAAGCTCAAATTTTCTGAAACTTTCTATTGATGTCTATGGTGTGTAACATGAGCACGTTTCCATATTAAGGTTATTCAGCTGTGGAAAACACAAGAACTCATTCAAAGCTTTTCCTTTAAAGGTTGAAGAAACCTAAGACCACATGCTGGTGCAGCAATGAGAAATCTTTAAATGTCTGTCAGCAACTGGTCGGCATTGGGTTTTGTTTGGTTGGTTTGGTTTTTTTTTTTTTCTTTTTTTTCCTTTTTGTCCTGCAGGAAAGCAAAGACAAACATTTCAAAAAACATTGTAACTCAAAAGAATGACCAAAGCTAAGAAATTTAAGTAAGCGTGTCACAAACACAAGAACATGGATTTTGTTGGCTAATCCAAATAGATAATTAATCATGTTCCTGACAGTTTGGAATGCAGATTTGCCTGCTATTTGCAGAAACATTAACAAGCAGGCCAAGGGCTTTCTTGATTACTGGAAACTGGAGTGGCTTGAGGAGCTGTAAGTCAGTGATTTCAAGATCTACAGATTTTTTGGACCAGTAAAATTTCAAAATAATGTTGAAGACCAACATGGTGTTAACTTCTTATTTAGCCAAATAATATTGGGGGAGATATCTTAATATTTATAATTGATATCCAATTATAAAATAGCCTTAAAAAAACAGGTTGGGTTTTTTGGGATTCTTTTTTGGGGCTAGTTCATAAATGGATTCACCAGTAGATTTGGGGGTCAAGATATCTTTAAGGTAACCTTAACTTCTTTCCCAAACCTTTCCTTAGTGACTAACAAGCACATTCAAGTACCTGCCATCCCTGACTGATCAAAATGAATGCTACTCCTGAGACAAGTGAATGTGACAGGATTAGACTTTGACTCTAGATAGGGTCTTGGTTCTTGAGAGTTCCTCCTTAGGATCATCCTGTCTTGAGGATTTTTTCAAATGGTGAGGAGATAGGAGATGTAAGCATTAACCAAATTCTGACTGGGTCATGTATTTGGCTTTCTTCTGATCTACATGACCTTAAAACAAAAATCAAGTCAAATTCCTTGAATGCCTATTATTAAGAGTGTTGTGCTGAGCTTTGGGGCAAGATTTCTCAAACTTAAGTCTTAATAAATAGAGCCTGAGAGCTTTCCAAAAGGGCAGACTTCTGGGTTTTGGTGCCATCGGTTCTGAATGAAGTTGAGATGGCAGCCCTGCAATCCCAATTTTTAAGAAGCATAATGTTATTTTGATGCACCTGGTCCATGGACCCCCATCTTGAGAAATGTTGTTCTAGGAACTCTGAAGAAGTAATACTTCCAATTTCAGTAATGGCACACTAGCTAATTCTGATCACCCTTCCTGCTGAACATAATTTACTAAAAATCTTCTTAGAAGCATCAAAAAGCTAACAAAATGGGAATGCAAGCTGGTGCAGCCACTCTGGAAAACAGTATGGAGGTTCCTCAAAAAACTAAAAATAGAACTACCCTACAACCCAGCAATGGCACTACTAGGCATTTATCCACGGGATACAGGTGTGCTGTTTCCAAGGGACACATGCACCCCCATGTTTATAGCAGCACTATCCACAATAGCCAAAGTATGGAAAGAGCCCAAATGTCCATCGATGGATGAATGGATAAAGAAGATGTGGTATATATATAAAAGGGAGTATTACTCAGCAATCAAAAAGAATGAAATCTTGCCATTTGCAACTACGTGGATGGAACTGGAGGATATTATGCTAAGTGAAATTAGTCAGAGAAAGACAAATATCATATGACTTTACCCATATGAGGAATTTAAGAGACAAAAAGATGAACACAAGGGAAGGGAAGCAAAAATAATATAAAAACAGGGAGGGGGACAAAAACATAAGAGACTCTTAAATATGGAGAACAAACAGAGTTACTGGAGGGGTTGTGGGAGGGGGGGATGGGCTAAATGGGTAAGGGGCACTAAGGAATCTACTCCTGAAATCATTGTTGCACTATATGCTAACTAATTTGGATGTAAACTTTTAAAAATAAAAAATAAAATAAAAATAACAAAACATTCACAAATTACTAGGATGAGATCTGGAAGAAAATGGAAATGCAGAGGGGTGAGCCTAGCCATTTTCAAACATGTTTACCTTAGGGTCATTAGCTGATCCTGAAGAGACATTTGAGAGGGTGAGCTGTCTGTTAGGCAACCTTATGGGATTAGGGAGACAAAAGTCAGATCAGGACCTGACAAAGGTGGACACCTGATAAACCACACCCTGTTCCACATGCACACAGTCCCCTACGAGTAAGGGTGAACTGGAAGTGGCTTGCTAAGAAAATCTCAAATCTTGAACTTGAACTAAAGTGATCCTGGAAAAAGCAAATGGCCATTCTCTCTAGAAGAAACATCAAACTGGGCATCAGTTTTTTCTACAAATAATCTTTCTAGCACATAGTCAAAGACAACTAAGTCTTTTTTTTTTTTTTTTAATTTTTTTTTTTTCAACGTTTATTTATTTTTGGGACAGAGAGAGACAGAGCATGAACGGGGGAGGGGCAGAGAGAGAGGGAGACACAGAATCGGAAACAGGCTCCAGGCTCCGAGCCATCAGCCCAGAGCCTGACGCGGGGCTCGAACTCACGGACCGCGAGATCGTGACCTGGCTGAAGTCGGACGCTCAACCGACTACGCCACCCAGGCGCCCCTTAGACAACTAAGTCTTAATAAGAGATAAAAAACCATGAGCAAGAACCACTAGGAAAAATGAACAGCAAAACATAATGGGTAAGTTTAAATGAACATTGACTATGAAACTGTTATTATGATGTCCTGTGGAAATAGATATTTAAAATGCATGACAATAATAGCATAAAAGTTTAGGAGGGGGTTAAATATTCTAAATTTCTCACATTTAGAGAGGAGGAAAGATATCACTTAGCATTAGATATTTATAAGTGAAGGGTACATGCTATAACTAGGATAACCACCAAAAGAATAGAAGAAAAGTCGAGGATATCTAAACTAAAAGAGACTTTAAAATTGAATGATGAAAATTACCAATCCATGGGCACCTGGGTGGCTCAGTCAGTTAAGCGTCTTTGACTTAGGTCATGATCTCATGACCTGTGAGTTCGAGTCCCCCGTCAGGGTCTGTGCTGACAACTCAGAGCCTGGAGCCCGCTTTGGATTCTGTGTCTCCCTTTCTCTTTGCTCCTCCCCTGCTCATGCTCTCTCTCTCTCTCAAAAATAAATAAACATTAAAAAAATTAAGAATAAAATTATCAGTCCAAAAGAAGTCAAGAAAGGAAAGAAAATGGAACACAAGACAGGAAAAGTATCTAGGTGCTCCTGGATTGCACTTTGGGTTGTCTCCTGAGGGGAGAGATTAATGTATTCTATGTGTGTAAATAAAGGTATGCATGGGTATTTATTTAGATGGCCAGGGCTTTAGAAATGTCAAAGTTTGCTAATTGTTCCCTGTGTCCATTATCCCTTTCTACATTTTAGTTACAGAGCCCCTGTGAGCGTGAGCTCATCACATGGCTGCCCACCAAGATACTACATTTCTCAGTCTCCCTTGAAGGTAGGTGTGTGGTCATGTGACTGAGTTTGGCTGAATGGGATGTGAGTGAGCTCAAATAATGTGTATTTATCTTTTTTTTTTAATTTTTTAATGTTTATTTGTTTTTGAGAGAAAGGGAAACAGAGCATGAGTGGTGGAGTGCCATAGAGAGAGGGAGACACAGAATCCCAAGCAGGCTCCAGGCTCTGAGCTGTCAGCACAGATCCTGACGTGGGGCTCAAACCCACGAACTGTGAGATCATGACCTGAGCCGAAGTCGAGCGCTTAACCAACTGAGCCACCCAGGCACCCCAATGTGTATTTATCTTTATTAAAGATGAAACTTTGGGGGCGCCTGGGTGGCGCAGTCGGTTAAGCGTCCGACTTCAGCCAGGTCACGATCTCGCGGTCCGTGAGTTCGAGCCCCGCGTCGGGCTCTGGGCTGATGGCTCAGAGCCTGGAGCCTGCTTCCAATTCTGTGTCTCCCTCTCTCTCTGCCCCTCCCCCGTTCATGCTCTGTCTCTCTCTGTCTCAAAAATGAATAAAACATTAAAAAAAAAAATTAAAAAAAAAAAAAGATGAAACTTTGGGGTGCCTGGGTGACTCAGTCAATTAAGCTTCCAACTCTTGATACCAGCTCAGGTCATGACCTTGTGGTCAAAATCTGCGGTCATTAGATTCAGCCCCCAGTCGGGCTCTGAGCTAAGCGCTGAGCTTGCTTGGGATTCTGTGTCTCTCTTCTGCCCTTCCCATGCATGCGTGCACTCTCTAACTCTCTCAAAATAAATAAATAAATCAACATTTTTTTTAAAAGATGAAGTTTTCTTGGGGTGCCTGCCTGGTTCAGCCATTAGAGCATGCGACTCTCAGGGTTGTGAGTTCGAGCCCCATGTTAGGGGTAGAGATTACTTAAAAAATAAAAAATAAATAAACAAAAAAGATGACGCTTCTTGCCCTGATTTTTCCCACACCAATTGGGAAATGACAATGATTGGAACAATCCCTTGGGTCCTAAGAGGCATGCCGAGAATGGCAGGGCTCACTATCAGTCTATGTTCCTATATATCTTTATGGAACAGAGCTGCCCTACAGGCCCTGAACTGTTATATAAGAAAGAAAGAAACTCCTGTAATCTATAGCTATTGTACTTTGGAGTTCCTTTGCTACAGCAATCTTGCCCGTGTCCTAACTAACACAGAGATGTGTTATGGAGTAACAAAGGTTAGTGGGAGAGGTGAGGGTGAGGAGGAAGCTGTTATTGTGAGCCTTAATAGCAAGCTTAGGAGTCGGGACTCTAGGGGATTGGTGAGGTGCAGCACTGCAGAGGGACCACCAGGTGGTGGTACTATTGGTGGTGGTGGGGAAGCTAATTAAATGGCTTCAGCCACCTCTTGTGATTTTTATAATTCTATATCTCCAGAGATATCTTTCTCCAGAATTCCATGCCCTTATTTCCAAGGGCTGGCCAGACTTTCTCTCTGGAGGTCAAATAGGCTCCTCAAACTCAACATCACAAATCTTAGCTTTCCTCCCCAGAGAGCCTTTTCTTCTTCTTGTGTTCCCTATTCTGGTTAATAATTGCTCCCTTCAATACCACTCTGCACTCAGTTGTCCTCACTAGAAACTAGGGTCACCCTTGATTCCTCCTTCATCATTACACACAGTTTCTTAAAGAGATAATATACTTCCATTCTTTTTATTCATTTTGCTATTCTCATTGCCAATGTTTTGATTTGGGTCTCCATTATCTCTCACTTCAAATGTTGCAGTATCCTCCTTCCTAACTGATCTTTAATTCAGTTTTGTGTGTGTGTGTGTGTGTGTTTTTCTTTGTTTTTTAATTTGAGAGAGAGAGAGTGAGAGCATAAGCAGGGGAGAGGGGCAGAGGGGGAGAGAGAGAGAGAGAGAGAGAGAGAGAGAGAGAGACTTAAACAGGCTTCAGGCTCAGCTGGAGCCCAATGCAGGGCTCCATCTCGTGACCCCAGGATCATGACCTGAGCCGAAATCAAGAATCGGATGCTTAACCGACTAAGCCACACAGGTGCCCCTCTAAGTGGTCTTTCTCATGTTTCACATTGCTCTTAGGGCTATTTATCCAAAACAAACTTGACCATGTCACTTCAACCTGTTTGTACACTTTCTCCCTTTTCTTATAAGCCAAGGAGCCCAGACTCAGTACAGATCTGGTCCCCTTTCAAACCCCTATCAAGCCCCTTAATATGCTGGGTCTGAGCACACTGGGCCTTGTCAGTGTCCTCTCTACCTGGAGTGTTCTTGTCCTGTCCTTACTTAATGGACTCATACTCAGCCTTCAAAACCTAGCTTAAGTATGACTCATTGGAAAATTTTTCCAGGATCCTCTGGCTTAGTTACTTAGTTATTCCCATCTCAATAACTGAAGTTAATGAATTAATTAAAGATAGAATACTAAGAACTCTCTCAAAATAAGTAAATAAACTGTAAAAAAAAAAAGCGGGGGGCACCTGGGTGGCTCAGTCAGTTAAGCGTCTGACTCTTGATTTGGGCTCAGATCATGATCTCACAGTTCATGAGTTTGAGCCCCACATTGGGCTCCTCACTGACAGTGCAAAGCCTGCTTGCAATTCTCTTTCTCTCTTTCTGTCTCTGCAACCCCCCCACCATATGCTCACTCTGTCTCTCTCTCTCTAAATAAATAAATAAATAAACAAACAAACAAGTAGACTTTAGAATACTAAGAACTGAATCCCAAAGAACACACCTAGCAGAAAAATACACAACTTCAGAAGTACAGAATTTTACAACTGGAAAAGGAACTTCTAGATTTTACAGATTATTTTAATGTGTTTAGCATTTATTTATTTATTTATTTATTTATTTAAGAGAGAGCACAGGGGAGAGGGGCAGAGGTTGAAAGAGAGAGAGAGAGAGAGAGAGAGAATCTCAAGCAGGCTTCATGCTCAGTGCAGAGCCTGATGTGAAGCTCAATCCCAGGACCCCAGGATCAACACATGAGCCAAAATCAAGAGTTGAACACTCAACTGACTGAGCTACCCAGGTGCCCTCTTTATTTATTTATTTTACAAATATAAATACCTTTAATGAAAGCCAAGGGCAGTCCACAGAGCCCCAACAGCAGCTACCAGAGCAGAGTAGGAGGCAGGGATGCAGATTATCTTAATGTGTTTATAGATGAAGTTTAGAGAAGTTACATGACTTTCCCAGGATCAGGCAGCAGAACTAGAAGACATAGGTTTCTGGTTCCGTTTCTGATGCTGTTTTCCTACACTTTGCTGTGAAAGTGTTAGAGAATAATTGAATAGAAAGGTTTGCGTGGAAGGTTGAGTTTAAAGTCTTGGGCATTTTGTCTTGTGGACTAGGTTGCATTTGGTATGAGATATGGAATGATGAAAATGTCAGTGTAACCTTGTCACAGAGATATTTATCTAAGTTATGGGCCATTTTCCCAGAGGGACAGATAGAGATCATGTGTACATACCAATGTGAACATTCAAAACCAGAGTATCCAGTTCAGAGGCTCTAACTACTTTTTTGACCCAGGGGCCCTTTCAATCTGGCTTCTAGAATAATGCTTTTTTAAAAAAATAAAAAAAGATTTTATTTCTAAGTAATCTCTACATCTATTGTGGGACTCGAACTTACAACCCAAGATCAAAAGTCACATGCTCCACCGACTGAGCCAGCCAGGAACCCCATAATAATGTTTTTGAATGCATAAAACATCAGACATAGGAATACTGCTATATGTACTTCTTCATTTAATGTACTAAATACAAGATATAACAGCAGTCTGATAACTACCATGATTTTGAAGTAGCAGTGAGCATAAACAATATTTTGATATCTGCAGCAGTCATGTGATATAAATGTATTTGTGATTTCTATTGGTGACACGTCACAGGACCTGCTAACAGGACTGTGGTTTGATACTTACATTTGTAGTTGAAGGAGACACTTTTGTTAGAAATCACTGAAAATGAAGAGGAAATGTTTTTCTCTCAGATTCACTGATCTGCTAAACCCCAGGTTGAGAACCCCTGGGTTAGTCCAATCTCTTCACTTTAAAGGTAGTCTTTAAAGTGAATCTTTAAAGATTCACTTTTATCTGCAATATGTAAAATGAGTTCAAATAAAATTAATTCAAAGAAAACTGTTGATGGAGTCTATGCAGTTGGCCTCTCTCAAATCAGCACACTTCCCTTAAGGAACTTGGAGTTAAAAAAAAAACACTTGGAAAAGTTGCCCTTAAACCATTTCAGCTTTTTTAAAAATTGAAGTATAATTAACATATAATGTTACATTAGTCTCATGCATACAGCATATTGATTCAACAATTCTGTGTATATACATACATATGTACGTGTATGTATATATATATGTATGTATGAGAGAGAGAGAAAGAGAGAGAGAGAGAGAGAGAGCAGGGGAGGGAGCAGGGGAGAGAGGCAGAGGGGAAGAGAGAGAATCTTAAGCAGGTTCCACACTCAGTGTGGAGCCAGACAGAGGGCTCGATCCCATGACCCTGGGATCATGACCTGAGCTAAAATCAAGAGTTGGACACTTAACTGAGCCAACCAAGTGCCCCTGATACAACATTTTTATACGTTATTCAGTGCTTGCCATAATAAGTGTGGTCACCATCTATCACCAAGCAGTGTTATTACAATATTATTAACTATATTCCCTATGCTATACTTTTCACCTTTGTGACTTGTTTTATAACTGCAAATTTGTACCTCTTAATCCCCTTCATCTATTTTGCCATCTCCCTCCACCCACCTCCCCTCTGGCAACCACTAGCTTGTTCTCTGTATTTAAGAGTATTATAGGGTTTGTTTGTTTTCTTTGTTCATTTATTTTGTTCCTTATATTCCACAAATAAGCTAAATCATATGGTATTTGTCTTTGTCTGTCTGACTTACTTCACTTAACATAATACCCTCTAGGTCCATCCATGTTGCCACAAAGACCATTTCTGCTTTCTGCTCAGTGTTCCTGGTCCCTAAGGCCTGCTTGGTGCAAAGGCCCTTGGGGAAGGGGGTTTATAAGAACGATTTTCAACTTAGTATCTCAATGAATTATGCTGCCACCATACTAAGAACAAGAAATATGACACAATTAATTTTTTTTTTTTTTTAAGATTTTTTCAACGTTTATTTATTTTTGGGACAGAGAGAGACAGAGCATGAACGGGGGAGGGGCAGAGAGAGAGGGAGACACAGAATCAGAAACAGGCTCCAGGCTCTGAGCCATCAGCCCAGAGCCTGACGCGGGGCTCGAACTCCCGGACCGCGAGATCGTGACCTGGCTGAAGTCGGACGCTTAACCGACTGCACCACCCAGGCGCCCCAACACAATTAATTTTTGAATAAATGCCAATGAGTAGATAAATGATATATACAAATATCAAATCATTATGTTGTAGGCCTGAAACTAATATAATGTCATATGTCAATTATATCTCAATATAGAAAAAGGAATAATGTGACTATAGGTTTGGGATGCAAATTCACCTGAGCTGTATTCTGGTTATTTTTAAAAAATACATTTTGTAGGGTGTGGAGTAAAGCTGTAAAATATTTTTTAAACCAAAGAATTGACTAAATGTGCCCAAACAACTTATTGAATTCATGTCTCTACCATTGATTTACAATGCCTCCTTTATCATGTATTAGATTATTAAATGTACTAGTATCTGCTTCTTGAGTATGTAATATGTAATTCTTTAATTCTTGTGCTACTCATGTGCTACACATAGGCTCATTTAATTGTATCTCTGAAATTTTGGACATTTGAACAACAATAATAATAACAATAAAATAATAATAATAATATTTAAAAAGATAATATTTAAAATATTAAATATTTAAAATAATATTTAAAATGGTATTTAAAAATGTCCTGATAAAGAACAAAATACCTAGCCTTGAAGTGAACTGTTGTTATTCCAAGATCCTGAGCAGCTGTGTCTTTCAAATCATTTTGAGTACCACCAACAGGAAGAAATATCTTTTTTCATTAGCACACACATGCATGCATATGCATATATGTGATTCAAAGAAAAGTTTCCCCAAACTGACCTCTCTCTTTTTTTAATTTTTCTTCCTCTTCTTCTCCTTCTCCTTCTTCTTCTTCTTCCTCTTTTTTTTAAGTATGCTCCACACGGAGCCCAATGTGGGGCTTGAGCTCTTGACCCCAAGATCAAGACATGAGCTGAAATCAAGATTTGGACTCTTAACCAGTGGAATCACCCAGGTGCCCCTAAACTGACTTCTCTTAGTAAGTGATGAGGCCCACTGATAACTTTTTTTTCTATGACATTCCATTCCATTCAAAGAAATCCTGGCCAGTTACCTGCTATTTATGACCAAAGATTAAATTGCAGCTCATAGCTTGATAAACATTGGACTGGATGAATTCTGACATTCTATGAGATATGTATGGATCACATAAATAAGTACAGTAATGGGGCAAATGTTTCCAAGATATGCTTTTGTTTTATTTGTATCTCTCTTTATTTTGAGAAGTTTTTTATCTACAGAAAAATTTGAAATAGTAAAATAAATGCCCTATACCACTCACCAAGATTGACAATTATTTTACCACATTCTCTCTTTCCCAATACCTCCACATGTATGTATTTAAGTTTATTCATATTATTTTTGCTAAATTACTTGAAAATAATTTGTAGATGTTATTTTTAAAAATTTTTTAAGTTTATTTATTTATTTTGAGATTGAGAGAAAGCAAGCAGGAGAGGGGCAGAGAGAAAGGGAGAGAGAAAATTCCAAGCAGACTCCACACTGTCAGCTCAGAACCCGATGCAGGGCTCGAACCCATGAACTGTGAGATCACGACCTGAGCCCAAATCAAGAGTCAGGTGCTTAACTGACTGAGCCAACCAGGAGCACAGGCAAACATTATATTTTATCCTGAAATATAATATTTTATTTCATTTATATTTTTTTTAAGATTTTTTTATTTTTAAGTAATCTCTAACATCCAACGTGGGGCTCGAACTCACAACTCCAAGATCAAGAGTTGCATGCTCCACCAACTGAGCCAGCCAGCCACCCCTGGAATATAACATTTTAGCCTGTATCTCTTGAGAGTAGGGATATTTTGCTCCAAAGTCACAATATTATTATCATATCCAAGAAACTTAACAATGCAACAATATTATCTAGTATATAGATCACATTCACATTTCCCCAGTTGTCCTTCAAATGTCCTTTATAGCTATTTTTCTCCCAACTCAGTATACAATAAAGGACCATGTAGTGACTCTTCCATATGAGACCCTAAACAAGAATTCCTGAACTGAGCCCAGTCAATTCACACAAGAGGTAGTTTTATATCTCTGTCTTTCTCTATATATAATCAAGAAATAATACACACACACACACACACACACACACACACACACACATATATATGTATATATATATAATTTATTGACATAATTTTAAGCTTACAGAAAAGTTGCAGGAGTAGTACAATGAATTCCAAAAAGTCTAGAGTCACCAAATGTTAATACTTTGCTATATCTGCTTTATTCCTCTTTTAGTCTCTATCATTGATCTACTCTATCGGTATCTCTCTCCCTCCCTCGTTGTTTCTTTTTTTTTCCCCCTAGTTGTTTCTTTTCTTTTTTTAATTTTTATTTATTTTTTAAATTTACATCCAAGTTAGTTAGCATATAGTGCAACAATGATTTCAGGAGTAGATTCCTTAATGCCCCTTACCCATTGAGCCCATCCCCCCTCCCACAACCCCTCCAATAACCCTCAGTTTGTTCTCCATATTTAAGAGTCTCTTCTGTTTTGTCCCCCTCCCTGTTTTTATATTATTTTTGCTTCCCTTCCCTTATGTTCATCTGTTTTGTCTCTTAAAGTCCTCATATGAGTGAAGTCATATGATATTTGTCTTTCTCTGACTAATTTCGCTTAGTTTAATACCTTCTAGTTCCATCCACATAGTTGCAAATGGCAAGATTTCATTCTTTTTGATTGCTGAGTAACACTCCATTATGTGTATATACCACATCTTCTTTTTTTATTTTTATTTATTTTTAATTTTGTTTAGTGTTTATTTATTTTTGAGACAGAGAGAGACAGAGCATGAACGGGGGGAGGGTCAGAGAGAGAGGGAGACACAGAATGTGAAGCAGGCTCCAGGCTCTGAGCTGTCAGCACAGAACCCAACGTGGGGCTCGAACTCACAGACCATGAGATCATGACCCGAGCCAAAGTCAGAAGCTCAACCGACTGAGCCACCCAGGCACCCCTATACCACATCTTTTTTATCCATTCATCTATTGATGGACATTTGGGCTCTTTCCATACTTTGGCTATTGTTAATAGTGTTGCTATAAACATGGGGGTGCATGTGCCCCTTTGAAACAGCACACCTGTATCCCTTGGAGTATGCCTAGTAGTGCAATTGCTGGGTCGTAGGGTCATTCTATTTTTAATTTTTTGAGGAACCTCCATACTGTTTTCCAGAGTGGCTGCACCAGTCTGCATTCCCATAGTTGTTTCTGAACTAAGAGTTAGCAGTAGTATGATGCTCCTTTATCCTTAAATATTTCAGTCTGTATTTCATAAAAATAAGAAATTATCTTATGTAACCATATACAGTTTAAAAAACAATTAACATTTATACAATGCTATAGCCTAATCTCTATACTGGATTAAGATTTCATCAACTGTCCTAATAATGTCTTTTATAGCAGAAAACAAAGCCTCTAAAATTCCAAGATATGCAGTTGCCTTCAGTTATCTTGCCTCTTTAGACTTTTTAAATCTGAAACACTTTCTGAGTCTTTGTATTTCATGACCCTGACATTTTTCGAAAAGCTCAGGACAGTTATTTTGCAGATGGCCTTCATTTGCAGTTTGTCTCGTGTTCCTCATGGTTAGATTCAGAGCATGCATTTCGGGCTGGCATGCCCGTGAGGCCTGTGAGGCTGGTTCAGGCTGGTATCTGCCAGTGAGTAAAGTTACTGCTTTCACCTTTCTAATTAATAAATTTTGTTTAAAGAGATACCTTGATACTCAGTAAATATCCTGTTACTATCCAAACTTTCTCCTGCTGGTTTTAGGACTCACTGAGGATTTTTTTTTTTTTTTTAAGATTTTACCTTTAAGTAATCTCTACACCCAACCTGGGGCTCACACTCACAACCTCAAGATCAATAGTCATGTGCTCTACCCACTGAACCAGCCAGGCACCCCAGGACTTATTGCCTACATCAGTTATTATTATAACAGTGGCCATATGGCCAAATTGTGATTTTTATATTTCCATCATTCCTTTACATTTATTATTTGGCTTGCTATAGTAGGGAAGATTTTCTCCTCTTATTTATTTGCTTGGGTTTGTTGTTCATTCATTTAAATGTGTACTCATAGATTCTTACTTTATTCAATAAATTATAACCCTTGGGGCACCTGGGTGCCTCAGTCGGTTAAGCATCCAACTATGGCTCAGTTCGTGGTCTCACGGCTCGGTTCATGGGTTTGAGCCCCGCATCAGACTCTGCACTGACAGTGCAGAGCCTGCCTGGGATTCTCTGTCTCTGCCCCTCCCCCACTCGCGCAAGAGATCTTTCTCTCTCTCTAAAAAATAAAACTTAAAAAAAACACTAAAAAATAAATTATAACCCTTAGTGTTATTTACATTTATGCTCAAATTGTTCCAGAGTTTTTCAAACTGGCTTCTGTGACCTTTTAACATGTCCCCACCATGTCTTGAGCACTTCCTTACTTTTTAGCACAAGATGATCCAGGCTTATCCTGTTATTTTCCTTGCTCCAGTCCTAAAATCAGCTGTTTCTCCAAGGATCCCAGGTTCTTTTTAGTGGAGAATGTTATTTAGAAACCAAGATCTGGGTTCTGGGTATGTTTAATTTTGTTGGGATTTGATTACTTCTAGACCCTCTCAGCAGACAAAACTGGGAAATAGATACATGTATGTACATATACATATGTATCATATATAACACATGTGTATTGAATACATACGTAACATTCACACATATCTATACCATTTCTATATCTAGCTGTCTCTGCGTATTAAAACTGATACTTCTGGTTCCAATCCAACACAGCAGTTCCATAATTGTAACTACCTTCTCCAACAATGAAAATCTGGATCTCATCATTCACAATATATTGACTTATTCAGTCAATCCTAGAATGCATAGACAGTAGTTTCAGAATTGTGATCTCATGCCTATGCTAAAAAAGCTTTCTTACTAGAGTTCAATATTTGTTAAGAGTTCATTTTCCCTTTAGCCTTGAGAGCTTGTGGTCCAAATTCTGGGTATCAAAATGCCTCCTTCCCCGATGTGACTATGTTATGCATTTGGAAAGTGCTTCTGTTTATTTGTTGTATTCAATTTTAAGATCCCCTAAATTGTTATTTTAAGCCACTAAATTCAGCAATGGATAACCAGCAACCATGGCACCATATCATGAGACACTTGATGTCAGTTTGCCCCATTATCATTAATGAAAATTTGGATCATTTGGTTAAGGTCTCATGTACCAAATCACTCCATTATAATTATTCAGTAATCTGTGGGGTGTCTTATCTTTTTTCTTTAGTAAGTCTTGATACATGAACTTAAGTCCACCATAACTACAATCGAGGGACCCTACTTCAGAGTTACATTTTTCTCTGTGGAAATGCCTTCCTTAATACCATAGGAATACAGAGAGAAAGCTAGCACCTATTGACTGATTACCCAGCAGGTGGACTCCACAGCTTTCAGAGAAGGTGGAAACCCAGCTGTGATGAAAACACTTAATTCTATTTGTAGTTCAACAGAGTCTGTGCTTGAAACAGAATGCTACAAACTGTAGGTTTTCCAACTTGTGATTCTGATCCCAAATCATGAGATTTGGAAAAAGAAAAGAAGAAAGAGCAGTCTTTTTATTTTAGGCTTTTCATAAGGAGCTCGGATAGGAAGCCCAGTGAGAAAGAAGTCTATTAAGGACACTGCTTATCACTTTCAGAGTAACACAGTTGTTTCCTAGTTAGGACAAAGGTCCCACCATGTAAAATTAGTCTGTTCATGTTGCTTTCTTGGTTAAGTCTTTTGATTTCTGCTTTTAAATATATCGTCTGATCATATTCAAGCAATTAAATCACAGTCCTTTTATATTCCAAACTTACAAACATTCATGGCTAGGGACACCTGGGTGGCTCAGTCAGTTAAGCATCTGACTCTTGATTTTAGCTCAGGTCATGATCTCATGGTTTATGAGCCCTACATTGGGCTCTGCACTGATGGCATGGAGCCTGTTTGGGATTCTCTCTCTCTCTCTCTCTCTCTCTCTCTCTCTCTCTTTCTCTGCCCCTCCCCTGCTTGTGTATGCACTGTTTCTCTTTCTTTCAAAATAAATACACTTTTAAAAATTTTAAAAACACAAATGTTTACGGCTATATCTCTGGCGCCTAGGATGGCACTTAGTAGGGGTTGAGTGTGTGCATACACGCATAAGTGAATACATGGGGATTCTCATTCTTTCATTCATACCTTATAGATTTATAGCCTGCCCACTGTCCTGTTAGATGCCAGGAATTACTGTAGGCGTTGAATCACAAAGGTTAATAAAATACAGCCCCTGCTTCAAGGGCTCACAGGCTAGACGGAAAGAAACCTAAACAGTGAATTATAAAACTTGAGAGGGGGCAGACACTGATAGAAATATGCACTGGGTTTGTTGTTGTATTTATAATGTATTTATTATAATACATTGTCCATGTATTCACAGTTTAGACGCATCGAAGTATTATTCCTGGGGAAGTGCAAAAAAAAAAAAAAAAAAAAAAAAACCACAGCATCTCAGCAAGCAGCACAAAGAACATATCACAATTCTAGAAAAGACAGGTGGAAGACACCACAGTCTTGTATACATATTTATCAACGTCATCACCATCATCATTTTTTATTTTTTTTAATTTTTTTAACGTTTTATTTATTTTTGAGACAGAGAGAGAGAGAGACAGAGCATGAATGGGGGAGGGTCAGAGGGAGAGGGAGACACAGAATCTGAAACAGGCTCCAGGCTCTGAGCTGTCAGCCCAGAGCCCGATGCAGGGCTCGAACTCACGGACCGCGGGGCTCGAACTCACGGACCGCGAGATCATGACCTGAGCCGAAGTCGGCCCCTTAACCGACTGAGCCACCCAGGTGCCCCCATCATCATTTTTTAAAAGGATTACTTGAATTAGCTGACAAGTACCTGGGGTAACCAGTGTTGCTAAACTGTTTCAGAGTAGTGCACTTTTATAGGAACAGGGAAGAGAAGGGTGAGAAAAGGCCTCCTGCAGTTAACCTGAGTTAAAATTGTAAAATGCTTTTATGAGATTTTTCTTAGTGTAAATTGTAGTTTTAAAAATGAAGACAGTTGGAGAAGCACCTGGATGGCTCAGTTGGTTAAGTGACGGACTTCGGCTCAGGTCATGATCTCACGGTTCGTGGGTCTGAGCCCCGTGTTGGGGTCTGTGTTGACAGCTCGGAGCCTGGAGGCCACTTCAGATTCTGTGTCTCCTCCTCTCTCTATCCCTCCCCCGCTCGTGCTCTGTCTCTCTCTCTCTCTCTCTTTGTCTCTCAAACATAAATAAACATTTAATAAATAAATAAATAAATAAATAAAATAAAAATAAACACAGTTGGAGGGGCACCGGGGTGGCTCAGTTGGTTGAACATCCAACTCTTGTTTTCTGCTCAGGTCATAATCCCAGGGTCATGGGATCGAGCCATAAGTCGGGCTCCACATTGAGGTGGAGTGTGCTTAAGATTCTCTCTCTCTCTCTGCCCCTCTCCCCCACACACGCTCTCTCTCTCTCTCAAAATAAAAAAGAAAAAGAATAAAATTTAAAAATGAAGACAGAAAAAAAATTAAGACAGGGTGCCTGGTTGGCTTGATCGGAGGAGCATACAACTCTTGATCTCAGGGTTATAAGTTCACGCCCCATGATGAGTGTAGAGATCCAAAAAAATAAAATAAAATAAAATAAAATAAAATAAAATAAAATAACTGCCCCCCAAAAAAGTTAAAAATGAAAGTCAAAAAAGAAAAGTATTTACAAATCATGCATAGGTCCACCCATACATAATGGTAAACATCTTTGTTTATATGCTTATTTTTCTAGAACATATACATTTTAAAATACACAAAAATAGAACCAATCTGTATATTCTCTTTTGTGACCTGCTTTTTCTCACTTAACAATACTCTGTGAATATGTTTCTGCATCAACAAATATTCTCCTATGATTTCAAAGTTAAGGGAAGCACTATATGGAAAGAGAGAATGTTGGAATAAAATTGCCAACTAAGCTACAAAGTTAGATACAAATGCAACTATTAGTATTGTCATTTTTACCAGGGGAAATCATTTACAGTTCTGCTAGACAGAAAAAATCATGCACAGTCTAATCCATCTTTTCTACAAGTTAACATGTATATATGTAATTTCATGGAATCTGGGCCCTATCAATAGTAATTAGTAAATTAAAGTTCCATTTCTCTAGATCTACACTATTCAACATAGTAGCCACTAGCCGTATGTGGCTGCTGTGCACTTGAAGGGCTAGTGCAACTGACAACCTGAGTTGTTTTGTTTTTTTTTTTTTTTTTATCGTGCATGTGCCTCTCACCATAAATGATTGATTGATTTTTGTTCAAGTATAATTAACATACAGTGTTATATTAATTATAGGTGTACAATATGATTCAACAGTTCTATACATTCTCAGTGCTCATCATGATAAGTGTACTCTTAGTCCCCTTTGGTTTTTAATTTTTTTAATCTTTATTTATTTTTGAGAGAGAGAGTGAGACAGAGTGTGAGAGGAGGAGGAAAGAGAGAGAGGGAGACACAGAATCTGAAGCAGGCTCCAGGCTCTGAGCTGTCAGCATACAGCCTGATGCAGGGCTTGTATCACAAACCGTGAGATCATGACCTGAGCCAAAGCTGGACACTTACCTGACTGAGCCACCCAGGTGTCCCATCTTAGTCCCCTTTATGTCATTCATCCCTCCACTCACCTGCCCTCTGGTACCATCAATTTCTTTTCTAGAGTTAACACTCTGGGGGTTTTTTTGTTTGTTGGTTTTGGTTTTGGTTAGTCCCTTTTTCTCTTTGTTCATTTGTTTTGTTTCTTAAATTTCACATATGAGTGAAATTGTATGCTTTTTTCTGATTGACTTATTTCACTTAGAATTATACCCTCTAGATAAATCCATGGTGTTACATATGGCAAGATATCATTCTTTTTTATGACTGAGTACTATTTCATTGTATATATGCCACATCTTTATCCGTTCATCAATTGATAGATGCTTGGGTTGCTTCCCTATCTTGGCTATTATAAATAATTCTGTAATAAATAAGAGTGTACATATCTTTTCAAATTTGTTTTTTCAGTTTCTTTGGATAAATATTCAGTAATGGAATTACTGAATCATGTAGTAACTCTATTTTTAATTTTTTTTAATTTTTAATTTTATTTTTTTTTAATTTTTGAGACAGAGAGCATGAGTGGGGAAGGGTCAGAGAGAGAGGGAGACACAGAATCTGAAGCAGGCTCAAAGCTCCAAGCTGTCAGCACAGAGCCTGACATGGGGCTCAATCCCATGGACCATGCCATCATGACCTGAGCCGAAGTCGGATGCTTAACGAATTGAGCCACCCAGGTGCCCCTCTATTTTTAATTTTTTGAAGAACCTCCATACTGTTTTAATTTTTTAAATTAAATTAAATTAAATTTTTAAGTTTTTATATAAATTCTGGTTAGATAACATACAGTGTAATATTAGTTTTAGGCATACAATATAGTGATTCAACATTTCCACACAACACTTGGTGCTCATGATGACAAGGCCACTCCTTAGTCCTCACCACTTATTTCGCCCATCCCCCACCACCTCCCCTCTGGTAACCATCAGTTTGTTCTGTATAGTTAAGAGTCGGTTTCTTGGTTTGCCTCTCTTTTTTTTTTTCCCTTTCCTCGTTTGTTTCTTAAATTCCATATATCAGTGAAATCATATGGTATTTGTCTTTCTCTGACTGACATATTTCACTTACAATTATATTCTCTCTCTAGCTCTATCCATGGTGTTGCAAATGGCAAGATTTCATTCTTTTTTTTTTTTTTACAGATATTTTTTAAATGTTTATTTATTGAGAGAGAGGGAGGGAGAGGGGAAGGGGCAGAGAGAGACCAAGCAGACTCCACGCACAGCACAGAGCATGACACGGAGCCTGATCCCACCACAACCGTAAGATCATGACCTGAGCCACAATCAAGAGTTCCACGCTAAACCGACTGAGCCATCCAGGTGCCCCTTCACTCTTTTTTATGGCTGAGTAATATTCCATTGAATATATATACCACATCTTCTCTCTCTCTCTCTCTCTCTTTTTTGCCCCCTCAGATCTAGGGTTAGGGTTAGGGTATGTGCCAGGGTGAGGGTCTGTGCCTGGTATCCTGTAGTACAGAGACCTCTCCAGAGGGTTAGGATTAGGGTTAGGGATTAGGGGTTAGGGGTTAGGGCTAGGGTTAGGGCTAGGGTTAGGGTGTATGCCTGGCATCCTATAGTTCAGGGACCTCTCCAAAGAATAAACCCCAAACTTCTGCTGGGGTGAGAATAGACATGGAAGCCTTCTATCTAGCTGAGACAAGGAAAGTTTTAGGGGCTCTAAATATTCCTTAAATGGATATTCATTTGTTCCTTCTGTTTCTTTTTTTTTACCTTCACACCCATTTTCAGAAATATTACCCATTCTTAAATGTTTGGGGTCTTCTCCAGAATAACTAGGCTGTTTTTCAGCTTTTCTTACCATGTGTTCAGGAAATGTTTTAAATTGTAATTTATTTTTTTATAATTTTTTAGAAATTAAATTTATTAATTTTAGATTAATTTTAATTTTAATTAAATTTATTAATTTTAGATTAATTTTAATTTTAATTAAATTTATTAATTTTAGATTAATTTTAATTTTAAATTAATTAAATTTAAATTAATTAAATTTAGAAATTATTTATTTACTTTGAGACAGAAAGAGAGGCACAGAATCCCAAGCAGGCTCTGCACTGTCAATGCAGAGCCCCATGTGGGGCTCGATCTCACAATCCAAGAGATCATGACCTGAGTGGAAATCAAGAGTTGGACACCTAATGAACTGAGCCACCCAGGTGCCCCTAAATTTTATTTTAAAATTGAAATAGTGTAAACTATTTTTCCATTCCGTTCCATTCTATTCTTTTTGGGGGTGGGGATCAAACCATTTTATTCAAAGGTTTCGGGGAAAAGTCGAAGTGGAGTGGAAGGTGATCTACGTTCTCGGCTCAGCAGGAATCTTGCGAACCTCACAGTCGCCAAAAGCCCATTCAATTCTATTCTTTCAGTAGGACGATATTTCCCTTAAACTGTTGCAACTCATAGATATCACTGCACTGTACTTCCTGGCTTTAGTAGGTGAGTCATCTCCAGTATTACACATAAACACATTATCACTCTAGTTAGGATCAGAAGATTGAGTAAATTCAATAATTCAGTAACTTCCTATGTACTAATATAACATTGAAAGGTGTTTACTTGAACCTTTTATACAGAATGTACCACTTACACGGATACATTCGTGAATCATAATTGGTAACTACACTGAAATATTTATGCTTTAAACTACGATGGAATTAAACTATTTTTAAAATAAGAAGTATGGACTAATTTTTAAGTTTAAAATGAAGGCATATCCCTGAGGGAGAATTGAGTAGAGATGTAGATACTAGTAATGTGCTAGAAGAAGGAAAAAAGAAAGAGATTAGGGGCACCTGGGTGGCTCAGTCAGTAAAGCATCCAACTCTTGATTTCGGCTCAGGCCACCATTTCACGGTTCATGGGATCAAGCCCTGAGTTGGGCTTTGCACTGATGGCATGGAGCCTGCTTGCGATCCTCTCTCTCCCACTCTCTCTGCTCTTCCCCCACTTGTGTTCTCTGTCTCTCTTTCTCTCTCTCAGAATAAATAAACTTTAAAAAGCACAAAGAAATTAGAAGACAGTATGTTTTAAGTGTCATGTAATTTGCTGCAGGAGAACAAAACAAAAGCGGTTTGTTGTTTTGTTGTGTAAAAACTGAAAAAAGATAATAAAATGGACAGTAATACGGGACATTTTTGGCAAATACAGAGCGAATTTGATGAGAATAGTCAAGAAAGAATCAATAAAATTAGTTGCCTGCATTCAAAATTGAACATTCAGTGAAAATTGTTTTAACAATGATAACAAGTTCTGAACTTGTAACTTTGGTCAGCTTGACAATGGTTTGGATTTTTTGTGCATAAAAGAAAACCAGTTTTAAATTGCTCAGTTCTCTGAAACAGACTGTATGAAAAGCATCATGGAAGCAGTTGTTAAAACTGTTCAACATATACGTGTAAATGCTTTGACTCATCACCAGTGGTTTTGGAACTGTTGAAAGAAGTAGACAATGATTTTAATGATGTTGTGTTTGTTGCCAGTGCTCGTTGGTTGAGCCACAGAGAGTTTTAAAACTTTTACTGTGCTGTTGACTGCAAGTCTAGATTTTCTTGAAAGAAAAGGAATGCTTGCTAAATATTCATTAATAAAAAATGGCGATATGATTTACATGTTTTCCCATAGATATTACACTGCATATGAACAAGATAAATTTGAAGCTCCAAGGAAAGGAAAAGCTTATTTGGGATTTAACTAGACAGATAGAAGAATTTTTGTTAAAATTGACACTTTTCATGATTCAAGCCAATAATAATAATTTCCTACATTATTCTAACATGAATCAATATGCAGAAGATTTTAATTATAATAGGGTTTTGTAAATTGGCTATAAAAACTAAGAAAAATTTTGAAGAATGCTCATTTATATTGATAAATTCAGCATTGGTTTTCAAATAGCACAATACCCCTTTGAAACTAATAGTGAGTTGACACAAATTAATGAATTTACTTAGCTTGGAAAGATGTAGTTTTGAAGTCAAAGAAGTAGCAGAAACCCAAAGACAGTGATGTCCTGGCAGACACAGGAAAACGTTTTGAAAGATGTAAAATAACAAAGAAAGACGAAGTAGTAAAAGAACCAGAAAAAGTGAACAAAGATTGCCGAATATAGTGAAATCCCAGGCATGTTGGGGGAAAAAGAATACACACACATACGCATGTACATGCTTACACATACGTGTGTGTTTGTATACCATTCATCACCAATGTGAGGCTGTCCTCATCCTGAGCAACAGGTGGGAAGGACAGGCAGAGGAAAGAAGCTGGATTGATCCAGGGTTTCGAGTGTGCAGGGACAGAGGACTAGGACTTGAGGACTTGACGGTGAGAGGACCAACCACAGAGAGAGAATGGAAAGGAGGTGAGTGAGAGAGTGAGGAGGAGATAGGGTGGTCCAGGGACTCACATCCAAGGTCCTGATGTGGTCAGAGAATGGGCACAGCACACATATTCTGAGTGGCCCATGACCTGTATGTGACGCTGCCTTCTCTCCTGCCCTGCTCCAGGTATCCACAATTACTGAAGCTGAGATCAAGGAACTGACACAGGGCATTGGCCGAAATCTTCCACCCAGAAGCCCAACTCCTCCCAGGATGAGGTAGGCTTTGAGCTGAGGTCATACGGGTGTCAAAGTTGGCAGTGAAGGTGAGCTAGGACCTGGAGGCCTGGTAGAGTGGCTGGATAGGGCACGGACCTATTGGGGATTTTGATTAAATCTGTGAGCAATGGGCTGAAAGTATCAAAAAGGAGACCTTCCTGTTTTCCTCACCCCTGCACTTGAAAAGGCAGACTGTTTCCCTTAAGTCAAGCCTGCCTGTTGCCAAGAGATTCAAGCATGTCTTAGACACTGCTGTGTCATATATGCCTCAGGAGCATGAGGTTTTTGTCCTTCTTCTTTTTAACATTCTGTTTTCTGTGCAGTCACCATTTGATAACCTTATTTTGATAATAATTTTAACAGAAAAGTTGCAGAAAGAGTACAAGGAGCTCTTGTTTATCTTTACCCAGTTTCAACCATCATGGATACTTTATCCCATTTGCTTTATCGTCTCTCTCTTTCTCTGCATATATATATGCATACACGTATCTATACATGCATATGTAATTTTTTTTTCCAAACCAAGAGTTTGTCAGAGACATTATGCCCCTTTACCCAAAAGGCTTCAGGGTGTAATTCCTAAGAACAAGGACGTTCTGTTACGCAACCACAGTGCACTGATCAAAGTCAGGAAATTGAACATTGCTACAAAGCTATTTCCACAGTCCTCGTTCCACTTTTGTCAATTGTTCCAATAATGTCTCCTATGGCTATTTTTCTTTCCTGCTCCAGGATCCAGTCCAGAATCACACATTGCGATTTAGTTGTTATATATTCTTAGTTTCTTTTCATCTGTAACAGTTCAGTTCCTCAGCTTTTCTTTGTATTTCTTGACCTTGACATTTTTTGAAGAACATGGGCAATTCATTTTGTGGAAGGTCCCTTAGTTTGAATTGGTCTGATGTTTCATCATGATTAGAGGAAGGTTGTGCATTTTTGGCAAGAAGACCTCAGAAAGAATGTTGGGTCCTTCTCCGTATACCGCAGCAGGAGGCACGTGAGGTCAGGTTGACCCAGTCAATAATCTTACCTTTACTTTGTAACAACAGCAGAATGTTCTTTTAGCTTTATTCTTCTCATTTGGCAGGTATCTTACATTGCAGTATGATTTTCTGTTTTGCACAGGCATAATAATGTGAAGTTTATATTTTTGATTAATTGCAAATAACCAAAATGCAATAAACTGGTGTGTTTTTGTTTTTTTTTTTTAAGGAAGCATGTTTAAAATAATATGTGTTAGGGGCACCTGGGTGACTCAGTGGGTTAAGCGTCTGACTTCGGCTCAGGTCATGCTCTCACGGTCTATGAGTTCGAGCCCTGCGTTGGGCTCTGTGCTGACAGCTCAGAGCCTGAAGCCTGCTTCAGATTCTATGTCTCCCTCGCTCTCTGTCCCTCCCCCGCTCATGGTCTGTTTCTGTCTCTCAAGAGTGAATAAATGTTAAAAATTTTTTTTTAAAAAGGTGTTAATGTTCACTTGTGGGGTTTTAATGTCAACTGGTATACTTAGATTGAAACCAAATCTATTTCAGACAAAAACGAGAAAACTATATATTTGTAAATAATTTTGAGAATATGCAAGTTAAGACTAAAAAAAAACTTCCTGACACAATGAACATATTTGGAAAATAGTAACATCAATATATCCTTAGAGTGTTAGACTTTTATGATTAACATGGTGATATGCCACGCAATACATATAAAACCAGAAGAAACGTATGACTTAGTGGGGAGGAGTGAATTATCATCTACAATGCACATCTTAAGAGTAACTGCTATATAACAACTTTAGGCAGATTCTCAGAGCCTGACAGAGGGAGGTCATGGGACTGGTTGTGTCAAGGGGAAGAAGCTGAAAATGGAGCCAAAGAAGATTTTAAAGTCAGAGCTGTGTCAACATGCATAAATTCACTTGCTTTGAAGAAGCTGCAATGGGATTCAGGAACCGGTAAAAGAATATTTATTGTTTTGCCTTTGCATGCCAAAATGTGATCTCTTTTTCTTCTACCCTTTCCTTAAAACAACAATTGTCTGCATGTAGAATGAGTATATTTTAAATGAACCACTCAGTGATTTTTATCTGCTCTCATTTCCAGTACTGAGCGGCAACATGATAGACTAGAAATTCTCCTGACTTGCGGCACCTGGGTGGCTCAGTCGGTTAAGGGTCCGACTCTCGGTTTTGGCTCAGGTCATGATCTCACAGTTCAGGAGTTCAAGCCCCACATCAGGCTCTGTGCTGACAGTGCAGAGGCTGCTTGGGATTCCTTCTCTCTTCCTTTCTCTCTGCCCTTCCCTGCCTCTCTGTCAAACTAAATAAACAAACTCAAAAAAAAAAAAGAAAAAGAAAAAGAAATTCTCTTTATTTTACAGTCAGACTGACCCACATTCCAAACCTCACTCTGCCACAGTCTGGCATGTGGCCTTGAGCAGGTCACATGGCCCCAGTGTCTATGTCTTTAAATGGGGAATAAATTTTGCTGGATTGGAAGGATTAGAAATGACATACTTTACAAATACTTTGGCCCATAGTGGACAGTATTCAATAGTGGAAGATGGACATAAGAGCAATATAATTTAAAGAAAAGAGCCCTGAATTGGAAACTGGGGTACCAGGATCCAGGTCCCTGGTCCCTGGTTCACTAACAAGCACCTGACCATGGATGGTCATTCAAATTTACTGGATTTTAGTCCAAATAAGGAAGGAGTGTTGGTTGGAGAGAAACAGAGGTCAAGTACAAGAGCTGACTGCCACGCTGTGGGAACACGGCTGAGCAAGTGAGTGGGCTGTGGCTGACATTGATCTGAGCCTTGAATGATCACGTGTGGGCCTTTCCACTGGTCATAGGAGGTGTTTCAGGTAAGGACAAAGACCCAGGGGACCGGTAGGTAGAAGGGCAAAGCGTTGCCATGCGGCAAAATGGCAGCTCCACTCCAATCCCAGTGCAATCAGCTTCAGGGACTACCTCTGAGTGTTGAGCTGTATCAAATACATTTTATTTTTTTTTTAAATTTTTTTTTTTCAACATTTATTTATTTTTGGGACAGAGAGAGACAGAGCATGAACGGGGGAGGGGCAGAGAGAGAGGGAGACACAGAATCAGAAACAGGCTCCAGGCTCTGAGCCATCAGCCCAGAGCCCGACGCGGGGCTCGAACTCACGGACCGCGAGATCGTGACCTGGCTGAAGTCGGACGCTTAACCGACTGCGCCACCCAGGCGCCCCTGTATCAAATACATTTTAAGATAAATGGACCCTTTGCGGGCTTTGGAAATCTTTTAGCCCTGCCGTAAAGAAATGGCAACTGAAATGGGAGTTGCTCTGTAAGCACCCATGTACTCACCATGTGGACTGGGGCAAAGGAAACTACCAGTTAGACATTAGTCTTAACTCATTAGTAATTCGTAATTAATCCTTCTATGGGGCTTTTTACACACTAGGCACTGATCTAAGTGCTGTACCTCCATTAATTCACTTAATCCTCAGGACAATTGTGTGAAAGAGGGATACTCCCTTCACAGATGAAGAAACAGACGCGGAGAGATGAGATCATTTGCCAAAGGTCACCGGCCAGCAAATGGAAGAATCAAGATTAGGATCCAGGCTGGCTGACAAAACCCCTGATTCTAATCATTCTATGAACTGTCTCTAGCGACTGAGGAAGTAAGGAATCATTCTTACAGAAAAATACACATTTAACTAGCACTGAGAGTTGAGAATTTAGCTGCATCTTCAAGTACAGCTGTACTTAAATGCTTCATTCAGACAAAAAGCCAGGCGTTACTTTTGGACCCAACTACACTCCATTATTTTCTTTGGTAACACTTTTAATTATGTCATTATTTGGGCATAGGTGCTTAGGTAATGCATTGCAATAAATAAGTCTTCCCTCCCCCTAATGTGTCATTCTTTGCTGGAAGTGAGCGGAGAGGAGGAAATGGAGTGGGTTGGACAGCATTTCACGTAGGGGCTTTGTGTCAAGTGGTAGTTCTTTTAAAAGGCCCGGGGTGCCAGTGTGTTAAGCTTCTGACTCTTGATATCTGCTCAGGTTGTGATCTTGTGGTTGTGGGATCCCCACGTCGGGCTCCGTGCTGAGCATGGAGCCAGCTTGGGATTCTCTCTCTTCCTCTCTCTGTCCCTCCCTTGCTCATGCACACTCTCACTCAAATTAAATAAGTAAACATTTTTGAAAAAGGCTGGCCTGGTGTATCTTCTCGGGTTGTGTGACAGAGACTCAGGTTGTCAGTTTTCCTTCTAAGTCAGACTTTGTCAAGCTGGGGGAATACTCTGGGGGTGTTCAGACACATCTCAGGGCACTGTGAGTCTGCAGGGGTAAACACAGCGGCTGCAGGGTAATAGCAGGAACTGACTCTCCATGTCTTTGTGTCCTGCATGCTAGGTCTAAAAGGGTCAGCAGGGACAAAAATGAGGATTATGACTGTCTTGAGGAAAACCTGTTTTGTTATTTACTTGTCTTAAATAATTATCCAGAGTTCTACCAACAAACTTCTCAGGGCTTCTGAATAGGCTGTGGACTGCCTGGCACTCTGGGGGGTGGGACTTTGGGTCAAACGATGAGGAACAGAGTGGGGAAATCGCACGGGCTATCCTCATCTCCCTCCCCAACCTCTGAACCCAGAGAACCTGCTCTTTGCTTGGGGTCCTTTGGGGTGTCAAGCATAATGTTCTAGTCCTCAGTTTATTTCAAAGACACAGATATTGAAGGCCTATTGTGTGCCAGGCAACATGCCAAGCACTGGTGAAAAGAGGTGTCCTGAAGGAGCATGGTGCTGAGAGTAAGGTGTGCCTTAATAATGATATCAACATCTTCATCACCGTCTCTACCTACCATTTACTGAATGCTTGTCACATGTCAGATGTTACCCTCTGTGCTTGTCATGTATTTACTCAGTTAATTTTCACAACAGCTCTATGAAGTGGGTACTATTATTAGCTCCATTTTACATTTTACAGAGGTGGGGAAGCAGGCCCAGAGAACTTGATGAACCTGTTCACTGTCACATAGCTAGTAAGAGGTGGGTTAGGAATTCACCCCAGGACTTGTTTGCTGGAGATAGGCAGTAGCTCCAGAGAGGAGGGAGGCAGGACACCCTCTCCAATTTCATACACACCCCGATGGGGAGGGGCACCTGCTGGGGGGAGGCAGGTGGACTCATACATCTTGGCTTTCCGGAGCTGTAAGAAAGTGCAGACATGTTGAGACACAGGCAGGGTTATCAGAGGTGGTACCATGAAGGGGTGAACAGCCGGACTAGAGAGCCACCTGTCTGGCTTCTAGTCTTGGCTTCACCATTTTCTAGCCATCGAACTTCCTTGTACCTCGGTTAACCTGTTTGTAGAATAGGGATAATTACACCTGCTCCTTAGGGCTATTGTAAGGATTAAGAAAGCATTTGAAACTGAAGAATGCTCTTCTCTGGGAAAACCACAACCATGAGGCTAGTTTCCCAGCAGCCTTCAATTTTGCTCATTTTTGTGAATATCTCACTTCAACTCCATCCCATCTGCCATTTGCTTGAAATTTGCTTGAGGTAATGAAGTTCACTTAAAAATTTCTATATAGCAGGGCTGCCTGGCTGGCTCAGTCAGAAAAGTTAGTGACTCTTGATCTCAGGATCATGAATTCAAGCCCCATGTTGGGCATGAAACCTACTTAAAAAAAAAACAAAAAACAAAAAACAAAAAAACTTAGGGGGCACCTGGGTGGTTCAGTCGGTTAAACTTCTGACTTCGGTTCGGGTCATGATCTCATGGTTCCTGAGTTCGAGCCCCGCATTGGGCTGTCTGCTCTCAACACACAGCCTGCTTGGGATCCTCTGTCCCCCTCTCTCTCTGCCCCTTCCCTACTCGCAGGCTCTTTCTCCCTCTCAAAAATAAGTAAACATAAAAAAAAAACTTTAAAAAATTTCCATATAGCTTTACTTTACAAACTTGGTTTAGCTACAAGTCTTTTTTTCTATTTTTCAATTGAGATAAAATTTATATAACAGAATTAGCTATTTTACAGTGAAAAACTCACTGGCACTTAGTGCAGGTACAATGTTGGGCAACAACCAGCTGTATCTAATTCCAAGACACAAGACATTGTCATCACCCCCAAAGAAACCCCGTACCCATTGTCCCCTCCCCCCACAACCATTAACCTCATTTCTATCTCTATGGAGTTGCTTGTCCTGGACATTTCAAGTGGTATCATACACTATTTGTCCTTTTGTCTGGCATCTTGCACTTAACATGATTTTTTTTTTTAATTTTTTTTTAACGTTTATTTATTTTTGAGACAGAGAGAGACAGAGCATGAACGGGAGAGGGGCAGAGAGAGAGGGAGACACAGAATCGGAAGCAGGCTCCAGGCTCTGAGCCATCAGCCCAGAGCCTGACGCGGGGCTCGAACTCACGGACCGCGAGATCGTGACCTGAGCTGAAGTCGGATGCTTAACCGACTGAGCCACCCAGGCGCCCCTTAACATGATGTTTTTGAAGTTCATCTATGTTGTAGCTTATGTCAGTCCTTCATTCCTTTCTATGACTGAATGATATTTTGTTTATCTCTGCTCATTTATCACTGGGAATTTGGTTGTTTCTACCTTTTGGCAACTGTAAATACAATTGTGTACAAATTTTTGTTTGAACATTTGTTATTTATTTGTTTGGGTACGTACCCAAGAGTGGAATTGCTGGATCGTATGGTAACTGTACGTTTAAGTTTTTAAGGACTCGCCAAACTGTTTTACAGAGTGGCCACACCATTTCACATTTCCACCTGCAATTTCTCCATGGCCTTGCTGACGCCTGTTACTTTCTGGCTTTCATAATGTATTTATTTATATCAGAACTATCCTTGTGGGTGTGTAGCTGTATGTATTGTGGTTCACACTGCTTTTTGGTTTTGCAGTGGCACACTCAGTTTTGTGTTGGAATCTGCTGGGTTTTTCTTTAGCAATCCCCATGTTTGGGTGGCACCTCTGTCAGGTTCCGGGCAGCAGCCGGTTTTAACCTCATCCTGAGGTGATGCCAGTATGCAGGCAAAGTTGAGAATCGCTGTGTCAAAGATTCCAAGCCAGTCTCAGTTACATACTTTTTAATCAGAAATTCACATCACGTTTAACTTACTGGGTCAGGCCCACATTTATCTGAAAAATGGTGGGGGAGTGATACGGCTTTCTGTCAGCCATTTCAACCCTAAGAGCTAAGGCCAGAGTTTTGTTTTGTTTTTTTAAGAGAGGAAGTGATTTCACCACAGCTGCACACAGGGGGCAGGGAGGCAGAGTGTCTCCATGAGTCCCAAGTGAACTGCTGAAAACAGAAAAAATAAAACAGTTAAACAAAAGGCTAGTGGCTTTGATGGCAGGTGCAGCTGCTAAGGGCTGCTGGTCCCCACCCCACCCTGCCCCCCACCTCCCTTCACAAGGAAGGCTCGGTGGCCTCTGGGTTCTTACAGCCTGGGAGGTTTCCAGTTAGCACTCTGTTTCCCTGCCACGGTCACCACCTTCCCCTCTTCACTGGAGAGCCTTTTTCCATTTTCTTTTTTAACTTTTTTTTTCCACAGAGAAAGAGAGAGAGAGAGAGAGAGAGAGAGAGTGCAAGAGTAGGGGAGGGGGCAAAGGGAGAGGGGAGGGAATCCCAGGCAGGCTCCACCCCATGCTCAGCATGCTCAGCATGGAGCCTGACAGGGGGCTTGATCCCATGGCCCTGGGATCATGACCTGAGCCGAAATCAAGAGTTGGACACTCAACCGACTGAGCCACCCAGGCACCCGGAGTCTTTTTCTATTTTTGACTTCCTTTTTCCCTCTAGGTAGTTACTGTTGCCGAGCAGTGTGACTCCGAGTTTATAAAAGCTCTGCTGCAGACGTCCAAGTTGGCCTGACTACGAAGAAGCAGGTGGACTCATGTGAAGGTGAGTTTTGGGTAAGAGTAATACCTAACACAAGTAGCGTTTTGTTAAGAGGATCACCTACGCATTTTTCACTCTAAGTACAGACTTCATTCATGTTATTGTCACTATTGTTACTACCCTCCAGCCATCTCTCGCCCACAGGAACACACCTGGAGCCGAACAAGCGGTTCTCCTCTCCTGGCAGCGACGGACAGCGTGCATCACGGGGAGCCGCGTCGGACAGGACCCCGGTGGGAGGGGCTTTAGGGGAGTGTTTAAGGAAGCCAGGTGATCTCTGGATTGGATGCTGGCTGGAAGTGAGGGATTTCCACGGTAGGGGGTCTTCATGCATCTTCCCGAGAAGCAGGGAAGACCAGAGAAAGGCTGTGATGGGTAAAGGAGCAGCAGTCACTCCTATTGGCCGGGATTCGGGGATGTGTGGAGACTGTTGTGGTTTGGACAAGGTTCACTTGTTCTCCGTGTTCGGACAGGATTACAGAGTGGTCTTGTTTTTGTCTTGTCCCATCCTGGTCACAGAGTGGCCTTGTCTGATGTTGGTGTTCTGAGGAATTATTTATGTTCATCGGAAGATGGCCCGGGCCAGTTCCCATATGGCAGGGGCTGCTTTTCTGTGTCAGACTTCACTTTCAGCCAAGAGCAGACAAGGTCAGGCCAGAGGATATGAATCCCTGATATCCACATTTTCACCATCGCCAAGATTTTGATTAGGAGGTTGTTTCAAGAGTGCAGGCAGGCGGGGCGCCTGGGTGGCGCAGTCGGTTAAGCGTCCGACTTCAGCCAGGTCACGATCTCGCGGTCTGTGAGTTCGAGCCCCGCGTCAGGCTCTGGGTTGATGGCTCAGAGCCTGGAGCCTGTTTCCGATTCTGTGTCTCCCTCTCTCTCTGACCCTCCCCTGTTCATGCTCTGTCTCTCTCTGTCCCAAAAATAAATAAACATTGAAAAAAAAAAAAAAAGAGTGCAGGCAGTGGGGGCTTGGGGGGCTTAGTCGGTTAAGCGTCTGACTCTTGATTTCAGCTCAGGTCATGGTCTCGCGGTTGGCGAGTTGGAGCTCTGTGAATTCGTGGGGCTCTGCGCTGGTGGCTTGGAGCCTGCTTGGGATTCTCTCTTACCCTATCTCTCTGCCCCTCCCCCACTCGTGTATGTGCGAAGTCTGTCTCTCCCTCAAAAATGAATAAATAAACATAAAAAAAAAGGGTGCAGACAGTAGTTTGGTAAATTTCTCCTGCTTTTCTGTTGCAGGATATGTTGCTGAATTATCTGGTGTGACAAAAGCTGCACAGGATACACTGGTCAATTGTAACACAAACAATTCCCACAAACAAAATGATTATTCATCCTGTAACAGGATTTATCCTGGCCTCCAAGCCAGGGGCCTAGCTTATAAAACCCAGACAATGAGAACACATTCCAGAATCCAAATAGGTACTTACAGCCCAGTTGGAGACGTTTAAAGAGGCCTCAAGACCTTGGTTCCTGTTCATGACCTACCTTTAATAATCTTGCCAGGATTCTGTCATTGGTAGGTAATACACTACATTGTGAGCATCTTTACAATAACTCCTAAAATTACCTCAACAAGACGGCTCCATTTCAAGGCCCATTTATCTCTGATGTTGTGCTAACGTCGCGAAGCATTGTTGTTAAACTCCATGTTTGTTACAGCTATCCGATGAGCTAGTGGCAAAGCAACTCAAGGAATTTCATTTCTATTTCACACCTTGCACAAGCAAGGTGAGGCACTTACACTGGCTACTGCTGCCTGCACCACAGGACACAAGCTGCTGAGCAGGACTGGCTACATAATTTGCAGGCTCAGTGCAAAAGGAAAACACGGGGCCCCTTGTTCAAAATTACTAAGAATTTCAAGAAAGTGAGAGCAGAGAAACCAAGTGCAGGGCCCTTCTGAGCGTGAGGCCCTGTGCCAACGCATAGGTTACATGCCCTAGAGGCCCATCCTGCCACTGACTGGCAAGCGGCCCACTTGAGACCTTTGGAGTCCTACTGTTCCTGCAGTGTGACAAGGGACAACTGTATCCCCCTGACCTGACTCCAGAGGAGTGGCAAGAACTGGAGAATATCCCAGGATGAAAGCAGGAGCTGCAGACTAAGCTGTAGAGACTGAAGGGTGAGACAACAGAATAGCTCGTGAAATTGAGAACCTGGGATCCCAGAAGAAAGGAAAACACGCAGAGCAGCAAACAGGTGGCTGTGGGTGGGAAAAGGTAAATGCAAGTGGTAAAAAGGAAATCTAGTTCTTAATGGGATAGTTTGTAAAGATCACTTATGAAGACACTGCCCAGTTCCTTGTAGAAAGGTGAAGGACTCAGGAATAGCCACTATGGACTGCTTGCAGGAGAGGGGAGTTTAATACCTAGGTTCTTCCTGCTTTTACGGGGGTACATGAGTTCACTGATTTAAACTTTGTCCTGCTTTTACAGCAATTCCTGTGGAGCTTCCGGACGCCCAGAGACTCACAGAAGACTGATGGGATGATGGAGTCATTTGCCTAGTAATACTGTCAGTGGAATAAAGGAGGGCTTCAGTGCGCAGAAATTGATGTTCTCTCCTTTGCCACATCGTGTTGAACACCAGCCATAAGCCCCAACTCAAAGACAAGCCCACAACGGAAAGGTTCACTGCCTCCAACAGAGGCATCCGAAATGGTGGAGCAACTCTGAAATCTGTAATTAAATCAACATTAACAGCCTTATCCTCCGACTTGCTTCTCCACCATTCCCATTTTTCATGCAAACGCAGGTAACTTAAATACCCAAGAGATTTCTCTTTGGTTCTGAAATGCAAACCGACCCTTGCTAATAATAATGGCAATAATTCTAATGGGTTTAACTGTAATATTCGAAGAGTTAAGGAAAAAGCGGCAGTACTTTTAGACTACAGGGTGGATACTAGCGCTTGATTTTCTGGACTTGGCCAGGAAATAAGAGGGGCCCTGGCTTGGGGGATGGTCTGGGGGAAGTGTAGGGGGTGGGCCCCCCGGAAGTCGTGCTGCGCTGTTCAAACCTAAGGTGACCTAACGGATGGCGGGAGCGCCCGCCAGATCTTCGGCGCGGGAGCGGCCATTGGTGACGCACGCCGGGGAGCACGGCGTCCACGTTTCCACCATTACATTAGCGAGGCCCCACACCCTGCGCTCTAAGTTCGGGGCTGCGGGCGTCCTCGCTTCCTCCCTCCCGGAGGCGGGCCCGACCCCGCCCCCGCGCCCCGGATCGCTCCCAGCGGTCCCTCCCACCTCCTACCCTCGGCCTCCCGGGCGCGGCGCACTCCCCGCCGGACGCAGCCTGACACGCCGCACGGCCCCTCAGTCTCCCGTGGCCGCCTCCCCCAGGCATGGCACAGGGCCTCGCCTCACTATGGCAGCAGCACGGCACAGCACGCTCGACTTCATGCTCGGCGCCAAAGGTGAGGGCGCGCGGCCGCCACCTGCCCGGCCCCGGCGCGGCCGCCCCCGCCGGGCCGGGGCCAGGGGGGACCAGGCGGGGCGCGCGCCGCGGGCCGAACAATGCGGATGGCCCGCGCGGCCCCGGCGTCTCTCCCGCTGCCGCGCCGAGCGCGCTGAGGGGCCGCGTGGACCGGCGACCCGGCGGAGGCCGCGCTCCTGGTCGCACCGCGCTCGGTCCCCGCTGCAGCGTGGGGCCTGGAGGAGCCCCTTCCCCGCACCCCTCCGCCGGCGGCGCCGCCGGCCTTCGAGGCCCGGGTCGCCCACCCGCGCCCCACGCGGGCGTGGTCGCCGCTGCGAGGGTCCCCTTTGCGCCGCGTGGCTCGGGAGGAACACCCCCCACGTCCGCGGGCCCCCGTTGGGGTGGCGGTGCGGGGGGGGGGCGTGCGCCTCGCGGGGCCGCCCGCGTGACCTTTTCCTGTTCTCGGAGGCGGGTAAATTCCCTGCACCCCGGGGCGCGGGGTCCCCTCGTGGGAGCCGCGCGGCGCTTGCAGAATTCTTTAGCAGACTGCGTAGGAGACGGGTCCCGCGGAAAGAGACGGGGCGGGGGGGGGGGTGGGGGACGGGAGGGGAAACGATGATTCTTGCTCGGGGGGCGGGCGGCGAGATCTGGGCGCGGGAATTATAACTCCCCCAATTGAGGAGGCTTGGAACACAGAGCCGGCCACAACAGAGAGCTGGAAAGTTGGAGCTGTGTGTAGGAATTAAGAAGGGGAAGGGTATTTTGCATGGTTTCTCTAGGTGCTTCTCGTGTGTGTTGGGGAGGGGGGAGGGGTAGGACTGCCAGCCTTTTTTCTGGTGGCTTTTAAACCTTTAGGCGCTGCAGACTTGAATCAGCGCTTCCCGTACATTCCATTTGTAGCGTCTCATCCGTATCTCGCCTTTTCACCGTTTTCCTCAAATTGGATGGAGCAACCTTTTCGGCTCCCACTTAAGGTTTTAACTTTCTCACTTTCTCTTTCCTTGAAATTTTGAATACTCACTTTGCGTTTCTCTCCCAAGTTTAAAGGCTTTCCAAAGGCAAAGATTTAATTAAAAAACAAAAAACAAAAAAACCTTTCAGGGTTAGAAGCAAGACCTAGGTTTGCATCTTTCTTGATTGACTCTGCATGTGAATTTGGCCTTAGGTCTCAGCCTTTCCGAGTATTCCCTTCCCGGTGGTTAAGAAAAAAAAAAGTGGGGGAGGACGGTGCACACTTTATAGAGCTTAATGTTAAGGGAGTTGCTGTAAAACATACAAGGTTGTTAAGTAATGTCAGTGTATTCGGGTGGTTGGGAAGTGACTTGGAGAAAACAAAGCATTTTTTAGTTCCCGCATTTCTTAGTTGAGGGTATAGAGAAGGGATACAAATGAGAGAACCAGGAGATAAAATGGTGATTGGGACCTGCAGCTAGTGTGGGGTATGAGATAGCTAAGGTTTTGTTGAGTGATTGACCTGCCAATTTTAGGGATTAGTGGTTACTGAAGGTTCTTGCATACTCAGTTTAGAGGTGATGTATGAGCTTGAGGCCTGAGGAAGAAATAAATAGTGGTTCAGGGTCATCCAGTTGCTAAGAGGTGAGTCTAGGAAGTGTCCTTGGTAGTAAGCATTTGTGAACACTCACCTGTACTTACTGAGCATGGTTTTTCTAGGCTTTAAGAACGGTAATCTCAGGAGGAGGCTGGAAGATTATGGCATTCTCTCCATCTGTGTCCTTGCCTGAAGCCTTAAACAGCTTTCAGCTTCATTCAAGTGTTCTATGTTGAAATGATGGCTTACAATGGGCATCTGTGTTCCGTTGTGAAAGTGGGGGGAAACCTTCACCCTATGAAGAAAATGAAAGAGAAATTTATTATTTTTTTTTATGTAGGCTCCACGCCCAACATGGGGTTTGAACTCATGACCCTGAGATTAAGAGTCACGTGTTCTACTGACCGAGCCAGCCAGGCGCCCCAAGCAAGAGAACTTTAACACTTGGGGTTGATACTGGCTAGAGAGGGAGAGAACCATAGACCTAGAACATAGGCACATATCACAGTTTAGAAGGGAGCTGGAGAAACTGGAAGGTTCTGAGCTGGCAAGGTGTGTAAGTGGCATCTAATTAAAGAAAAAAAATCCTAGCCAATTATCCTTAATTCTCAATCTGTTGGTCTTAAAGATGAGAAAGTTTTGTGTTTTTTTTTTTTTTAAGTTTATTTGTTTATTTTGAGAGAGAGCTCATGTGTGCGCATGCGAATTGGGTAGGGACAGAGAGAGGGAGAGAGAATCTCAAGCAGGCTCTGGCTGGCAGCCTCGGGACCTGATGCAGGACTCAAACTCATGGTTCTTGAGATCATGATCTGAGCCGAAATCAAGAGTCAGACACTAAAAATGACTGAGCCACCTAGGCACCCCAAAGATGAAAAAATTTTGATGGCAAGCTGAAGAAAATTCTAGGAAGAAATACTACTAAAGAGGGAGGCGTGTATGTATGCATCTTTGTTAGTTCTTGAGTCCCTACAAAAGTGTTCTGGGAGTAAGAAAACTCTGATTCTTATTGTATTCCCCCATCACTTGATTTGGGGGGGAGACCTGTCACCCTTGCTGCCTGTAGGTGTATACACATGGAAAATAAGGGGATTTGGCTAGAGTAGGATCTTATAAGTTCTTATTTTCATAATTTATGTTTATTTATTTTTTAGAAAGAGCGCAAACTGGGGAGGGGCAGAGAGAGGAGACAGAGAAAATCCCAAGCATGTTCCACCCTGTCAGTTCAGAGCCTGATGCCAGGCTCGAACTCACAAATGGTGAGATCATGACCTGAGCTGAAATCAAGAGTTGGCCACTTAACCAAGTAAGGCACCCAGGCACCCCCGTTCTACTTTTCATTTAGGGGCACTAGGTGAGAAATCTACCACCTGTGTGTGACGTCTCCAAAAACATTTATTTTAATTGATAATGAGTCAAAAGGCATTAGTCTTGGCATGGTGAGTACTGGATATGACTCAGGGGTGAGTCAAATGCCTGTGGAGCCTGGATTCATGTTCTTTTTCCCATTTGTCAGTAATCCTTCCTAATGCTCGAGTTCCATGATGTGATTTTAATGGAATTAAACTTGAACCACTTAGTTATTACATTGCGATTCCATATAACTTAAGAGTGCAAGCCAGCTGATACCCAGCAGCCACTGGGCCACTAAGGACAATTATAGGTTGGGCCTGGTGGTGCCTCTTTAGTGTTGTGGCTGATGACATAACTCAGGAAATTTTAATTTTTGCTAAAAACAAAACTTCATCTTTGGTCATCTTGTCAGTAAAGTATTAGATTGTTGAACCCAGAAAATATTTTATGATTTCTCAGCTGAGGCGAACAAGAACCAACATGTCCCATGTTTGTATGGTTTAAGCATCTCTGGGCTGGCGGAGGACACATGGTTTTTGTTCCTAGTCATAGACGCTAGGCAGTGTCTGAGAAGAGCTCCATTGTCTTCCCTGATGAGGGTCAAAGGCACAAAATAAGAACCCCTACCTTGGTACACAGAGGTGAGTGTGGTACACATGGCCTCTGCCTGCCCTGTTAGAGCCAACAGTCTTCTAGCTGGCTGGTCAGCCCTCAGGTCTAGCAGTTCCATGCCTCATTTCTTCCCCTGAGCTGGGAGTGTCTTTGAAGGCAGACCCCAATGTCTGTATCCTGGACACAATTCTGGTACATCCTAGATGTTTAGTAAGTGTTAAATGGACCCGATTGATGTTATGGTAAAGATTGAAAGCTAGTTTAAGTACCCTAGGGGAAAACAAGGCACACATTATGGGTCCTGAGTAAAGAAACCTGTCTGATGCTGTTATGTTCATGTTTGGACCGCTGGTCTCTATATAGGGACCAAAAGTGACTTGTGTTAATCCAATTCAGAAATTAGTTTTATAACAAAGATGTTGTTTAGTAAATTAAGAACAGAAGGCCGCTTGGGGATTATAGGCTTGGCCAAAAAGGTTTAGGGTAGGGGTTCTTCTTTTGTGCCTTTGACCCTCATCAGGGAAGACTGTGGAGCTCTTCTCAGAGTAAGAATTTGCTATATATTTTTTTTAAGGTTTATTTATTTAAGCCCCCTCTACACCCATCGTGGGGCTCGAACTCATGACGCTGAGATGAAGAGTCTCATGCCTTTCTGAGCCAGCCAGGCGCCCCCTCAGTAAGAATTGTAAATGCATAAAGTAACCTAATTACTTTAAAATACAATTTTCAGAATAAAAAAAATCCCACATATGTAGCATAGTAATATATGCATCTTCAGTAGCATACTAAATAACACAGTATCTGGCATCAGGCCTAATAACTTCCATAATTTCGAGGTAGAGCTGAGAAAGTCGGTATTTCAACTGTGATGTAAGAAAAAGCTGTAATGATTTTATTGGTGACAATAGCCCAGTATAGTTGATAGGTGGTTTTACAAGCATAATTGAAGAAAATGCTCAATTTCAACTAGTGTAAATGAGGATGCATATTTTTTCTCATCTAAGTTAACAGACCCCCTGAATTTTATCTACTGGCCCCTGGGGAGTCCAAAAGCTCCCTGGTTCAGAGCCCCTACAAGCTGGAGAGAAAGGAGACTGTCTTTTCTGTGTAGTTTCTTTTAGGCAGAGTAGGTTTCCACTCAAGGCCAGAGCTGTAAGCAGATATCCCTGGTTCCTCTTCAAGACAGACACCCTTTGAAAACATAAAAGCCAGTATTTATTAGTTGCCTCCTGGGTTAAGCATTGCCCTAAGCACATTACACGTTATTTTACGTAATCCTCACTACAACCCTGTGGTAGGTCCTGTTATCCCCATTTTAAAGATGAATAAATAGGCCCATTGAAGTTTTTCACCTTATAAATGTGGTAGCTGGGATTGAAAGCTTTCTCTATTTGATTCCAAGGCCTTTGTTAATTCCACAACTGCGAAGCCTCTTAGTTTGAGGCTGTGATTCCCAACACTGTCTCCCCCGACCCCCGTGCTTTCCTGGGGGCATTTGGCAGTATCTGGGGTCATATTTGGTTATCATGAGTGGGGAGGCCAGGGACGCATGCTCAACACCCTACGATGCACAGGACAGCATCCCTCCCGCCCCCAACATTGACACTCCAAGACATCAGTGGTGCTGGGGTAGAGAATCCCCAAAGTAAATTTTTAGCTAGGTCATTGCTGTAATCCAGGTGACTGATCTGGTTCTTTTTGGAAGTCTCCATTATACACACATGAGTAGTTCTAGAGGGAGGGAGGGTGTTACCTTCCTCCAAGGTTTGCCCTGGGGTTGGTTCAGAGCAGAGGGCTTGGCCAGCATTTCCTACGCAGCTGAGCCCATGGCTTCTGGTGATCTTCGCTCCTTGATTTTCCGAACCTTCCATCCATTCTTGGAGCTCCCACTCTTTGCTTGTATTTGTTAAGTTGCTTTCAGGTAGAAGCATATCGTCTTTGTGTGGTTGAAACCCCAAAAAAATCCAGTTTTGATTGCTACTATTTATTGTTCAAGAGGAGAAAACTTTCCCCTTTGTCTCAGCATTATCATTCCTCTTACCCTATCACACTTTATCTACCATTGTGATAACAACACCCCCGCCCCCTCAACACCGGCTTTAACAATGAAGCCTTGAGGGGGCTGATGACTGGGAAGAGGGGAGTGCCTGCTTGGGTCCTTTTCTAGATTGGCCAAATCATGGTGTGGGCTGGGGGGGAGTTTCTGGAATTTGCATTTTTAGCCAGCTTCCTTCCACTAATTCTGATGCTAATTACGTACACGAACCACTATAATAGGATCCTCATTAAAACAAAAAACTCTTGTATCAGGAACCTGGGGCATCCCCCAATCTCAGGCACCAATCTGCCAGTTAAATCCTGTGCATTTTACCTGCTACACCCAATTCCTTGCTCAGCCATTTTCCCAGCTACACTTCTTGGCCACAGTCTCCCAGTTTGTCTCCATTTTGGGGATGGGCTTGATCACCAGAAACTCAACAGATTCCTTGTCCCGTTTCTCATTTAAAAAGCCTCCAGTGTGTCCTCATCTCCTTGTGGCTAAAGGCAGAACTCCGTATCATCCCTCAGTTCTCCATTTCTACTCAGTTCTCCCTCCCCCAACACACATTTGAGTCTCATGCTCCCTGTGCTTCCAAGTAGCTGGGAGGCACCCACACTAGGAATTGAACAGCTCTGGGTGAGGTATTTTTTGTCCTTTAGGTATTCTTTCAACTTGAATGTTGTTTGCAAATGTTTTATGGACTGTTTGGGGGAGGTCTCTGGAATCTCTCTTCCTTTGGCACACTCTTACTTTGTTTTTTTTAAACTCTTTTTACCCCAACTCTGCAAAGATTCTTAATTGCACTAATGAAGCTGTATTTGACTCCAGGCTGAGTAATTGCACATTGCTGGGAATTAGTTTTGTGAGCTTGCCATTAAAAAATTGTATAAACCATAATGAATCTTTTTAGGGTGTAGTTCCAAAGTTACACCCATTTTTTTAAACCTGTAGAGGTAGTGTATGGTAAAATTACTTTGTGCTTTATCTCAAGAAGCCTCATCTAGTTATTTGGTGGTTCTCTATCATAATTTTAAGTGCTGTGGAAGGGATAACACCTGTTTAAGAAATTGACTCCATAATCCAGGCATTAGGAACAATCTCCACTCCACCTAATGAGAGGTGCATTTTCAAGTACTCTGAAGTCCTGCGTGTGACATTTGTTAAGGATAGCATTTTCCAACTTAGTAACCAACAGTGGACACTTTGTGTTTTTTTGAAGGGGCAAGCTGATTTTAAGTTGGCTAAAATTAAGATAGAAAATGTATGCATCATGTATGGCAAAAACTTAATATTTTTAATAAACAACAAACCAAAGGTCTTATGACTAGACACTAGTGTACCGTTAAATAAAATCATATTTGGGTAATATAGAAAAAAACATACAAGTGGCATAGAAGTATACATGATGGTGTTCAACCCAACAAGGAGAGAAGCAAATAAAAATAGAATGTTCTTTTTAACTTCCCAGATTGGAAACTGAAAAAAACTTAAGATATTAATTGATATTTATGTTAATTGATATTTAGGGGCACCTGGGTAGCTCAGTTGGTTGAATGTCCGACTCTGGATTCAGCTCAGGTCATGGTCACAGGGTTGTGGGATCGAGCCCTGTGTTGGGCCCTGTGCTGAGTGTGGAGCCTGCTTGAGATCTCTCTCTTCGTTTACCCCTCTCCCCTGCTCTTCCCTGTTCCCGCTTCTCACTTTCTCTAAAATATATTAAATGAGCATAAGAAATTCGTCTAAACATAATGGAAGGTTTTGCAGTGCGTGAGTTAGCAGCTTGGAAATCTTTGCATCTAAATATAATGAAATGGGCTGTATTTGAATGGTCACACAGGACTTTGGTACTTTGTTGGGAGATGGACGGAACAAAGTGCTGTGGTCTCATAGCTTTGAAAAGTTAGAGCTTTTGGTGTCAGGCTCGGTACCTGGGTAGGATTTGGAATTATGGGCTTTGTCGTTTGAGTTGAGACCAACGCGGTCATACTAATCCTTGGCAGGTAAGGATTGGTTAGAAAGTTCCTGGATTGTGGCTGGGCATCTGTTTAAAAACGTGTTCAGTGAAGCTGTTCCTGAGTTTAGTATCTGGAGTCCCACACATTCCAAGCGTTTTAATCCGCCATCTCACTGCACTTGTAACCCAAGCCTGCTGGTGTGTGCTGCCACTCCAACCACCATTTCATGGTAGTTTACTTTCAGGCTCAGTTCTTTTTGAAGAGTCGGGAAACCTCCTCAATTGAATCTTTAAACCAAGTATGTAAACCATGGCACAAATGCTCTTTGAAACCCTTACAACTAGGCACTTCTCCAGACCCCAGGAAAAACAACTCGGGGGCCCTAAATTGTGGTGGGCCTGGATTTCATTAAACTGATACGGTCATCTGAGCTCTGGAAGGAGCCACTGAACTAGTGGCCATGCTTGCGATCAATTGCATTTATATGCCAAGCAGTACACCCAAAAGGAGCTGGGAAGAACTGGTAGCATGTTCCAGAAGACCCTCTGGGTTAGTTTCACATGCACCTTAATTTCTCCCTCTGCTTGAAGGCGCTAATGATACCAAAATCCCACACACTGTGTTGTTGGGTGGGATGTCCAATAAAATGTTTGGAAGAGTGTCAAATGATACATAAAACACCTAACACTAATTGCAATACTGAGTACTTTGAAATTGTGCCAGTGGATAAAGATGCTCAGTTATAAAGACCTGTGAATTTAACTTACTGAAAGAGAAGGCAAGTTCTGCTGGCAAAAGAAGAGGCAGGAAGTAAAGCATTGGCATGTGATTTGAAGGTTGGTCTTTATTTAAAGGAGCTCTTTAAGTTAAAGCAGAATTTTTAAGGAACACTCTTGAGTTTTAAGGTATGACATGTGTTTGTGTTGCATGACTCCATTTCCTTAGAATGGACATTTCTCCAGTGAGAATCCTGAAAAATTTCTAGGACCTGTTGTATCTAATATTTATTTATTTTTGAGAGAGAGAGAGACAGAGAGACACAGAGTGTGGGTAGGGGAGGGGCAGAGAGAGAGGGAGACACAGAATCCGAAACATGCTCCAGGCTCTGAGCTGTCAGCACAGAGCCCAGTGCAGGGCTGGAACCCACAAACTGAGAGATCATGACCTAAGCTGAAGTCTGTCGCTTAACCGACTGAGCCACCCAGGCGCCAAAGACATTGTTGTGTTTAAGACCATGTCAGCTCACACAGCTCACCAGCTCACGCTTCTGCTCAGGTCATGATCTCACGGTTCTTGGGATCCAGCCGTGCATTGGGCTCTTAATGGGATCCAGCCATGCATTGGGCTCTGTGCTGACAGCATGGAGCCTGCTTGGGATTCTTACTTTCTGGGATTCTCACTCGTTTCCGTCTCTCTGCCCCTTCTGCTCTCTTTCTCTCTCAAAAAAAAAAAAAAAAAAAAAAAAAGAAACTGCATGACTGATATGCTAATGGACATTCTTAATTTCTAGAGGTGAATATATAAGTATCTTAAACTTGGTACAGGGTGGAATGCTTTTTTTAATTATTGAAGTGTAATTGATGTATGATATTAGTTTCATATGTACAATGTTTTGATTTTATATTTATGCATTGTGAAATGATCAAGACCATAGGTCTAGGTAACATCCATTACCATACATAGTTAACAAATTTTTTTGTGATGAGAACTTTCAAGATCTGCCCTCAGCAACTTTCAACTATATAATGCAGTGTTAACTAGAGTTACCATGCTGTGCATTACATCTCCATAACTTTTTAAGCATTTTGTGAATATTAAATTGTTAATAGAGCTCTTGTGTTTTTTTCTTTGATAAAGGATCTGGCTTTACTTGAAGAAACTGCAGGAGCTGGTCACGTAATGGTTTATGTGTTTGTCTTTTTACATAATTTTTTTGTTTTGAAAATTATTTGCTCATTTTAGCCTATGTGCAAGATATGTAGGGAAATATAAAGAGGGGAACCCAGATCTATAATACTATTAGAAGTAGATAACCACTGTTGATGATTTGCTATATGGAACAAATTACTTATTCTTGTCACAACTATAATTGAGGAAAGACAACACGATGTTGTGATTAAAAGCACTGGATTTTGGACTCAAAACTCACTGAATTTGAATCCTGGATCTATAACTTACTAGCTGTGTGACCTCAGGCAAGTTCTTGACCTCTCTGTGCCTTGCTAAGCTGGCATTAATAGCATTCAGTCTTGCCATTAAGTACAATGCTAGCTTTAGGTTTTTTACACTCTTTGCCAAGTTGTGGAAGTTCCCCTCTGTTACTGCTTTTGTGTGTGTGTGTTTTTGATGTATCATTTTCTTTTTTTTTTTTAATGTTTATTTATTTTTGAGACAGAGAGAGACACAGCATGAGCAGGGAAGGGGCAGAGAGAGAGGGAGACACAGAAGCGGAAGCAGGCTCCAGGCTCCGAGCTGTCAGCACAGAGCCCGACGCGGGGCTCGAACTCACGAACTGTGAGATCGTGACCTGAGCCGAAGTCGGACGCTTAACCAACTGAGCCACCCAGGCGCCCCTGTGTGTGTGTTTTTATTTTGAATGGATGTTGGATTTTGTCACTTTGTCTGCATCAATTAATAATGTGATTTTTCTTTAGCGTCTTATTATATATGGTGGATCACATTGATTTTTGTTTTGTTTTAATATTGAACCAGCCTTGCAAACCTGGAATAAATCCCGCTTGTTCATGGTACATAATTTTTATTTATTGCTGATTTCTTATTTGTTAATAATTTGCAAAGGATTTTTGTGTTTATATATTCATGAGGGATATTTGGTCTGTAGGTTTCTCTTTGTGGATTGTCTTTGTGTGGTTTGGTATTAGGATCATAGTTTCATAAGTTAAGCATTCCTTATCCGTATTCTGTAAGAGATTTTGTATAGAATTGGTGTTACTCTTTAAATGTTTGGAACTCTCCAGTGAAATCATCTGGCCCTCAAGATTTCTATTTTGGAGTTTTCAAATTACAGATTCAATTTCTTTGATAGTTATAGAGCTATTCAGATTATTTCATATTGGTGAGTTATGGTAGTTTGTTTTTTTAGGAATTGGCCCATTTCCTTTTAAGTTGCTAAATTTATGTGTGTAGAGTTTGTGGGATTCCTTTATTCTTTTGGTGTCTGCGGGTCTGTATTGATATCTCTCGTTCTGTTCCTAATATTGGCAATCTGTTATCTTCGCTCCTTTTTTTCTCTTGTCAATCTTGCCTAGAGTTTGTCATTTTTAGTGATCTTGATAAAGAAATGGCTTTTCGCTTCATTGATTTTTTTTCTCTAGTTTTTCTGTCTTTAATTTCATTGATTTCTGCTGTTATCTTTATCTCCTTCTGTTTACTTAGGGTTTATTTTTCTCTTTGTCTATGTTCTTGAAGTGGGAGCATAGATTAGCAATTTGTGACTTTAAAATGCTGACTAGTACTCTTTTTTAAAAAAGTATTTTTTAATACTTATTTTTGAGAGAGAGAGAGAGAGAGAGAGAGAGACAGTCAGTGTGAGTGGGGGAGGGGCAGAGAGAGAGGGAGTCACAGAATCCCAAGCAGGCTCCAGGCTCTGAGCTGTCTCGGGGCACGAACTCAGGAACTGTGAGATCATGACCTGAGCTGAAGTCAGTCACTTAACCGACTGAGCCACCCAGGTGCCCCTTTGACTAGTACTCTTAAATATTGTCATTCTCCAGTGCAGCTTCTCTGTTAGCTGCTAATGTTACTTCTATGTATTCCTTAAAAAGCAGGGGTCCTAGTTATATAGGTTATTAGCTGTTATTCCCCCCTCCCCCCCCGCATTTAATAAGTTGCCAACTTGAATGGAGGAAGTATTCATATTATTCTAGTTTCAAATTCTAAGAACGTCACTTCTGGAAATTCAGGTTGTAGAATTAACAGCTGAGTGTCCCTATGCCTGTTGGTTAGGAATTTAGAGCTGGAAAAGACCTTAGACTAGGGGTCAACAAAGTTCGGCCCTTGGGCCACATCTTGCTCTTCTGGCATCCTTTGTTTGGCTTCCTGGTGACTGACACAGCCCTGATTTGGCCTGCAAAGCCTGAAATCTTTACTGTGTGGCCCTTTATGGAACAAGTTTGCCTGCCCATGTCTTTAGACCATCTAAGTCCAGTGGCTTGCTTTAGAGCCATCTGGAAAAATATTCAAGCACTGATTCCCAGCAACACCCCCCCCCCCCCCCCAATGGCCTTTCTCTCATCTGGAATCCATCATAGTACACACCCCTCTCGTTGTCCAGGGAGTTTTTGACTTGTGTCCTTTGTCTTTATCTCTGTGGCATTTATGGTTCCAGCACCTCCTGGGTGCTGAGTAATCTTGGAGGTTCATTCTGGAGGGTGCCATCCTGAATGTTGACTTTGCTGAGTGTGCCCTGGCCAAAGCCGGAGGAAGAGAAGGTGCCGGAGGAAGAGACGGTCCTGGGGTTGCCTCAGGGGCAGCTTTGATATAAATGTAATTCTTTTGATAACATGAACTCCAAACGCTTTATCTCTAGAAATACTGTTCATTGTTGATTTGCAGTCTGGCATGGAAGCTTGGGCATAAGCCCTAGAATTGTTTGTAGAAATACAACTGGGGGGCGCCTAGGTGGCTCAGTCTGATGAGTGTCTGACTTTGCCTCAGGTCATGATCTCAAACTGAAAAGTCACACTTACCAGTATCAAAAGGAGTATATATGGCTTCCGAAGAAATGAAGAAGATAAAAGCAAACACTCAAAAGGGAAAAACAAATTTAAAATTCATAAAACAAATTAAAAATATAAGGCAACATTAAAAATAGCATAAAAATATAACATTTATAATAAAAGTGTTAATGATCATGATAAATATAATGGAATCTACTCCCCTACTAAAAATTAAGATTCAGGGGAGCCTGGGTGGCTCAGTCAGTTAAGTGGCTGACTTCGGCTCAGGTCATGATCTGAGGGTCCGTGGGTTTGAGCCCCGTGTTAGCCTCTGTGCTGACAGCTCAGAGCCTGGAGCCTGCTTCACATTCTGTGTCTCCCTCTCTCTCTGCCCCTTCCCCTCCTAGTGCTCTTTCTCTCTCTGTCTCAAATATAAATAAACATTAAAAAAAATTAAAAGGAAATATAAATGGTTGATAAGACACTCTGCCTACCTAAAGTTAGCGGGAAGAGAGCTGGATATTCCTGGTACTGGCTAAGTGTTCCTGGATAGTAGAATCGGCAATCCCACAGTTAGTACTTTGGGGAAGAAATCTGGTTTTCCTTCTGGGTGGAGCTGAAGGAAAGCATTGCTGTCTGACCTTGGGCCAGCTTGTAACCCATTTTCATCTCTCTGCTTTGTGAGATGAAGGGGTGGTGGCAGGTGGCCACTGGGACCTTTCCACTCCTCACAGTGGACTGTGGATGGCAGTTGTGAACTGAAGGTGAGGGCTGGTTATTTTTCTTGGTCCAGGTGCCTTAGGTTAAATCTTCTCCTGTCCTCTAACCTCAGACTCTACAAGTCCCCTCTTGGCACCTTGCTCATCCGTTTTATGCTGCAGCTGGGTCTGGTTTCATCTCATTTTAGGGGCTTCTAACCGTTGGGTTGAGTGTGGCCCCCAGAGAGGGCTTTTTGTGGTCCTGGCCTCTTTGTGTCCTCTGCCTTGGTGGTCTTCTCTCTTCCACAGCTCTACCCCGAGTTGACTACTTCCTCTTTGAAAACATGGACCTTGGACCTGTGCAGTCTGGGGCATGCCTTGTGTTGCTCAAATGATGCCTTCTGGGAGAGGTCAGGTGGCCAGATGTCCAGCATCTCATGACCACAAATTGTTCCATTCTCCCCATGTGAGAGCCAGGCTTTTGCATAATCTCCCCTTTCTGTGCCTTACTTGATAACTCCTGGTTAGCCTCCCATGTGGGCTAGGTCAGAATGTGGGCACTCTCTGGGGGTGTTTCCCTCTCTGTGCTCACTGAGGCTTGTGGGTTGTGGCTGATTTAAAGACTCCTTGTGGGGGAAATGGGTGTACCAGGAAGAAGAGGGTACAGTATTGGGTTCCAGAATAAAGAGGGGTTAGGATTGTGTCTCATAAATTATATTTTTATGAACCCTTCTTTAATTTCATAAGGAGATTAGTTCATAAGGCTCATGGAAAGACGTAGAATGAGGCTCTTGCCTCTTTGCAGTAAGTGTTGGGGGTGACGGGAAATGCCTCTTGAACTGTTCTCTTGCTTTCTTGCTCTCTTGCAGCTGGGAAGGGAAGGCAGGGCAATGAAATAATTAGCAACATATTTACAGTATGCCTAGTGTACTGTAATGTGAGTTTTAAGAAATAGTAGTTGTGGCCGGTACTGTAAACAACCTCATGTGGGTTTCTTAATGCACATTGTGTGAAAAGAGCTTGGGTGTCATTTCTGTGTTGTGTTGTATGGTTGTCAGTCTAATGTCAGTACTTTTTTTTCTTTCTTTCTGTAGCTAACTTTTCCTTGGTTTGGTTCTCTGTGAACATCAGAAAACTGCTCGGAAAATAACCCCCCAAATTGTTTGTCATTTGTCCCTTTCTGTGTTTTGTGGCCCTATATCACTGCTATGATTTTTAAATTTAAAAGAATTTTTAAAATATTAATTTATTTTTGGGAGAGCGCAAGCAGGAGAGGGGCAGAGAGAGGGAGACAGAGGATCTGCGCTGACAGGCTGATGTGGGGCTCGACCTCGCGTGAGGTCGTGACCTGAGCCTAAGTCCTATGCTCAACCGCCTGAGCCACCCAGGTGCCCTAAGCATTTTTTTTTTTATTGATGTGTAATTGATGTTAAGTATTAGATTTAGGTGTACAACATAATGATTTGATATTTGTATTATCTTGTGAAGATCACCACAGGAAGTCTAGTTAAGATCCATCACCATATATAATTACAGGTTTTTCCCTTGTGATGAGAACTTTTAAGATCCACTCTTCCCAGCCACTTTCAAATACATGATGCACTGTTATTAACTATAGTGGCCATGCCACACATAGCATGGAACTGAGGCACTGAGTGATTGAACTGAGGCACTGAGACTGGCCGCAGGTGTGTGTTCGTGGCATGAAAGCCATGTCCGCTGCCTGGGACAGTGCCTGCACACACCAGCTGCTCAGATACTTGTTATTCGTTAATGGGTCGGGTGGATGGGTAGAGGAGACTGCCCCTTGGAGCCCCTTTAACCTGTGCCTAAGGCCTGGCTTATTTATGGTTGGTTGTAGGGGAACAGTCGACTTCTGGAACTTTCTGTTGCCTTGACTACTTCACAGTACCTGAGAATCTGGAAGTGCAGCTTGTGTGTTTGTATTTTTTGGGACAGGTTTATTGAGATGACTCTCTTGCCATACTGTTCCCCCATTTAAAATATTCATTTCAGTAGTTTTCAGCACATTGTTTTGTGTGACCATCACCACATTTTAGAACATTTTCATCACCCCAGAAAGAAATGTGTAGCCCTTAGCCATCATCCCTATTCCTCCTAGCCTCTTGTTCCTCCCAGCCTCTGGCATGCGCTCATTTGCTTTTAATGTGTAGGGATATACCTTTTCTGGCTATGTCATATAAATGGACTCCTTCAATATGTGGTCCTTTGTGACTGATTTCTTTCACTTAGCATCATGTCATCCATGTTGTAGCGTATATCAATATTGCATTCCTTTTATGGCTGAATAATAGTTCATGGTATGGATATACCACGTTTTGTTTATCCATTTATAGCTTGATGGACAATTGGGGTGTTTCCACTTTTTCATTATTATGAAACATGCTGCTCTGAACATTGCTGTCGTCTTGGGTTTTGTGTCAGATTAATCATCTTGCAGCTGTTGTAAAAAGAACTGGATGTGGGACTAGAAGACCAAGCCGTAAGATAGCCCAAGGAACCACATGCTTGACCTTCACTTTAATCCTTGGAAATTTATTAGGCTTCTGAATGTCTGAGAAGTCTCCTGATGCACAAGACCCTTTGTTAAAATTTAAAAATAAAAAAAAAATGACTCAGTCGGTTAAGCAACCGACTTGAGCTCAGGTCATGACCTTGTAGTTCATGGGTTTGAGCCCTGTGTCAGTCTTTGTGCTGACAGCTCAGAGCCTGGAACTTGCTTTGGATTAAGTGTTGAGCTCTTGTGAAATGTGAAGGTTTTCTCTCTATATTACTTGATTTCAGTAATCTGGGCTTGCTGTCTGTCAACACTGATGTTTGTGATTACATGTAGCATATCCCAAGTGAGTTCAAAGATATTCTCACACCCTTAAATACTTGTGAGCACGCACTTGGGTGAGAGGGAGCCCATGAGGAATGCTGTGCTATTTTGTTATTCTCAGAGTGGTTATGCCAATGGTGGTGGTAACTCTGGAATAGATTTTTTTTTTTTTTTTTTTTTTTTTTTTATAAAGTAGGTTCACGCTCAGCTTGGGGCCCAACTTAGGGCTTGAACTCCCAACCCTGAGATCAAGACCTGAGCTGAGATCAGCAAGAGTCCAGATGCATAACTGAGCCACCCCAGATGCCCCTGGAATGGAGTTTTTTTTTAATGTTTATTTATTTTTGAAAGGGAGAGAGACAGAGCATGAGCAGGGGAGGGGCAGAGAGAGAGGGAGACACACAGAATCCCAACGCGGCTCCAGGCTCCGCTGAGCTTGTCAGCACAGAGACTGACGCGGGGCTTGAACTCACAAACCCCAAGATCATGACCTGAGCCGAAGTCGGATGTTTAACCGCCTGAGCCACCCAGGTGCCCCATGATTTTTTTAAACTTGATATAATTCATGTTGAGTAAATTTTGTGTATAGTTCTGAGTTTTGACCGATGCATACAGTCACGTAACTACCACCATTGTTGAGATTAGGACATCTGAGTGGATTTTTATTTTATTTAATAAATGACTTTTATTTTTTTCAAAATTTATTTATTTATTTATTTTGATAGAGCAGGAGCTGGGGAGGGGCAGAGAGAGAGGGAGAGAGAGAGAATCCCAAGCCAGCTCAGTGCTGTCTGGTCCGACGTGGGGCTTGAACTCAGAAACCGTGAGATCATGACCTGAGCTGAAACCAAGAGACGCTTAGACGATTGAGCCATCCAGGCGCCCCTGAGTGGATTTTTAAAGCAGATACCTGAATGACTTCAAAGTGTGTTGGAATGCAGTTTGCCTTTTCTTCCACTTTAGGTTTAGGAGCCTATCAAGGTGACCTGAAAGCTGGTTTTGTGTGAAGGAAAACTGCACAACGCAAAACTGGCTCTTAGCTTCTCTGACATCAGATTCTCAGGTTTTGGGTAAAGGATGCCTGCGTTGATGCTTCTCCTTGCTGTGAGCTGCTGACTTCTCTGTTGCCACTGCCCACTAGGGGAGTACGGCTCTCAGAAAGGAGGAGGGGGGTTCGGGGTGGCCCCTGACCTGAGCATAAAGGGGAAGTGGGATGGGGAGACAGACCAGTGGGATCAGAGAGTCAAGTGGAGTAAGGCACGGGGCTCTGGAGGTACCAGGGTCTTTGCAGTAGGCGCGAACTGGAAGGAGGTCGGACGTTGGGCTCCACCACTTGGGTATGGTGCGATGATGGGAGTAATCAACCCCTTGGGCATGAAGTAGCTTGAGCCATTGTGAGGGAGAGCTAGGAAGCAAAGAAATGGGGGACGGAGGCTTGATGGGGACGTGTGGAATTTCCAGCCTTCATAATTAAAGATATGTTTGGCAAGAATAGAAATTTGTCTCCTAATTTCACTAGCCAGATGCTGCTTGAATGTGAGTGAATTCGCTCATTCCAAACCCCTGACTTTGCAGAGGTGGCCACTGGGGCTCTGGCCCATGGCCGGGCAGGCTGATGGCCCTGCACAAGAGGTGACTGACACACACCCTATGTCCTGAGTTTTCTTTACTTAAGTTTCTGAAGTTGAAAGGACTTAAAGATGCAAAGTTGGGTCTGCAGGTGCAGAGAGAACCTGCAGAGTTTTTTTTCTGGGTGTGTGACAATTGCTTCTCCCCTCAGGGCATCCTCTGCTGGAATTCATCTTGTTAAGGAGGTTACAGTATCTTGACCATTACTTAAAATGGAAGAAAGAAGTGGGAATATGTATGACTGAAGCATGTTTTCCCCTCTTTATGCCAGGGTGCTGGGTATCTTAGGTTTTTACTCAGCACGAATCCCTTACTCATTGTTTTGGGCTTGTAAGCTGGGCGTGCAGCTGATCTGAACTTCTGTGACTGGGGCTGCCCACCTAGTGGAGCAATGATTAAATGGCAGTACTAGACCAGGAGGGATGGAGGGAATGAACACTGGTGTCAGGTTCCCTGCAGGAAACCTGCAAAGTGGTGTCCGCATCTTATGGTTGAGGAAGTGAGGTATGTGAGGGGTGCCTGGCCAGTGAGCTTGGATGGGCAGAGAGGCTGTGGTGGGGGATTTGTGGGAAAAGTTTCAAGGGGAGCTTCATGGGGGATTTTAAGTGTCAAGGGTATTAACATCTAGTGGGGGGTGGAGTAGAGAAGTCCAAGCCCATTTTCAGACTTGACTGGGACAGTGTGGCGAGCATTTAGGCAGGAGGTACCTTCCAGCTGGATATATGCATTTGGGATTCAGCCATCTGGAGCTGATAGTCACAGTCAGAGCTCTCCAGGAGTGAATCTCTGGGAGAAAATGAGGCAGGAAGATGAAATGTGGGCCTTCGTTCCCTGCTCTTCTCCCCTCACCCCCCTCTTCCCTTCCTTTCTCTCTTCCCTCCCTTCCTTTTGATAGTGGTGTATGTAATTTGGATCAGACCTCTAAGTTGATTTCTTTTAAAGTTATTGTTGAATAAACTCAAAGTGGGCAGTGGTCTGGAAACGGGGGCATTGAGTTGTCTAGTTGACAAATGACATATTTTGCCCTGGGACAGGTCCTTGTGTTGCTGAGCACTTTGGAAGGCTGAGTGGTATACTAGTTGCACATCATTCTTGCCTGGCCAGAGTTTTTTTAAGAACTTCTGCCAAACGACATTTTATTAGCCTAGTTTGGATTACCATGCCTACTTGAAAGCTGTGTGATTATATCTCTTAGCATTTGAATCTACTCTCAAATTCTCTGGTTTGTAGGCATTTATGACATTGCAGTCTTTGTGTTCCCAAATTTGGATATGCTCTGACCCCAGGCTCAGTTTTACTAGTAGTTCTCAAGGGATTGTATTGCCCACTCCACTTCTGCCCCTGGGCAATGATGGTGTGGAGTCTTTTAAAAAAATTTTTTTTTATTTATTTTTATTTATTTTTTAAAGTATTTATTTTGAGAGAGAGCGAGCACATGAGCGAGCACGTAAGCAGGGGAGAGGCAGAGAGAGAGGGAGAGAGAATCCCAAGCAGGCTCTGCTGTCAGCACAGACCCCTGTGTGGGGCTCTATCACACAAACCGTGAGATTATGACCTGAGCCAAAATCAAGAGTCGGTTGCTTAACCAACCGAGCCGTCTAGGCATCCCTGTTTCTACTTTTTAAAGTTTGTTTATTTGTTTATTTTTGACAGAGAGAGGGAGAGAGAGCATGCATGCACACAGGAGGGGCAGAAAGAGAGGGAGACAGAATCCCAAGCAGGCACCACACTGTCAGCACAGAGCCTGATGCAGGGCTCAATCACACAGAGAGTGCCCTCCCTGAGCCAAAATCAAGAGTTGGTCACTCAACTGACTGAGCCACCCAGGCGCCCCCTTAAATTTTTTTTTTTTTAACAAAGGGGGGTACTACCCACATGTCGTGTGTATGACTGGGGTTGCCAAGGTCCTTTGAGGCACAAGACAGTCCTTCACACCATATGTTGTCATCACCAATTGAGGAGCCCTGATATAGCCAAATATATTTTGTTTGGTTGTGTTACATGTTTCTTACTAGATGGGTATGAAAGGTTGAAATTGGATAATAACTGCGGAGCATTTTCTGGGGCATGTCCTAGGCTACCTGTGGCTATAGTTAGTAAGGAGTTTGGGTTTTTGTCAGACTTTGTTCAACATTTTCTATAACCTTTTTGTGACTCGAGTGTAATTAGTTTGGAAATAGCGGGGATTTCTTGTTCATTCTTGTTATCTAGTGGTTTAGATCAGTGGTTCTCAACCATGGCTGTGCATTGGAATTTCCCAGGGAGCTTTGAAAAATACTGATGCCTGAGTGCCACCCCCAGACTTTTATTTGATTGGTCTAGGATGTGACATACCGGTTTTTAAAACTCTCCAGGTGATGATAATGCACTGCTAGGATTGAAAAACACCTATTTAGAAGTTCTAGAAACTCTGCAAAGATATAGCAATATGGATGATTAATTTAGCTAACTGAAATAAATTCATTTCCCCGCAAAACATTTATTGAACACCTGAGGTTAAGATGACCAAGCTAGCCACATCATTAAACCTAGCAGAGCTCAGGTCTTTGGCTTCATTTTATTTTATTCATTTATTTTGTAATTAAAAAAAAAATTTAGAGTGCGAGGGAGAGAGAGCAAGCAGGGGACAGGGGCAAAGGGAAGGAGAGAGAATCTTAAGCAGGCTCCCTGCTTAGTATGGGGCCCACCTTGGCGCTCGATCCCATGACCCAGGGATCATGACCTGAGCCGAAATCAAGAGTTGGACACCCAACTGCCCAAGCCACCCTGGCACCTCATGGCTTTGTTTTCATTTGAAAACCTTGGTTCTGGGAAAGAGTTGCTGGGCAGTTGGTTCAGCTCTGGCTCCCCTTTCTCAGTCTTCTCCAAGGACTGTGAGTGATGTGGATGACAAGAGAGGAGAGAGCAGGAGGATAGTGCAGAAAAGCACAGTCCCTGTATCCTTGGCAGGGCTGGCATGTTCTTTGCCCACAAGGGACCAGGTGGTGGCGACAGCCAGGAAGAGCGTTCAGACCTGGCATATTTGTGTCGAATTGAGGGGCAAGCCCACAGTACAGAAATAAGTAACACTCTCAATTGGGTTTCTTTCATAATGTGTTTTTCTTCTGTTTAAAACCTGGCTGGATGGGGGGCCTCCATTAGCCCCCTCAGTGCCTTTCTGCCAGTGCCAGTTAGAAAAGGGGGATGGTCACCATGCTGGGTTTGGCCAGCAGACAAGGGTTTTAGGTGTATCAAAGATCCCCCTTTCCTTGGCCCAAGGGATAGATTTTGCCCTGGCTCAACCTTGGAGCTGAGGTCTTCATTCACTGTACAGCCTGGCCAGTGATAGCGTGGCCCTGTCTAGATTGTCCCCTTCACCGGCATGAGGGATTTGTGTTCTGTTTTCTAATGTGCTAGCAGGACCCAGTCTTGAGGCCATTTACCAGGAGTGATGATTTGTTTTACACACTTTCAAAACAGAAAACATCTGTTCTAGCTGAGGAGGGATTGAATAATGACATAGTGGTTTTCCTATTCAGGGCAAGTACTGCTTGGGGTATGTGGGACTCGGGCACACTGGGCATACTTGTCTTTCTCGCCCTGCAGCTCAGTCACTTCCATGGTGGCTTGACCCCACCAGGCTTCAGTGACAAACACACTGAACAAGGTCAGTTCTTTTTTTTTTTTTTTTTTTTTTTTTTCAACGTTTATTTATTTTTGGGACAGAGAGAGACAGAGCATGAACGGGGGAGGGGCAGAGAGAGAGGGAGACACAGAATCGGAAACAGGCTCCAGGCTCTGAGCCATCAGCCCAGAGCCCGACGCGGGGCTCGAACTCACGGACCGCGAGATCGTGACCTGGCTGAAGTCGGACGCTTAACCGACTGCGCCACCCAGGCACCCCAGGTCAGTTCTTTTTTATGAAGTTTGAAATCAGAATTTTTTTAGGGGGTGGATTTCGGTTTTAAAACCGAATATAATTCAGCAGATAAAATGCAGGCTTCCCCCTTTTAATTTCCTGAAACCAATTTCAGAATAGCGAAGCCAGCTATTTTCTGCCAAATGAGTTTCCCAAAGGCATAGTTCTGTGGGAATGAGCTAGACTAATGAGACATGAGGTCACCACTCGTGTTCGTTGATGCTTATGCTGTGGGTGTGGTGTGCATTCTGCTCCAGTAGTCTTTCCCTGATGGGGGGCTTTTCCCTAGAAGCAGCCTCCCTTCATTTGCTCGTCATAGGGATTGGCCACCCTGACATTATCTGGCTCCATAAACTATCCTGCTCTCTCTCACTGTGTACCCTGCTCTCTCTGTGTCCCTTCTGGGTGCTGCCTTCTCAAAGGAGGAGAGCCCTTCCTTGTGCATGAACCCCAACTGGTGTTTTTATGAGCAATTTGAAGTCCCTTTGCTTTCTCACTTCCTCTCACCATTGCTGGTACCACACAGGCCTCTAGGTTGTGACTTGCTTGTCTCTCTCTACCTGCTCCTGTTTGGGCGCTTGGGGGTGCACGCTCATCTAGTTTTATTTTAAATGTTGTCCGTGAGTTTTAGTTGTGCTATCCTAATATCTCTGTCTCTGGGGATTTGGAAGATTAAAAAATGATGCCTTCACTGCCATTTTTGCTATGCTATTTGCTGTTTTTTAAAGTTTATTTCTTTTGAGAGAGAGAGAGAGAGAGGATGAGCAGAAGAGGGGCAGAGAGGGGTGGACAGAGGATCCGAAGTGGTCTCTGTGCTGACAGCAGAGAGCCTGACGCGGGACTCAAACTCCTCAACCGCAAGATCATGACCTGAGCGGAAGTCAGAGGCTTAACTGACAGAGCCACCCAGGCGCCCCACTATTGTTTGTTAAGTGATGTTAAAAATAGGAATTTTGGTGGGTGTATTAGTCCTCCGGGGCTGCCGTAACAAAGTGCTACAAATTGGATGGCTTAAAACAACGGAAACCTATTCTCTCCCAGTTTTGGAGGCCAGAAATCCAAAACAATTGTTGGCAAGGCTATGGTCCCTTCTAAAGGTTCTAGGGGAGAGTCCTTGCTTACCTCTTCCAGCTTCTCATGGCTCTTCCGTGTTCTCAGCCTGTGGCTGTTACCAATTCAGTCTCTACTTTTGTCTTTCTGTCACCTACTCCTGTGTCTCCTTTTCTGTCATAAGGGCACTTGTCATTGGATTTAGGGCCCACCTGGATAATCCAAGATGATCTCCTCTCTAGATCCATAATTACATCTGCAAAACCCTTTTTCCAAATCAGGTCACATTTTCAGGTTCTGGAGGTTAGTATGTGGGCATATCCTTTGGGGGGGGCCACCATTCCACCCACTGCAGGTGGGGGGGGGCAGGTGAAATCAGGTTTTTAAGGGGCAACTGACTTACATTTTTAAAAAAAGTCTGTGCCAGCCAGAATAAGACATGTCTGCTGTCCAATTTGGCCTCTGACCCCATTTGTGGTCTTCATTTACTATGCTCTGGAAGGTCTTCAGAACATAGTTCCAGACATCACTGGAGATACATTCTATGTAGAGTGAAAAAAATACTAACTTCTAGTCCAGGGTTTGGCACTAGTTAGTTTATGGAAGGAATTCTAGTGTAATTTTCTTGTGAAACCACACTGTGGTCAGCTGTGAATCTTTCTGTTTTTTCTTTTGCCTTGTTCAGGTCACAGACCCACTTTTCATTTTGACGCTTTGCTGCCTCCGCTATTTTATGTGGAAAAAGCACCAGCCTGTGCAGGGCTCCTGGGCCAGTACAGAGTAATTCCTTTAGTCTCATCTCGGTTTTTTATCTTACCCTTCTCAGAAAATGACTGCTTAGCATATAGAACTAGAAGAGAAAAAATGGCATTTTGCCTTTCCTCTCAGTCTCATAATGTTGGATATTCTTGAAGATTCTGGCTTCAAGTGAGTCTTCAGAGATTAATGCAATTTCTGTAACCTTGATTGAGCTCCATTTTGGAGGTGGGTGGGTGGGAGGGGGAAGAGTGGCTTCTGGCCAAGGAAGGGTTCACACTGCATAGCAGGTTGTCCCATATGGAGTTGTTCAGTTTCTACCATATAGAAATAAGTTACTGAGTGGCCCTGTTTGATTTACGTTTTTCAAATTATAATAGCAACCCATCCTTACTGTGAGACATCTGGAACATAGAACCAAAAGTTTTGAAGTCATTTATAATACCCATCAACAGAGGATGGAATCCCCTTTCTAGCACTGTATATGCTCATTAATTTACCCTAAAGTAGAAGCTCCTTTATTTGCATATCTTTGATTTCTGGTTTAGGCTAAATATTTTGTTGTGCCATCTCTAGTTGGCTGAATACATGTCTGCATCCTCAGCACAATTATTTTGTGGGTTTTTTTGGTGTCTTTATTGTGTTACCTGGTAATCTGTGTAGTGTCTCCTCATGGAGTTGAACGTTTACACAGCTCATGACAAAAGGGATAGGTGACACTGGCAACTCTTTGTTCAGGTTTTCTCAGAAAGTTCGGTCGTCAAACTGCCTCATTGGCTTTCCTCTGGAATGTACTTCATCCTGACCACCTTGCCTTCTCTCCCTTGTTCTCTAGCTGATGGTGAGACCATTCTAAAAGGCCTCCAGTCCATTTTCCAGGAGCAAGGGATGACGGAGTCGGTGCACACCTGGCAAGACCATGGTTATTTAGCGACCTACATAAGCAAAAACGGCAGGTGAGGTGTCCTTGAGTGCTGCTCTTCAGATCTGAGTACTTCAGTTGGGAGTGGGGGGTGGAGGGTGGGGGCAAAGGGCAGTGGTGGGGTGGTGTCCAGGTATTTTTATTTCCTCCTGTGACACCTTGTAGGAGGGAGCTAGAATTCAGTGCTTCGCAGCCCTAACTGCACAGTAGACTTGCCTGGGAGCGCTTTCACAAGATGCCATTACCCCAGTCATTCTCCCAGAGATTGAGGCCACTGGGCATCAGTATTTTTCCAAACTCCCCTGCCTAGATGATTCTGCTGTGTGGCCAGGACCCAGAACCCCCCTGGGCAGCATAAGCACTGTGAACTGGCAGGCCATGATTCAGACTTGGTTAAAAGATTCCTGGGCCCCACTCCAAGAATTTCTGATGCAGTATACTGCTCTGGGGCAGCACCCTAAATAGCATTTCCAGCAAGCTCCCAGGGAGTGCTGGTGGTGCTGGTCGGCTGACCCCACTGTGAATCCCACTGCGATTAGCACGGTTATAAGTTATTATCAATTAATGCAGACCATGGTCAAATGCAGGATGAGAATGTCTGCAAGAAGGTTGACAGGAAGATGAGGAGATCCAAGATTTCAAGTTTTTTTTTTCCTTAAGACTTTATAGACTATCTAGACTTTACATAATCAGTATGTAGATGAAAGCCAATATGTTCTGGGAGTTGGAAAGGAAACCTAAATTAAGAACTGACCGATAAGAAGCTGCCAGTGTGTTGAGCTCTTTGTGCTCTCCTAAGTCTAGGTTTGTATTCTATCTTGTCTGGTTTAGCGTGGAAACTAGTAAGATTCTTAGTGATTTGCACTATTAATTTAAAACATTAAATTTTTTTTAATGTTTATTATTTATTTTTGAGAGAGAGAGAGACAGAGCGCAAGCGGGGCAGGGTCAGAGAGAGAGGGAGACACAGAATCTGAAGTAGGCTCCAGGCTCCGAGCTGTCAGCACAGAGTCTGATGCGGGGCTCGAACCCACGAACTGTGAGATCGTGACCTGAGCCGAAGTCGGACGCTTAACCAACTGAGCCACCCAGGTGCCCCTGCCCTGTTAATTTTAAAATGTGAACTCCTGGGTATTTTCAGTGACTTTAATTCCATTCCCCCAAGGTACAAATTACTAGAATTCCACATGGTTTCGTTAATGTCCCATGTTCTCTCACTTGTTTTTCTATTAAAAGAAAAAATAACCACCCCCATGCTCTTACAGAGGTTCAGAAGGCAATGCTGGAAGATGAGGGAAACTTCTTAGCATGCCCCCCGCCCCGCCCTTTCATTATTCTCTGTATAAGTCAACATGGTCTACTCCATGGGGGTAATGGACTTCCCTCTCTTGATGCCTCTCAAAGACTTCCCAGCTCCTCTCTCCCCAAGCCCAGATATGTATTTCTAACTATGTAGCAAATCTCCATGTATGTGTTTAGCAGATACCTCAAATGTATCTAAAATAATTTTTTCCTCAAGGAAGATGTTGATTTGACCCCAAATCAACATCACCACCAAACTCTCCTGCCTCCCCTGGTCCATGCTCTGACCCAGTTAACAGCACGTTTCCTGGAAGTAGAGGTTTGCAGCTGTCCTTGATCCTTCCAGCTCCTGCAGGTTTGCATTCAGTACCTCTCTGTCCTGGCCTCTTTTCTCCACCTTCCTGCCATGGTCTCTTGCTGTCCTGGGTATGGGCCATCCTTTGGGAACCACAGCAAATTGAGCCATGTCACCCTGCCACCCCAGGAGGCTCCTTTTCCACTCTAGGTGAAGCCTTGAATCTCGTAACAGTCTCCTAACTGCCTTTGCAGCCAGGCCCTGCCTACTTCTGTACCTCATTTCTTGAATCTTGTACCATATACACCAATTCCCGTTGTCTAGGGAGTCTAGAATTCTTCCTGGAAGGGAATTTTGAGTGACAAGAGCTGTTTGCTTCTGAAAGCAGAAAAAATGAAAATTAACATGGTTATTTTAAATGTTTTTACTTAGCGCGCAAGCAGGGGAGGGGCATCAAGAGAGGGAGACAGAGGGTCTGAAGCAGGCTGTGCTGATAGCAGAAAGCCCTGTGTGGGGCTTGAACTCACAAACCTTGAGATCATGACCTGAGCTGGTCAGATGCCTAACCATCTGAGCCACCAAGGCTCCCCAACTTGCTTTGTTTAAAAACTTATTTTCCACATTGGTCTCCCTCTTCTTTTGCTTGGTCAGCTGGGACTCATCCCTGTGGTTCCTGTCCTGAAACCTCACTTCTCCCGCCCAGGCATGGATTGGTGGTGGGGGGGGGCGGGGGGTGGTTGGCAGGCCACCAGGCTCAGGGGGACAGCATCCGCTTCTGGCTTGACTTCTGGCTAGACTTCTGGCTAATGGCCACATTGTGATGCTGAGGTCCTGATCCTCATCCACCTTTTTACATGTTTTCCACCCCGCGGGGCCCCCGCCCCACAAATTTTCCTCTCTATTTCTTTCTGTTTTTAATGGTTGAGTTTGTTACTAGACCTTAACTTCCCGCATTATCTGTGTTCCTGTGTTTCTGCAGTTCTCTGGCAGAGGACTCAGCTAGAATCAATCAGGTGGTTAAAAGTGATGTTTTTCTACCCTTCCCCCATCCCCAGCCCCTGTCCTTTGTGCTGCTCGTGGTGGAGGGGCAAGGAAAGATGATTAGCTACATTCAGATGTAATTGATTTGTGCTTTCCTGGGCCTGAACTTTATTTTGGGGCTGAAGGTAAAATTAATTAGTAGTGTTTATTTTTTTAATCTAAGCACACTGCCGGTATTCGCTGAACAGAATTCTTCTAATTTAGTGTGTTTCAAATGTTTCTTTAACTACAACTTATGCTAGGAAGTAATTTTATGTCATAACCCTGTACATATTCCTCTGTGTCTATGCAGTACAGATACACGTGTATGATTGAAACAGAAGTTTTTCCAAATAATTAACTTCTATTAGATGTGATACACTCTGACTTTTTAAGAAAAATGTGCAGATTCACCAAATTAGGGGTCAGAAAGCTTTTTTGTAAGAAGCCACTTAAGTGTCTGTCACATTCTCTCTCTCTTTTTTAAACAACTCTTTAAAAAATGTAAAAACCATTCTTAATCTGCAGGCTTTGCAAAACAGCTTGCGGGCTGGATCTGGTTTGCAGTATAGGGCTGGGGTGTGCCAATCCACAACTAAGTCAGTTTAACCACCACCTGCTTGCAGTCAGAAAAACAAGGCTCTGGTTTGAACTCTCTGAAGGTTAATTGGGAGGATCCACTTGCCCTTTCCTACCCTCCCTTCATCTTAAGGCCATGGTTACTAAACCTGGCCCAACATGTGCCAGGGAACCTTCTTAAAAAGCAGGTTCACAGGGGCTTCTGGCTGGCTCAGATGGTAGAGCATGCGACTCTTGATTTCAGGATCGTGTGTTCGAGTCCCACTTTGGGGGTAGAATTTACTTTGGAAAAAAAAAAATCATCAGGTTCACAGAACTTGCTACTGAATCACTTTCTGGGCCCAAGAACCTGTTACGTGAAAACGTTAGCATGTGGTGACTCCATCTAAATCTTCCCTGATAGGTGGCTCCCTCACCCCCAAGAAGAGGCTCTCCTAAGAAACCAAAAGGGTTAACTATGTAATTTAGGGGAAAAAAGAGCAATGGTCTTTCCTTTTAATTGGGTGGGTTGGTGTCTTTTTCTTGGGAATGCCATGATACAATTCCTAACCTTAAAATTATACTTTCCTTTGTAGTTTTGCCAATTTGAGAATTTACCCACATGGACTGGTGTTATTGGACCTTCAGAGTTATGATGGTGATTCACAAGGCCAAGAAGTTGACAGTGTTGGTTTTTCACTTTTATTGACTTTTTATTTACTTCGATGTAATTATAAGTAATTGAGGATCATTAAATGTCTATTTTAATGGTAAAGTTATTTTACTTAATTGCTAACAACCCAGTTAACTTTAAACTTTCCTCCCTCCAGATCAATGATTTTAGAAGAAAAATAGTTGTTCCTCAGTTATTGTTAGGAACCTGGCTTGTCATCATTCCCTTGACTGCTTGAATACTGAGTAACTTTACTTGTTGCCACTGGATGGAACGTACACCTTTAAGCAGGATGTTCTGTGTGCCTTACCCTTCTGCTCTCCCCTTCCCCGTTATTTCACTGGTGACTTAGACTGAGGTTGGGTCAGCACCTTGAGGCCTGGTTGGTGTGGTGTGTGGAACTGGGCCAGGTCTGGAGGCTGCTGAAGGGATGGGGGAGGACAGGAGTAAAAGCACAGGTCTGTCACCACGGCCTCAGCCTCCTGGTCTGTAACTTCGGTGTACCTCTTAGCCTGTTCTGTAAGCCCATTGACTTCTTTTCTTTTAATTGTAGCTTCTGAACAAAGTAGAAGAAAGAATGAAAGAATTGAGTCGGGACAGTACTGGGCGGGTGAAGCGGTAAGTTCACTCCTGAATGTCGGGTAAGATCATCGGAATGGTCGTGTTGTCCCCGAGTACGGGCTGCTTTTGGCAACATGATAGCCTGAGCTAGCGGGTGCCTCACACCCAAACAAGACAAGTTAGAAAGGAGATAGGGAGTGAGTCTCAGGAGCTGGAACTGTATAAAGCAGAGAGCTGATGGGGCTTCCATCTCAGTCACAGGGGAGTTAGAAAACTTCCCAACCTGGTCCAGTAAAGTGAAAACGCGCTCTCTCTGCTCAGAACTCTGCGCTCTCAAGTGGAATTCAGTTCTAAGATTCAGGACAAGATGAGGTGATAGAAAATTTGCCTCACAGCTTTCAAGTAAGGTAACTGCAAGATAGGAAGAATTGAGAGGCCACCCACTTTGAGCAGCCACAGGTCGGTTCTTTTCAAATGGTAATGAAGACAGTTTTTGGCTGTTTAAACTTAAGTTAATAAAAATAGTTCCATTCCTCTCCTCTCACTAGTCTCCTGTTAGTAGCTAATGACTATTGACTATCATAGTGCACAGCACAGATAAGGAACGTTTCTGTCCCTACCAAAAGTTCTCTTGAACAGTGTAGAGGTATTTGTCCGTGATGTCAATTGTTAAAAGAGCTTTGATAGAAATAACAATTTTGACATTTGTTGGAATGGACAGAGTCTCGGGTGGGTCCTGGGAATTAAGAATAGAAGTAAATCATGGATGCCCAGCAGGTAATTCTCAGCAGTTTGCTCTTCCCTGTCTGGGTGGCTCCTTATCAGGCCCCAGGAGTAGGAGGCTGGCCCATTACTCACAACAGCAAACACACTGTACCAAGGTTGCACCACCACTGATGGAAGCGACCAGAACACAGATTTCCCTAGTTGACAGCACTTTCTAGAAGAGGGAATTCATTTTGGCAAGACCGAGGATGTGTAAGGACTGAATTGCTCAGCATGCTGAGTTCCTCAGCCCATAGGAAAGCTCCAGGGCTGATGTAAGCTTAACCAGAAAGTTGTTTGATCTCTGGTAAGGTAGAAAGCAGGGAACTGCCAGTAAAAGAGTGTAACAGTCCACAAGTTGCCCACTTTGTTGAAATCTGCCAGAGTACCTAGATTTGTGTTTCCCGCCTAAGTTCAGTGTATGCATCTGCAGCTATATTTCCCTCTTTCCTATCCTTAAAAATATGTTCACACCCTCACACTTGTGGATTTTCCATCTTTCCCTGCTTGCACCATTTTCATATCTGCACCAGCTTGCATTCAGCAGGTTTCCACTGTGTTGTAAAATGTGTTAACTCCATGATAATGAATTTGCCAACATCAGAATGCCTCTGATTTTTATTGGTCTTTTATTGGGGTTGTTTTTAGGAGTGAGTAAATAGATGGAATGCGTTTGTGGTTTTCGGCATTCATGACAAGTCTGATTCTTTTTGGTAGAGGAGTTTTGAGAGTGGAGTTAAGCTTCATATTTTCAATTCAAAATACAGACTTTGCTTTTGCTTGTTGCTGCTGTTAAATCTTTTCATAAAACCAGGGTGGAGGGGTCGAGAAGTTATTGGGAATATTTGGTGGTAGGCTTTTTGTTATTGGCCTCAAAAGGACAAGGATGGTGCCACTTTTCTCTTTGGGGAATGACATGGTTAGAAATTCAGTCATTGGGGCACCTGGGTGGCTCAGTCGGTTAAGCGTCTGACTTTGGCTCAGGTCATGATCTCATGGTTCGTGGGTTCAAGCCCCGCGTCGGGCTCTGTGCTGAGAGCTCAGAGCCTGGAGCCTGTTTTGGATTCTGTGTCTCCTTCTCTCTCTGACCCTTTCCTGTTCATGCTCTGTCTCTCTCTGTCTCAAAAAAATCAATAAACGTTAAAAAAAAAAAATTAAAAAAAAAAAAAGAAATTCAGTCATTAACAGGTAACTCAGTAACATCTGAAATCATTGTTCCCCTGTGGCTGATGACTTAAATCTGAATTTTCAACTAAGAAGCTATGGGATGTATTAGAGAACTTATTTTCATATTGTTTTTCAAAAGAAAAGGAACAGGAAAACAAACATCATTTAAGTTTTGTTGAGGAGTGGAGGGACATACTGTGGTTTACCCAGTGTACCTGAGGCCCAGGACATACTTTACCTGACTTTCTAGGATCCATTTTTAATGTTCAGCAGTGACAGTTGAAACCAGAGTTGTGTGGGGCTCCGGAATATCTCCTGTAGCCCGTTCCAAAGAGATAGATGTACTTCATGCTGGGATGAGTGCTTCATCAAGATAGATGGCTTCCCCATCCTGTTAGAGATCCTTTTTTGTTTCTTTGCCAGGCTTTAAAAACCAATGTGTTGGGGTGCACGGGTAGCTCAGTTGGTTAAGCATCTGACTCTTGATTTCGGCTCAGGTTATGATCTCACGGTTCATGAGTTCGAGCCTGAATCGGGCTCTGCATTGATGGTTCAGAGCCTGTTTGGGATTCTTTCTCTCTGTCCCTTCCCCACTTGTGCTCGCGCTCTCTCTCTCAAAATAAATAAACTTTATGGATTCTTTTAAAAAAAATATTTATTTATTTTGAGAGAGGGAGGCAGAGGCAGAGAGAGAGAGAATCCCAAGCAGGCTCCATGTTGTCAGTACAGAGCCCAATGTGGAGCTCAATCTCCTGAATTGTGAGATCATAACCTGAGTCGGTGGAGCATTGCAGCTTCTGATCTCGGGGTTGTGAGTTCGAGCCCCACATTGGGTGTAGAGATTACTTAAAAATAAGGTTTTTTAAAAAGTGTATGTATTTTGAGAGAGAGAGCACAAATGAAGGAGGGACAGAGACAGAGAATCCCAAGCAGGCTCCGTGCCATCAGCACAGAGCCCGATGTGGGGCTCAGACTCAAGAACCGCGAGATCATGACTGACCTAAGATCAAGAGTCGGACACTTAACTTGACTGAGCCACCCAGGTGCCCCAGAAATAAAATCCTAAAAAAAAAGAAAAACAGAACCATTGTGTTGCAATCAAGGGAAGAGCTCTTTAGCCAAGGCACTAGTGACATAGTTGAGAACGGACATGTATTTTCAGCAGGTTTGTGCATAGTTCAGTAATTGTCGATAGCTGGCTGGTGGTCAACCAGGGGTGGATTTACTCCCTTGAAAACCCATGACTTGATATTTGTCACCAGCATCTAATGTCACAGGTGATTTACCTCCCCACCTCCTTCCACCCACCAACCCCCAGCCGGGCTGGAAGAGGCTACCTCCAAGTCCTGTTTGCCTGTTCTGGAGAGAGGGAGTGGGAAATATTACCCTGTTTGGGGCACCACATTTTACAAGACAAACCTCTTGTCTGCTAGTAATTACAACAGCTGCATTTGTTCACTTAAAAGATCAAGTGGATGGGGCGCCTGGGTGGCGCAGTCGGTTAAGCGTCCGACTTCAGCCAGGTCACGATCTCGCGGTCCGTGAGTTTGAGCCCCGCGTCGGGCTCTGGGCTGATGGCTCAGAGCCTGGAGCCTGTTTCCGATTCTGTGTCTCCCTCTCTCTCTGCCCCTCCCCCGTTCATGCTCTGTCTCTCTCTGTCCCAAAAAAAATAAATAAACGTTGAAAAAAAAATTAAAAAAAAAAAGATCAAGTGGTTAAATCAGGAGTTGTTAGGATTAAATGAGAGTTTATGGAAATTTGCTTTGTGTAAATCTCTATGTTTTTTATAGTTGTTAGCGTTTGCTCAGAGGAAGCTTCATTAAGACAGGTTCAGATTGTATTCCTGGAAATAGGTGAGTGAGGGGAACAAAGAGAGTCATCAGAGCAAGTCAGAGGTAGCAGATGCCAGTATACAGCTGTTTTATTGCTAATCTGTTTTATGGTTGAAACCACTGTATCTGAGAACATATGACTTGCACATAGTTGTGTTATACGTGTAGTCAGTTTTCATTTTGTGTTCCTGTTAGATTTGCCAAGCTCCTTTTCTGGGTCTTGTTTTCATTGTCATTTAGTGTCCTCTGCTGGTAGTTTCTAGTACATTCACCTTGTCTATAATACTGAACTTTTACAAAATGGAATGGAATGGGAAAATCATCAGTTTGCAGTCCTTGTAGTAATAATAATTGGTTTGGCCAAGAATTTTCTAGATGCCAAAGCCACTACTGGAGGTTTATTGGGAGATCAGGACCTTCACCCAATTTCAGAGGACTACCCCATAGCTTGCTTAGTAATTTCAAAGGGAAAAAGGTACTATTGCAAATGAAGAGATCTGGTGCCATCTATTTGAACCAAGTGGTCACACTTACATCTCTAACGATAGGAAGCACACATCTTCTGCCCCTGATGTGATGCCTGTGTAAATACATACCAACCTGACATTGATCAAGAGATCTTCAGGCAAACCCTCATGAGGGATTTTCTGCAGAACACCTGGTCTGGACTGAGAGGTCAGGGTTGTGAAACACATGAGAGGAAAAACTATACTAGATGAAATGAGGGTCAAAAAAGGAAAACAAAATATAGTGTATGATTCTTCATTCAAAAGCAGAATAGCTATCAATGACATGATTGAGATGATTGTGGGGATATTTAAATATGGATTGTGTACTAGATGATAGTATTGCTTCCATGTGCGCTTGTATGAATTTGGTAATGGCAGTGTGGTTGTATAGGCAGTTTTGATTTTTGCTGAAGTATTTGGGGTATGAAGTATGATGTCTGAGGTTGCCATTTTCTCCCAACTTTTTTTTAAGGGAAAATTAAATTATGCCAGAAAGGTTTATTTAAAAAGTAAACTCTTAATGTACCACAGTTGTTTAGATTTGGTAGGGGCCATGTTTGTATATAGCTGAAAGACCAAGCTTTAGATTTATATACTACTCAGGAATTGGCCATGAGGTCATTATGGCTTGCTTTTTGTACACTCATGCTTCCAGGTTCACTTAAAAAAATTTTTTTTTTGTTTATTTTGTGAGAGAGAGAGTGAGTGGGGGAGTGGTAGAGAGAGCGAGAAGGAGAAAGAAAATCCTAGGCAGTCTCTGCACTGTCAGCCCAGAGCCTGATGTGGGGCTCAAACTCATGAACCATGAGATCATGACCTGAACTGAAGTTGCATGCTCAACTGACTGAGCTACCCAGGTGCCCCCACTTTTATTTTTAAGGTACTCTCTACCCACAATGTGAGGCTTATACTCCTGTGGATCACCCCTGAGATCAGAGTTGCATGCTCCACTGAGCCAGCCAGGTGCTCCTCCAGATTCACCCTAAAAAAAAAAAAAAAAAATTTTTTTTTTTAACATTTGTTTATTATTTTTTTTTTTTTTTTAATTTTTTTTTTCAACGTTTATTTATTTTTGAGACAGAGAGAGACAGAGCATGAACGGGGGAGGGGCAGAGAGAGAGGGAGACACAGAATCGGAAACAGGCTCCAGGCTCTGAGCCATCAGCCCAGAGCCCGACGCGGGGCTCGAACTCACGGACCGCGAGATCGTGACCTGGCTGAAGTCGGACGCTTAACCGACTGCGCCACCCAGGCGCCCCAACATTTGTTTATTATTGAGAGACAAAGACAAAGCATGCTCATGGGAGGGGCAGAGAGGGGGAGACACAGAATGTGAAGCAGGGGCTCGCACTCACCGCGAGCTCATGACCTGAGCTAAAGTCGGACGCTTAACCAACTGAGCCACCCAGGCGCCCCAAAAGATTCGCTTTTAAGGAAGTGTCACCATAAGCAGCCCGTAAGCAGTTCCTGGAAGGCTCATTCCTTTTTCCTTTTTTCCAGATTACCACCCATAGTTCGAGGAGGGGCCATCGACAGATACTGGCCCACTGCTGATGGTCGCCTGGTTGAGTATGACATAGATGAAGTGGTGTATGATGAAGATTCACCTTATCAGAACATTAAAATTCTACACTCAAAGCAATTTGGAAACATTCTCATCCTTAGTGGGGATGTTAGTAAGTATTCATTCCATCCCTACCCCAGTTGCATAGCAAAGTGACAATGTTTTCTTCACAAATACACCATTGTGGATTTGTCCTACTTTGTCCTTGGCAGTGCTGTTTGTTTTTTATTTATTTATTTATTTATTTTTTGATAGGAATGTTTATGTCACATTAACCTGTGAATTGTCTGGGCTTTCATGTTTTATGGCAGAGCCATGAAAACTTGGTCTTGATGTTCCTTTTTTTTTTAGTTTTCTTAGTGTTGAGTATTCGGATAATACTTCTGTGAAGAAAATATGATTGCTTATTTTTTAGGAAATCTTTTTGTTATGGAAAATTTCAAACCCAAGTGTACAAAATAGTATGATGAACCCATGTATGTTCACCACTGAGTGACAGTAATTAGCAACTCCTGGTCAATCTTGTTTCCTCTAAACCCTGGTTTGCTTTCTCCCTCTCATATTTGGAACAACTCTTAGATGTTATACTTCATGTAATGAAAGATGTAATTGCTTTTAATTGGCATATCAGAACATTTGTAAGACTGAGTTTTCTTCAAGGTATATGTGTGTGTAATCTGTATGTAATATATTGTATTAGGTGTCAGATGGGTAGGGTTGATGAAAAATCCACAGTCCAGAAAAAATAAAAGTATCTCTGCACATTGTTGACAGTTTTTAAAGATCAAAAATTTTTTAAATTTGTATTTTAGGCTAGATTCCAGCACTTTCCAGTATGGTGAGTCAGGTCATGGTATGGCTTTGGGTAGAGTCACCATTTTGGACCTGTGTTTTTCCTCCCTAGATCTGGCGGAGAGTGATTTGGCGTATACCCAGGCCATCATGGGCAGTGGAAAAGAAGACTACAGTGGCAAAGACGTGCTGATTCTAGGGGGCGGAGATGGGGGCATATTATGTGAAATAGTCAAACTGAAACCAAAGATGGTCACTATGGTAGAGATATCCTTTACTTAGAGATCAAGTTCAGTTGGCTTCTTTTGCTTTCTTCCTCTTTTTTTGTCTTAAGGCTCCAGTTAATGTTATGAGGCAAATGTGTTATAAATACTGTCTTGAACGAACATTTCAATTTAGTCCTGGTAGCCTTTTCATGTGGTTACGAACAAAGCAGCAGAGATGCTCTAGTTGCAAAATAAAGAGAAAACAATCTTGGTCCAGCATCTACTGCTTAGCACTTCCTGGAAGGGCTTCATGAGGAGAAAAGAAAATTCAGTCCCTTTTGAATGACCTTGGTACAAAAATGAAATCATTATCTCATTCATGGGTTTTTTGGGGGTAAATATGAAACCCATTAGTGTTATAAAATAATTGTCCTACCTTTTCTTTATTTTTTTAAAGATTCTATTTTTTTATTTTTTTAATTTAAAAAAAATCTTTATTTTTGAGAGAGAGTGTGAGTGGGGGAGTAACAGAGAGAGAGGGAGACACAGAATCCAAAGCAGGCTCCAGACTCTGATTTGTCAGCACAGAACCCAACGCAGGGCTCAAACTCACGAATGGCAAGTTCATGACCTGAGCCTAAGTCCGACGCTCAGCCCACTGAGCTACCCAGGTGCCCCTAAAGATTTTATTTTTAAGTAATCTCCATCCAGCTTGCGGTTTGAACTTATAACCCTGTGATCAAGAGTCACTTGTTCCATTGGTTGAGCCAGCCAGCTGCCCTGTACCTTTTCTTTAAGGTGTTACTGTTTCAGGGCACCTGGGTGGCTCAGTCGTTAAGCATCTGACTTCGGCTCAGGTCATGATCTCATGGTTCATGAATTTGAGGCCCACATCCAGTGAACCCCGCTTCTCCCCCGTCTACCCTCACCCGCCTCTTGTGGGATTCTTTCTCTGTCCCTTGCTCACTGGCACCCTCTCGCTCTCAAAACAATAGTGTTACTGTTTCAGAATTCTTTGATCTAAATTCAGGATAAATTTCTCCTTGACCTGTTTGAACATTGACCAAATGGTGATTGATGGATGTAAGAAATACATGCGAAAAACATGTGGTGACGTCTTAGACAATCTTAAAGGAGACTGCTATCAGGTAATTATATTTTCCGGATAACATTTTTAAGTCAACTGATACGTTATTGACTTGAATTGTGCCTTCCTAAAACAGCTTTAAGTATCATTGGTTAAGAAATAAATAGATCACCTTGTAGGGAAGGAAAAATTTTCTGTCTAGAACGTGGAGGAAGGAGAGTAAAATATCCCCCCAAACTGAGAAGGCACTTTGTAACCAGAAAACAAAGTAGGCCACTCCATACAGGTTACACAGAGTTTTATTCAGAGATACTTGCTGACAGGTGGGATGGGGCAGAGGATGACCCGTGGCAGCTGTATAGTTATTCTCTGCAAAGTCCAGACTGTAATCCACAGATTTATAGAGTGAGAGGATATGCAGGAGGGGCACTGTAGTGAGATCAGAGGGTTTGGGTGCACGTACTTGACAACTAACCTTTAATTATATTTTATGGCACCACCTGTGCATCAGGAAGGGGGAAAGACTATGTTATCTCTAACAGATTCATGGGAAGCCAAACCTATCCTGGCCTTGATAGGCATTTCGAAGGTATGTATATTAATTTCCAAGGTGCTGGAACACATAGCCCCGTGAGAGGTCACTGAGCAAGCATGAACAAGGTGGAGGGCCAGAGGTGGACAGACTCTGTATTGTAAGCGCTCTTACCCCCTGCCCTTCTGGTTCTTGGCTGAGATTCCTGTAATGAAAGACAGCTTAACAAGAGAAGGACAAGTTCATTAACATATATAGTTCGTGTATGCTTGGGAGAGACCTAGAGATAACTGAGTAATTCAGAGGTAGCTTTAGGATTTAGACTTAAATATCATCTGAATAGGGAAGGGGGTCGTAGGTGTCTTAGAGTGACTGTTAGTAAAGATAAAGGGCCCTTGGAAGAACAGATGGGACAGGTTTGATGTTTGTGACAAAGTTTGGTGTTCTGTGATAAGGGTCAACCTTCTCTGGTTGAATCCCCCAGAGAGGGGATCTCTGACAATTGAGTTTCTTTCAGAGGCTCCATCTTTTAGGCAGATGAAGGCGGAGTTTAAAGAAAGCTTCTCTGCATTTGCGGTTTTTCAAGTGCCTACCACTCAAAATAATCAATATATGAAAGTGGCATATTTATTTATTTATTTATTTATTTATTTATTTAAATTTTTTTTTTCTCTGCATTTGCGGTTTTTCAAGTGCCTACCACTCAAAATAATCAATATATGAAAGTGGCATATTTATTTATTTATTTAAAATTTTTTTTTTTCAACGTTTATTTATTTTTGGGACAGAGAGAGACAGAGCATGAACGGGGGAGGGGCAGAGAGAGAGGGAGACACAGAATCGGAAACAGGCTCCAGGCTCTGAGCCATCAGCCCAGAGCCTGACGCGGGGCTCGAACTCACGGACCGCGAGATCGTGACCTGGCTGAAGTCGGACGCTTAACCGACTGCGCCACCCAGGTGCCCCGAAAGTGGCATATTTTGAGGTGATGTGTTCTGCTACTCTTCAGACCTCTTTGTGTGATTTATATGTGTATTTAAACATTTGCTTCTTGCTAAGTAAATTAGTTTCTGTCCTAAATTGTACTGTGCTTGCAAATTAACCAGTCATTACAGTTTATCGGGTACATTTTGAATTGTATTTTGAGCATGCATGTGTTTAGTGCCCATATCTACAGTACTTGTTTAGAGCAAGATAACCAAGCAAATACATCTTTTTAAAAGTAGGCTTCACGCCCAGTGTGGAGCCCAACATGGGGCTTGAAGTCATGACCCTGAGACAAGACCTGAGCTGAGATAAAGAGTCAGACAAGGGGCTCCTGAGTGGCTCAGTCGGTTAAGCAGCTTGGGTAGTTTCCCTTCCATTCCAATTTTATCTTACCTAAAAGACTTTAAAAAAAAAATTTTTTTTTTAACGTTTATTTATTATTGAGAGACAGAGACAGAGCATGAGCATGGGAGGGGCAGAGAGAGGGGGAGACACAGAATCCGAAGCAAGCTCCAGGCTCTGAGCTCTTAGCACAGAGCCTGACACGGGGCTCCACACTCACAAACCGTGAGATCATGACCTGAGCTGAAGTCGGACACTTAACCGGACGCTTAACCGACTAAGCCACCCAGGTGCCCCTAAAAGACTTTTTATTAAGAATGACTGCTGAGGGGTGCCCGGGTGGCTCAGTTGGTTAAGTGTCCAACTTCAGCTCAGGTCACGATCTCACGGTTCGTGGGTTCGAGCCCTGCCATTGGGCTCTGTGCTGACAGCTCAGAGCCTGGAGCCTGCTTCTGTTTCTGTGTTGCCTCTCTCTCTGCACCTCTCCCATTTGCACTCTCTCTCTCTCAAAAATAAACATTAAAAAAAATGAAAAATATAAAAAAAGAAATAAGAATGACTGCTGAATATCCCTAAATGTTTTGTCTGTTAATACATTATTGTCTCTTTTTAAATAATTCATATAATGAATCATGTTGACAGATTTCTCAAGATTCCCATCTTTGTTTCTCAACTACATCTTTCTTGGGCCTAATACAGTTCTTTAAATAAACTGCTAGATTTAATTACTCTTTTACTTGAAAATCTTGTACACTCATCAAAATCAATCTTTATTTTTTTTGTACTACTTTTAAGGATTTTAGTATTAAAGTTACTCTATAATTATAAAAGGAATGGGGAGCACTGTGGAACATTTTCTAATTTCTAAAAATGGTCAACAGAATATCTGTTTTTCAAATGATAAACATTTGCAAAGACCTGGTGTTTTTTAATAGTAATATTTTAATGGCTAAGGGGCTTGCCTGTTGCTACCCCCAGACCAGGAACCCTCAACCCCTTGAACACACCTAGAAAACTCTCAACCTCAGAATTTTCCAGGCTCCCCTTAATGGTTGTTCTAATCCAGCAAAGTGGAGGGGGGGGGATGCATTCAGACACCCACCTTCCTCAAAAGCCAAACCATTTCAAAATAAAATACTATTTTTACCATTCCCTAGAATGTCTAAATGTCAGTGTCACTACCTGCCTTTGGTACTCTATTTTCAGACAGACTTGCAAGTCAAGAGTTGTTTTCCAAGGACATTAGTAAACTGTCCCACATATATCCAGCCTCTAATTACAACAATCTACAACTCAACATTACTGCAGGTTTGCGTTTGTGGTTCTGTTTATGCTTAAATTGTTTTTCTGAATCCATATAAGGAAGTTAGAAAAAAGAGCCAGGGAGACAAGAATCTGAATCACCCTTCTAAAATTACCCTATAACCTTGTATAAATGTCCTTTGAACTCTCTAAGTTTAATCTCCACCCATAAAATTGAAATAATACCCACTTGGCACAGGTGTGAGGATTACAGGTTAAAACACCTTAGCCAAGTCTGGCTAACAATGCAAACATTATTTGCCAACAATGGTAACTTTTAGCTTTGTGTGAAACAAATCTGTCATGCTCTGAAGAACCTAATCCCCTCTCCCTTTTTAAACTCTCAAAATAGTAGATGTGAAATATGTATGTATCTTTTTCTCCCTTTGCCCACAAAACAATCACAACTACATTTTAATATAGATAGAATTCTTGCCTCGGTTTAAAAAATTAACACACATGTACCATGAAATCAAAATTGGATGCAAACACATTAGGGAAGATGGGGTAGGGAGGGGTAAGTAATTTACATATCAACAAATTAAAGCACTCATCTAAATTGTTTATAAATCTGGAGATATACATTCAAGATTCTGTTCAAATGTATTTGCTTGGGGTGTCTGGGTGGCTCAGTAAAGCATCTGACTTTTAATTTTTTTATTAATGTTTATTTAGTTTTGAAAGGGAGAGAGACACAGAGCACCAGCAGGGGAGGGGCAGAGAAAGAGGGGGAGGAGACACAGAATCCGAAGCAGGCTTCGAGCTTTGAGCTGTCAGCACAGAACTTGACACCAGGCTTGAACTCATGAGCCATGAGATCATGACCTGAACTGAGCACAGAGCCTGCTTGAGCTATTCTCTCTCTTTCTCTCTCTCTCTCTCTCTCTCTTCCTCTAGCCCTCTCCCTTGCTTGCGTGTTCTCTCCCCCCGCCCACGAATAATAAATAAATAATTAAAAAATTTGAAAAAGAGAAACTTAAATGTTCTATAAAATATCAAAATACATAAGGCATTTCCATTAAAATTAGAAATAAGGTGAAAATGCTTATTATTACCTTTATTCACTTTTGAGGCATTAGCTAACGTAGTAAGGTAGAAAAATGAAAACAGTAAAAATATAGAATCATTTGCAGATGATATGAATGCTTAGAAAATCTAGGAAACTCACCTAGAAAACTAGTTGAGTTCATGAGAATTTGGTGCAGTGATTGGACAGAGTCTAAAAAATTTTTTTTAGCTTTGTTAAATGCAAAACAGTTTGAATAGAAATTGGAGGTGGAGAATGGGTTGGAGATCCTATTCAAAATAATGGCCAATTGAGGTTTTTTTTAAGCTTTTAACTTTTTTTTTTTACATTTTAATTTATTTTTGAGAGACAGAGACAGAGTGTGTGTGGGGTGGGGGGGTGCAGAGAGGGAGGGAGACACAGAATCAGAAGCAGGATCCAGGCTCTGAGCTGCCAGCACAGAGCCCGATGTGGGGCTTGAACCCACGAACCATGAGATCATGACCTGAGCTGAAGTCAGCTGCTTAACTGACTAAGCCACCCAGGCGCTCCTAAGCTTTTAATTTTAGTACCAGTGTAGTTTACAGATTGTTATATTAGTTTCAGGTGTACCATATAGTGATTCAACAATTCTATATACTTCTCAGTGCTCAGCATGATATATGTGCTCTTAATCCCCTTCACCTAGTTCATCCACCTCCCCTCTGGTAACCATTGGTTTGTTCTCCATAGTTAAGAGTCTGTTTTTTGGTTTCTCTCTTTTTTAATTGTTCATTTGTTTTGTTTCTTAAATTCCACTTAGGAGTGAAATCATATGGTATTTGTCTATCTTATACTGAGTTATTTCACTTAGCATTATACTCGAGCTCTGTCCATGTCATTACAAATGGCAAGGATTTATTCTTTTTTTATGGCTGAGTAATATTCCATTGTGTGTGTGCACAGGCCACCTCTTCTTTAATCGATTGACACTTGGGCTGCTTCTGTATCTCAGTTACTGTGAATAATGTTGCCATAAATATTGGTGTGCATGTATCCCTTTGAATTAATGTTCTTGTATTCTTTGGGTAAATACCTGGTGGTACAATTGCTGGATCATAAGGTAGTTCCATTTTTAACTTTTTTGGGAACCTCCATGCTGTTTTCCATAGTGACTGCACCAGTTTGCATTCCCATCAACAGCGCATGAGTGTTCCTTTTTCTCCGCATCCTCACCAACACCTGTTGTTTCCTGTGTTTTTGATTTTAGCCATTCTGACAGGTGTGAGGTGATACCTCATTGTGGCTTTGATTTGCATTTGCCTGATAATGTGCATCTTTTCATGTGTCTGTTGGCCATCTGGCTGTCTTTCATGTATTCATGTATTCTGCTCATTTTTAAATTGGATTATTTATGTTTTGGATGTTGAGTTGTGTAAGTTCTTTATTTCATCCTGACCCTTTATCAGATATGTCATTTGCAAATATCTTCTCCCATTCCATACTTTGTCTTTTAGTTTTGTCGATAGTTGTGCAGAAGCTTTTTATTTTGACGTAGTCCCAATAGTTTATTTTTGCTTTTGTTTCTGTTGCTTCCGGAGACATATTTAGAAAAATGTTGCTATGGCCAGTGTTAGAGATGTTACTGCATGTGTTCTCTTCTAGGATATTTTATGGTTTCAGGTTTCACATTTAGGAATAATGACCCATCGTTAAATACCTAGGAGTATATTTAAATAAGAATGGTATTGTGGGACTGATAAGAATTAGGTCAAGGTCTTACTGAAAGACTAACTGAAGTTGGAACATATGGAGAGACATGTTATATTTCTAGAATGAGAATACTGGAACAGTGTCTGTAACTTCCTATTACAACTAATACCAATCAGAATCCCAAGGAGGTTTTTAGAACTAGACCAAATGGTTTCAAGTTCATTTGTAACAATACATACCTAAGAATAGCCAAGAAAAACAATTTTAAATAACCATAGTGAAGGGAGATTTGTGCTGTTGTTTGTTAAAGCGTAATCAAATAGGAAGTATGATGTTGACACAGGAATCGACAGATAAGAGGAATGGCACAGAGACTTTGAACATGTCTGAGTGTGTATTTGTACACACATAGCTAATACATGACCTAAGGTATATTTCAAGTTTGCTTGGGAAAAGGAGATTTAGTTGATTTCATAAGTGGTGCCAGCGCAATGGGCTGTTCTCATTTATATGAGAACAAAGTTAACATAACCTCAGAAGCCATAGAAAGATTAATCTCAGATGGCTTAAGGTCTAGATACATAAACTTAATACATTTAGGGAAATTTAGCATATTTAATCTTGAAGTTGGGAAACCTTTTAAAGAAAGACAAGAAACCCAGAAACTGTAACAACATAATACCATAAAGCCAAAAAACTAGTAACAAAAGTGACAGGGATTTAATCCCTTTAATAATACAGAGAGCCCCTCCCTACAACTTAAAACTTAAAAACGAGGATGACTAAATAGAAAAATGTAAAGGTTATGAACTGGTCAATCTCAGGAAATGAAAATCGAATATCCTATACATTTTTTTTATGTTTATTTTTGAGAGAGAGCGAGAGCGTGAACACACAAGTAGGGGAGGGGCAGAGAGAGGGAGACACAGAATCAGAAGCAGGCTCCAGGCTCCAAGCTGGGAGCACGGAGCCCTGCTTGGGCCTGAACCCACGAACCGTGAGATCATGACCTGAGCTGAAGTCGGATGCTTAATTGACTGAGCCACCCAGGCACCCCTATCCTGTAAACTTATAACAAAATGTTCACCCCTGTTAGTGACTCCGCAAGGACATGTGGAAACATGAGCAAGGGAAGGGACCTGACGTAATAGAAGAGGGACAATATACAGTGTTGGGGAGGATGCCAGGGAAACAGATGCTCGCAATTATTGCTAGTTGGAGTGTGAATGGCCATCAAAACTAAAAACTAAAATGTACATGCCTTTTGTCTCAGCAACCCAATGTTTGAGTGTCTAGCCTACAGACAGGCATCTATACACGGAGGTTGAGTAGCACATTTTTAGTGGAATGATACAATTTTTAAAAATACCATTACCTGGAATGGTGTTAGATGAAAATTTTCAAGTTCAGCATGTGTGTGATCCTAGCTTGCTTGCTTGCATTCTTTCTGATCCTAGTTTTACAAAATGGGACAAGCATTTGTGTTTTTGTGTTGGTAAAAGTGTATATGAGCATAGGAAAAAACAGCATATCAAATAGGATTGATTAGTGTTTTCTATGTCTTTATATGGTTGCACTTAGATGGTGTATTAAGTGAAGCAAGTTACAAAACAACAGGACTATAAAATTGTGACTGAGGGTTTGTATAAGAACATTCATAGGAAAAAATCTGGAATAGGTTGTTTAGGGAATTGTGGCAAACTTGACTTCTGATTTACATGAATTTGTTTTACATGAATGTGTATTTTGTAACTAGAAAAATAAAAGACAAGGAGAGTAACTCCTGCTAGTTCAAGATGTTGCCCGCAGCCTACGCATCCCCAGCATGTACCTGTAGTACTTCAAAGAGAAGGCAAACCCCAAACTTCCTGTACAGTTGACCCTTGAACAACATGAGGAACATGGGGGTTAGGAGTGCTGACCCCCCCAACCCTCCCCTATAGTCAAAAATCTGCCTATAACTTTAGACTCCCCCAGAACTTAACTACTCATAACATGTCGTTGACCAGAGACCTTATCAAGAACGTAAATAGTAGGGGGGGTGCCTGGGTGGCTCAGTCGGTTAAGCGTGTGCCTTTGGCTCATGGTTCAGGAATTCTAGCCCCACATTGGGCTCTCTGATGTGCACACAGAGGCCGCTTCAGATCCTCTGTCCCCCCTCTCTCTGCCCCTCCCACACTTGTGCGCGTGTGTGCGTGCGCTGTCTCTCTCTCTCTCTCTCTCTCTCTCTCTCTCTCTCTCTGTCTCTCTCTCTGTCTCTCTCCCCCCCGCCCCTCCCCCTCCCCCTCCCCTCTCCCTCCCTCTCCCTCTCTCCCTCTCCCTCTCAAAAATAAATAAATAAATAAAAACTTTTAAAAAATGTGTTATTCATAGCAAATACATTGGCATGCATTAAAAAACATAAATAGTAGGTTATCACATTTTGTATGTTATATGTATTATATACTGTATTTTTTTTTAAGTTTATTTATTTTGAGAGAGCACACATGAGTAGGGTAGGGGCAGAGAGAGGTGGGAGAAAGAGAATCCCAAGCAGGGCCCACACTGTTAGCACAGAGCCCGACTTGGGACTCAATCTCACGAACCATGAGATCATGATGTGAGCCAAAATCGAATCCGATGCTTAATCGACTGAGCCACCCAGGTGCCCTGGCTCCGTTTCTTATTTTGGGTACCTTTGGGCAAGATATGGTACCCATCTCTTCTTTCTCTCTTCCGGAAGTATTTATGTGTCATCCTTGCACAGGGGCCATGCTAATCTTCTCTGTATCGTTCCAATTTTAGTATGTGTGCTAGCAAAGCAAGCACTGTGTAACCTCTGTTAACTTTGTTTTCCACTTATAAACTAGGGGTCATTAATAGTACCTGTAGATTGTTGCTTAGATTAAATGAGAAGGCATACTAAAGCATATAGTAGGCACTGAATTGTAGCTCTTATAGGCATGGATGGAAGTCATTCCTTGTTCATGGAGGTGTTGTGGATCTCAGCAACGGCTTGCATTTTCCTCCCTCCTCTACAAGGGCTTAACTGCTTCCACATGAGTTGGCTCACATACATCTATTCCTTTTCTCTTTGGAAGGTTCTAATAGAAGACTGTATTCCAGTACTGAAGAGGTACGCCAAAGAAGGGAGAGAGTTTGATTATGTGATTAATGATTTGACAGCTGTTCCAATCTCCACATCTCCAGAAGAAGGTAGATTCTGTTTTTTGTTTTCTAACCAAGACAGTGTTCATGAAAATGTTTTTCTTGGCACTTTGTGAGAATGAAAGGCTCTTAGAGATTGTCTACATAGTAAGTTCCTTCATTTTTTCAAGGTAGTTAAACTGCAGCGCACAGTGGAAAGATGGCTGGATTTGGCTTTGGTCAAATCCTGTTCTGTCACTAAATAAGCACATTTACTCAGTCATTTGAGAGAAACATTAAATAAAATGACTCAATCACATTATTGAGAAATTAGCTTGTTTGGTAATTTACTTAAATTATGTGATTTAAAAAAAAATTATTTGAGAAAGAAACAGTGTGAGCAGAAGGGCAGAGAGAGGGAATCCCAAGTAGGCTCTGAACTGTCAGCGCAGAGCCGGACGCATGGCTCTTACTCACAAAACTGTGAGATCATAAACTGAGCCGAAATCAAAAGTCGGTGCTTAACCAACTGAGCCACCCCGGCTCCCCTACATTATATGATTTTTAACCTGTACTAGGACAAACTGGTGACCTTTCTAAGCAACACCAGTGACGATTCCCCTTCTCAAACCACACGCTGTAAATCACTGCTGGTTTGGCATGTCAGTGTTACTGTTTTTCTATAACCTTGTCTTCCTGCTGAGTTTGCAGACTGGGTCCCCACCTGATGACCCTTGCTGTTTCTCTCTTGGGATGTTGCAACTTCCCTCTTAAACCTGTTGTCTTTTAGATTTCATCCACTGCCTTTCTGTCTAATCTTTATTGGTACTGTGAGAGCAATGCTAAGCACAAGGACGTTTGCTTTTTTTTTTTTTTTTTTTTTAATTTTTTTTTTTTAACGTTTATTTATTTTTTTGAGACAGAGAGAGACAGAGCATGAACAGGGGAGGGTCAGAGAGAGGGAGACACAGAATCCGAAACAGGCTCCAGGCTCTGAGCTGTCAGCACAGAGCCCGACGCGGGGCTCGAACTCACGGACCGCAAGATCATGACCTGAGCTGAAGTCGGCGGCCCAACCGACTGACCACCCAGGCGCCCCAAGGATGTTTGCTTTTGACGTTGAGTATATGCACGTGTGTGCAAGACACCCCAAAAAGACAGTACATTTTTACAAATAAGATTTTGAATATGGAGTCTCAAGCTCTTGGCTACTTTCTTTTGTTGGTAGTTTTGAATATTAATGCGAATATTTGACATTAGATGTTTCTGATGCATGTAAACCCATATTTATATAATTAATTTTTTTTATTATCCAGATTCTACATGGGAGTTTCTCAGACTGATTCTTGACCTCTCGATGAAAGTACTGAAACCGGATGGGAAGTATTTTACACAGGTATACACTTAACTCTTTTTCCCCAGAACGCTCGATAAGAATTTTTATATTTTGAAATTTGCATGCATATTACTGAAATTTATATTTGTTAAGGATAGAACATCATAACTGTATTATGTTCTTTCAGACAACAAGTTTGTAAATAGCTGACCTGTCCTCTCCAGAATTAATGAGTTCTCTTATGTCCTTTTATTGCCCACTGTCCTAATTTATCAACCTTGGGCTGTGGCTGTAGTATGAACTCCTGCCACCAGATGGAGATACAGATTGTGATTTTATTTGTTTTTTGTTTGTTTGTTTTTTAATTTCTCTCCCCTTATCCTCTAGGAGATTCTTCATTGGAAAGCCAATTTATCAACATAAAGCTTAATAAACTGCTTTGACTGTAGTATGAGTTCCTGCCACCAGATGGAAGCATATTGTTTTTTTTCCCCATTCTCTAGGGGATTCTTAAATTTAAAAGAAAGTTTAAAATTTGTATCTCTTGTTATGTAATATATATATAATATATATATACATATACTTATATCTTGTTATGTATATGTGTGTGTGTGTGTATACACACCCTGCTAAAGTCCTGAAGAAAATTCTGAAAATGACCACAAAAGGTGCTAAATGCTGATCGAGTCTCTTTACTTGGTACACCAGTCCCTTAATTCATAAGCAGAAAATAAGCACTTACCTAGGCAGTATTGCACTCTGGTCCCTGTAATTCTTAAGTGTTTTCAGGAGCCCTCCCCCACCCCTTTAAAAAGCAATAGCATATTTAAATGTCAAAAACTAGTAGAGAGGACTTAACTTTATTCTCCCAAAGAGGCATTTTAATGCAGGCTCTGGGCACTTGTTGGGATCTGAGATTAATAATGGTGAATACAACTTGGAAACTCTAAGGGACACCTTGAATTAGTCTTCAGCCCATCCTGTTTTCCTTTTCTTTCCCTTGCATGTAAGACCCCACTCTCCTCCATGGTGATTAATCTTAGAGACCTTGAACTTGGTGAAAGTATTGAGAAGCTTCGAGGGAAAGAAACAGACAACTGTATATGAATGGAATTTTTTTGCCTGATGTTTAGAAATGATTTTTTTTAACACATTCTAGACTTGAGTCTCTAATTTTTTTTAATGTTAATTTTACTTTTGAGAGAGAAAGAGACAGAGCATGAATGGGGAGGGGCAGAGAGAGAGAGGGAGACACAGAATCCGAAGCAGGCTATAGGCTCTGACCTGTCAGTGCAGAGCCAGACACAGGGTTTGAATTCATGAACCGGGAGATCATAACCTGAGCCAAAATCAAGAGTTGGACGCTTAACTGACTGAGCCTCCCAGACGTCCCTGTAGTACCTTTTTTGAAACTGCCATGTGATAATGCTCAGGAGATACTCTTGATTCATGCCTACCCCCTTTACCTCAGCATGTAGCTTAGAACTGAAATGTAAAGATGGAATGAAAATGTTGTTTGACCTCTTAGTGGACCTCAGGCAGACTAAATGTCCTGCCTGAAATTGTGTCACAGTAGCAAATTCATGATGTCATTAGTAATCACCGTGGCTGCATGAAGGCAGCCTAGTTAGTGCCACAGAGCTGGAGAAAGCTGTGGAAATGGAGTGGGTGGGAACTGAGCTGGCTCTGGTGGGCTAGGGGAATTTCAATCCAGGGAATATTTGCTTTCAAGACCAGGGACTCGACCTCCTTCCCTTCTCTTCCCCACTCCCCTTAAAAAAAAAAAAAAAAAGTAACAAAAAAACTCTAGAGGTTCTTTGATACATACAAACTTATGTATGTGGCATTCATGTAAGTTATTATGCAAAATACTACCCCCTCCTTGAGAAGTGGACATAACTGGTACCCTCGACACGTCTACATTACTCCCTAAACTCCTGTCCACCTTTTAGAAGGTAACCCATCTTTAGTGTTATTCTTTTTTATTCTTGTACTTTTTTTTTCTTAAGTAAACTCAGTGCCCAAGTGGGGTTTGAACTCACAACCTCGAGAGCAAGAGTCACATGCTTTACTGACTGAGCCAGCCAGGTGCCCCCCTGTACTTTTCTTTATAGATGTTTCACATATGTGTAATTTCCTGTCATTATATTGTTCAGCTTGCTTTTGAACTTGCTAAGAATGATGTTATTAAGGATGTATTCTTCCGGACTTGCATTTTTTTTTTTTTTTTACGTTACAAAAATCATACATACTGTTAAATTTAAAAGATAAAAACAATATAGAAATCTAGAGTAAAAAAGCAGTGTCACCTACTCACACCTAACATGGGCCAAGGAAAACTTCCTAGAACCAAACTACTGAATAGGGTTTTACCTCTTAGGATGCCCCCCTCCCCCCAATTATTCCCTTGTCAAACTTAAAAAAAAAATTTTTTTTAATGTTTGTTTATTTTGGGGAGACAGAGTGGGGGAGGGGCAGAAAGAGAGAGGGAGACACAGAATCCGAAGCAGGCTCCAGGCTCTGAGCTGTCAGCACAGAGTCCGATGCAGGCTCACACCCACAAAGCGTGGGATCATGACCTGGGCCGAAGTCAGACGCTCAACCAACTGTTCCACCCAGGTGCCCCAGTTCCTTTCTCATCCTTAATAGGTATTTAATTCTCTGCTGTTGGGTTTTTGTTCTGCATCTCCAATGTCTGTCCTTTGTCCATCCAGCCTTCCTTTTTTTCTTTTTTCATCGAGGCATTGGATTTGCATGTATGCATTACGTGGCTAGAAAAAGAATCCCAGGATTTTCCCTCTTGTGGGTTTTCATCTTGTTTCCTCCTGCTCCACGATGCCAACTGAGGTTGTCAGTACGATGAAACCGAACTGGTAGGACGGGAGCAGATATTATTCTAGCATTTTTCTAGATCTTTTCGTTGTACACCAGATCTGGGGCTGGTCATTCTATACTTGTTTAACCTGCCCGTGAGGTCACAACAATTTTCCCAGCTCTGTGACATCAATGGTTTCAGATTTGCCAATGTAACCATGCTTCATCTCCCAGCTAGAAACCCAACGACGACTTTGGAGCATGGCCTAATAAGTACCTGGTATCTGCCTCTCTCTTCGGCATTGTTGCTGCTCTTGAGAGCAACCGCCTGGATGTTCATGCGCACTGTTACGGTGGCACTGAAAAAACCGATATGTCTTTCTTAAGACAAGAAAAAAATGTATTTCCATTTAAATACACAGGAAAGTAAAATGTATCACATTACTTTTTTGGGGTAGGTCTCCATTTGTGGTGAGATTTTTTTTCCTTTTTTTAACTGCTTTTTGACAATGCTGGAGAAGAACAAATTGAAACTTTCCTATCTCCTTACCACATTCTCAGTAAGGAGATCCTCCCATATGCCTTCAGTAAAGAGAGTCTGGTGTCAATTTTAAGATGGCAAGAAAAACCATTGAGCTGTGCACCTAGGTGGCATTTCCATTCTATAGCTTCCCCAGTGGTGATATGTTCTAAAAACATCCAGCATTGTTTTCTATTTGTGAATCTTAAATTACATGTGTGGTGTTTATATACTCTCATGGTGAACTTAATGTTGAAACCAAATTATATGCTGGTGAAGGGCACTTTGGCCAAATCCCACTGCAGGACCCTAGATGATGGGTTACTAAACAGGCTGACACTGAAGGACGACGTCATGCTAAACGAACGTGCTAAGTGAAAACCGCCAAGGCCAGCTCTCAGAATAGTTCTTTTGCCCACTTGCCTGTGGCTAGTTGGTTGGTTTCGAAATGCCTTTCATTTGTGATGCTTACATCACTGAATGCCTTCATTTGTGAGTGTCGCTCACAAATAATTTTCATTTGTGAATAATTTTCATTTTACATTGTACTTGGCTATTCTAAGGCAAATTGATAGTGAAGTTCTTAAGAAATGGAATCACCACATGCATTCAGTAGTCTTTAGTTTGTAAAGAATTTTAGAGGTTAAAAGGAAATAGGTGGTATTAAGTACCCATTATGAAAAGCCACAATTAGGAAACTTGAGCTAAAATGATAAAACCTAACCCAGACCTAATGAATGAAAATGATGTGTGATTCATATGCACATTAAAGATTAAGAAGCACTGCTCTAGGGGTTCCTGGCTGAGTAAGGGGGGGGGGGCGTGGCGTGGCGGCATGTAACTCTTGAGTTGTGAGTTCAAGCCCCATATTGGGTGTGGAGATTACTTAAAAACAAACAAAAAAAAGGCACTGCTATAGAACTAGGCAGATCCTTTCAGTAGCTCTGCTCTGTTCTTGGCCAGCATCTGATTCATCCTTTTTTTCTTCATGGTCACAGAGTGGCTGCTGCAGCTTCAAATGTCACATCTAGGTCATAGGCTGGAAGTAAGTTGAAGAGGCAGGTCAGTCTGTTTATCCTTGATTGTCCAGAAGCATAAACTTTCCTGGTAGCCCCCAGCAGAGTTAACTACATCTCACTGACCACTCCTAACTGCTGGGGAGACTGAAAAGGTGGTGGCAAGAAAGGGAGAAAAATTAGAACAATGAAGTCAAGGGAGGATGCTTGATAAGGAGTGGAACTGTGGGATATCCTTACTTAGTATACATATTGTGAGTAAACTTTTGTTTTCTTAGGCCTGAAAATCACATATTTGGGGGAAAGCATAGAGGTATGAACATAGTTCTTTGGCAACGTCTTAGATTCTTATGAAGGTCATAGTTTTAAGCCATTCTGGAAATGAAGAGCATTATCTTTCTGATGTTTCATTCTCAACATAGTGGTGACCAGTGGGAAAACATTTTGAATGGCTCATGTGTATGAATCTTTGCTAATTGCATGGTGTTGATACAGTGACTGTGTTACTAATGAGAAATTGGTCTCACTGCTTTCTGTAGCTTCATTCTCTGAATGTGAAATGGCTTGGTAAATGAGGTAGAAGGATAATGAGCTAATTAATGGATCTATAAGTAGAATTGAATGCAGTGTGTCATAGCACAGAAGCCTTCTCTCATTTTCGAAGAGGAGAACTTTCATCTAAAGCTAAAATTGTTTTCATTTATTAGAGACCTTCAAATGAGTGAGGGGGCCTTCAGTAAGACTCAAGAATCCCATTGTTTGCTTTCCTGTCTTTGATTTAGGGTAACTGTGTCAATTTGACAGAAGCCTTGTCGCTCTATGAAGAACAGCTTGGGCGCCTGTATTGTCCTGTGGAATTCTCAAAGGAGATCGTCTGTGTTCCTTCATACTTGGAATTGTATCCTTCAACATAACATAACATGACATTATGTTGTTAGATCAGAATACCCAAGTAAATCCCATGCCAGTTCAACATTTTAAATCCCAATAATAAATGGAATTAGCTCTATACTATCTAAGGCCATGGTCTTCAGATGCGGCTGCACATTGGAATTCCCTGAAGCTTTAAAATAACTACTGATTCCTGGATCACTCTCAGATTCTGGGGTGTGGCCTCCCACAACTCCCCAGGTGGTTCTACTGATTAAGCAGCACTGGTTCTCAAAGGCTGTCCCCAGAACTGCAGCATCCCCTGGGAACCCGTTAGCATGAAGATCCTCAAGCCCCACCCTGGCCTCCTGCTCCAGCAGAGGCTGGAAGAGGCTGGCTTGAGGCCTGGTTACCTGCCTGGACCGGTCTACCAGGAGATTGCTGTGCACATAAAGCTTCAGAAGCCCTAGTCTAAAATACCACCTGAGCTGTAGCGGGCAAAAAGAGTAAACATGCTAATTCTGTTTTTTTTTTTTTTTTTTTAAGTTTATTTATTTTGAGAGCGAGAGCGCATGCACAGGGTGGGGAGGAGCAGAGAGGGGAAAGAATCCCAAGCAGGCTCCACGCTTGTCAGCAGGGAGCCCACAAACCATGAGATCATGATCTGCGCCGAAATGAAGAAATGAAGAGTCGGATGCTTAACCAGCTGAGCCACCCAGTCGCCCCTCATTCTATTTTTTATTTTAAAACCATCCTACTTTGATATTAGTTTCTACACTTCACTTGATTCTGATTTGCAGTAGAAACCAATGTTGGTGTTCTTCATTAGTTCCACTTAGTAAAGTTAGTCCAGAGAAATAAAAGTACCCAGAGAAAAGGCAGAATGGGAACATTGTCACTGGAAATTTAAAATGCGTTTCCTCCTAAAAGGCGGACTTCTAGTCTCCAGATAAAAGCTTCCTTATCTGAGGTGGCCAAGTCTAGTTTTCTGTAACAGCTGTCTTCATTGCTGTCTAGAGAGATCCTGTGACTGCCGCTGGCCTGCAGTGAGGTCCTTGTCCGCAAACCCTGGCAGCCTCTGACAGACACGGGCCTTAGAAAACCCCTAGATCCCCCTGGAAGAAGCTCTCTGTGTATGCTGGGCAGCCACTTTCTTTCTGTGGAGATCTCTGATAACTCTCCCCTGACCAACTGTCCACCTTCATCAGGCTTTCCTTCTGGAGCATTTTTTTGGTAGAAATCCAGTTGATAACATTTGGAGAAAAGGCTTCTGCCCTCTGGCTCCACTCCATCCTTCAACCTGTTTTTCCTTCTCTTTCTCCCTCCCTCTCTTTTTCCCACCCCTCTCTTCCTCCTCCACCCCCCCCCCTCACCTTCCCACCCTTCCTTGTCATGTGAATCCCTAAGAAGTCTGAAAGACCTTGGAAAGCAGTAGCATACCTGAGGGAGTATTTGTATGCCTTTAGCCTAGTCTCCATTTGCTCCCGGCTCCTCCCCACCGGCGACCCAGTCACAGGTGGTAGGTATGCAGGCTGTTAAAGTGGCCTTGTTAAGAGGACCTAATGCTCATCACTGCAATGCTTTAAGCCTTGAAACTTGCATCCACCTTCCAGTTTGTCGGCCAGCAAACAAATTTTAAATGCTGTCTGTTCTTCCTTGAATTATCTGCACTTATTCCTTGACTCCCTGTCCAGGTGGGTATTTTACACTGTTTGGAAGAAAGCTAACCCTTGAAGACTGTTGTCCCCAATCGTGTGTGCTGCAAATAGCCTTCCTGACCTTCATATGCTGTACATGACATCGAAAGGAGTCAGGCAATTGATTGCGAATTCCTTCAAGTTTTCTTTTCTTTTTAATTATTATTCTTAATTTAAAAAAAGCAAATGGAAAATGTATATTTTGATGAGCTAGGGTGTTATTTTTTTTGAAAGTCAGCTGAAGGATGATTAGACAGCACAGCGAAGACTGCTAAATGCACTGAACCCCTAGAATGTGATTTTTGTTACTTTCTTTTGTGTGTGTGGGCTTTTTATTTTTGTTTTGGTAGACTTCAAATTTGGTTGTTTGGAGGAATGAACATCATTGTTTTTGTTCTGGAGGGAAGTTCTTGATGGTGTTTTTTTCCCAGAAAATTGACTTAGTTATTAAAATTTGGTGCTTATAAGAAAGAGTTAAGAAAAAATGAATAGCAATGCTTCAATTAAAATTATAAATGAGAAATTTCATGTGTTTGTCGTTTTATTTCAGCCAGGTCCCCACTTTCTCACTGCTGATCTCACAGAACAAAGGTGTCTCCTGATCTTTTTTAGTTCTTTTCTATCCCTCAGTGCCATTTATCTCTTTATAACAGGATGGCCTTAGGGCCTTTTTGAACAGTAGTAATGACTTCATTTACCCCCGTGGTAAATGATACACAATCTATTACATTCACCGGTTCTTCATTATAAAATTGACCTGAGGATAGGAAAAGATTTGGTCTTACTGGAAAGTTGAAAGTCAGAAGCTTGTTTCTATTCCCATTCTTATTGGTGTATTAGATGTGGAAACACAGAGCATTTTGGATTGCTGCTGTAAAACTTTTTAAGAAGGATTTTAGATGCACAGATAGATGAGAGTTTGTAGAGGCCTGCAATAAGAGCGGCATAAACTCAGTAAGGAAGTGCAGGCAGCTAACAGCTTGTAAAGTGTATTTGTGGATAAGAATCCACATCAAAGGTGAAGGTACACTGACTTGGATTATTAGACATCAATGGTTATTCTGTTCTTTTTATAACAGCTTTATGTTTTATCAAGGCATTGCGTTCATTTATGGTGAATTTGCAGTGAGGAAAGCATTAAAAATTGAAATATTCAGTGTGTGTTTTGAGAAAATTAGTGTCAACCCAGAACTTTCTTCCTCCCAAGATAGGTTTCTCTGACAGATACTCTTTTTTTTTTTTTTTTTTAATAGTTTTGTTGTTTTGATTTTATTTTTTTAGGATTTTATGTTTACGTAATCTCTATGCCCAACGTGGGGCTTGAACTCACAATCCCGAGATCAAGAGTCGCCGCCAGGCACCCCTCTAACAGATATTCTTTAAAAAATGAGTGCATGCCTACTTTTCTTTTTGATTGGATTGGCACGGAGAAGAAACAATAATGGAATAAAGGGAGAGTTTGTCATGTTGGAACTAGACTGGCTTTCAGCAAATATTTTTCTTGTGCATTGAGCTTTTATAAAAAGCGTTGGTAGACAGAGTCCTACCTACTCCCTCAAATTCTTCTGTAATGTTTTGCAAAGGCTTTGTACTTGTATACCATGTGAGATTAAAAATGGTGGTATTATTACTGTTAGAACACCATTTTGGCTTAACAGATTGGATTTTTTTTCCATTATAGGAAAGAAACCAAGTCTATCTGCTATCTGGATATAGTGTTACTAATAAGTCAGCATAATTTTATACTTGAAGGCTAGCTTCGTGCAGAGGCTAAACCCTGTGATGAGCCTGATGACACACATGTACCGCCGAGAGCTGAGAGTTAGAACTGACCCGGACCAGGCTGTGGCAGACGTCAGAGATACATTCACGAGAGAGTAAAGGGTGTGGGGTGGGAGGAGGAAGGAAAGGAGATTTTTACTTGGGGTGATAATGGTAGATTCTGACCCTGCTCGTTTCTTTGTATTGGAGAAAGGATGATGCCTGTTTTTGAACATCTTTGTTTAAAATGAAGCATGCAAACTGATCTCTGATAGCCAAAAACAACCTGTACTTTAGCTGCATTTTAAGGAAATACTATACAATATTAAGTTATTTTATGTTAATGGCTGTTGTGCTTTATATAATCTATAGATAATCTAAAAGAATACTGTTGTATCGTACAGCCACTTTTTAATTAAAGACAAATATTGGCCGTGTAATCTAAATTCCATTCAACACATTAGCAGATATCAAGAATTGGTTTATTTTATTTTTACTGTTTATTTTGAGAATGAGAAAGAGAGTGAGCGGGGAGAGGGGCAAGGAGAGGGGGTGAGACAATCCCAAGCAGGCTCCATGCTGTCTGTTTAGAGCCTGACGCGGGTTTGATCCAAGAAATGGTGAGATTCTGACTATGTGAAACCAAGAGTCAGAGGCTTAACCGACTGAGCCACCCAGGTGCCCCTGGTTTATTTTAAAAAATGGTGCTTTCTCCTAAAAATGTGATTGAGAATTTAAAACACTTGATTAATGGCTGAAGGAAGGCTGGGTTAACAGTGTTTTTCCTGGGTGCGAGCAGTACTGATGTCAAAATAAAAACGTGCCTTCCATTTGCTGCACAGTTGAATCGTCACCTCCTTGCTTGCATTAACTATGGTAAGCTCCAGTGGTCTCAGATTGATGGATTTTGTTCTGTTCCCATGGCTCCTGGGTTAGGGTGAAGGGTGTGTGTGATGTTCCACATCATTGGCCTGTGTTGGGGACTGGAGAGCAGTGCTGCTCAAAGCGCGGTCCTTCAACCAGTTCTTTGTTTTTTGAGTATTTTGTTTAATTCAGCTGAACGTCTTGTTCCAAGCAAGACCTCAGTGAAGGAAGCTGTATGCTGATTTACACTGTAGCTGTGCTTCTTCCCTAGTTTGGAATAGCACTTTGAGTGGCACTGTTCTAGAGGCTAGTTGGACAGCATTATTTGATAGGAGCTGCTATGTGTGGTCGTGAAGAGACACTTAACCTCTTTCTGTTTCCTGTTGCTAAGTGTCTTTGTGCTAAATAATCTTTTGTATTGCTATGCTTTGGGCTAATAACACCACTTTTATTTACATTATCTTGCCCACTTTTTTTTTTAGGTTTTATTTTTGAGAGTGCCAGAGCGAGTGGGGGAGGGGCAGAGAAGGAGAAAGGGTCCCAAGCAGGCTCTGCCCTGCTAGCGGGGCTTGACCCATGAACCGCGAGATCATGACCTGAGCCGAAACCAAGAGTCAGATGCTTAAGCAACTCGGCCACTCAGGCGCCCCTATCTTGTTCAGTTTTAAAATAACTTTGTGAATTCAGTGTCAGTATCACTGAGTAGGCAGCAATCATAATTTTCAGTGTGTCCCAGAGGGTCCCATAGCTAGTCACAATTTGAATCTAGGTTCCAGCGTTCTGAGCCTGCGACAGTGGTTCTTAACCCTTTTTTTGTACCTTGGACTCATTTGGCAGCTTGATTAAACCTGTGAACCCTTCCTCAGAAACCTGGTTTTTAATATGTAAAGTAGAGATGATTATAAGGAAACAAGTGATACTGTCTTTTAAAAATTTATGACTTAACATTTGTGCTTTAATTACTTGTTACATAGGTGAATGTAGTGGTGGATCAGATACCAGGATTTTGGAGTAGTAATGAACATAATTATCTGCAGCAACTGAAATGTGGTTAAGAATGCATCTGATTTCTCTGGTTGACAAAGTCCTAGGTACTGCCAGTACTAATATGGCTTGTCACCTACATTGGTACTTAAAGGAAGTGCTAAATTTCAGTTAGAGGTTAGTGAAAATAAAGATAGGAATGTTTTCCCATTCAAGTTTAGGGACTCATAGTTCTGTCCACAGGCCCCAGTTTACAAACCTCTCTGGCCTACAGTTTTTCCTTCCATTGTTTGATTGTGTTTAGGTGGTGGGGAAGGGTAGCTGGGTCCCCTCATCCTGCTGTCAGAACCTCAAATCAGTGCTGGCAGATCAGTTCTTCTCAGCCAGAACCGTTTAAAATCTCAATTACCTAGTGCACTTATTCCACTGATTTGTGCTTTACTCGTTATTTCAAAAATAAGAAATAGAACATGGGCAAGAAATAGCCCAGTGTTTTTGGAAAGTGATTTGAATACCCTTGGATGGGATTTCCCTGGGAAATCAGATGATAAATGTGACTGGACAGGTATGCTTATCTCCGGTATCTGGGGATCTTGGAGACATCCTGGCTGGCTCACTAATACAGACGCCAGCCACCAGGCAGCAGCCAATGACGTGTGGTCATTTTCAGCGAGCAGTTTCTTTATGATGTAGTATTAGGGAGCAGGCCCTGTCGGTGCCACTTTGCTCAGGAGTATAGCAGAATAAATCAGGGGCTCTGCCTGGGAAATCAGACTAATCAAGAGAGGTCTGTTTTAACAGATGCCCTCTGATACCAAAGAGGGAAGCCTGGAGGGCTGTCTCCCCCCATTGCCTAGAGATGAAAACCCAGGATTGTAAAGACAGGAAAGGGGCCGGTCTCTTACAGATGAGGGCTTTGCCTCTGGTGTTAACTTAGTATTGTTCCTGATAGGTTGATGATTATGTTGGTGTTTAGGTTCTCACTAAGTGATTCTGACAGCTCTGAGTTCATTGCAGAGCGACAGAAATGCTCCTTGGGCTATGTTCCGCGTCCTCTACTTTCTAGATAACTCTGCCTTTGCCTGTGTTCAGTCGTGGGAGTTAAGTTTGATAACCTGAAACTTCCTGTCCTTCCGGTGCTAAGGGGGAGCTTCTGTCAACATAGCCTGTGCACTCATTGCATGGGCCCTTCACACTCCGTGTTTCTCTTTCTTTCTCATCATATTAAATATTCTTCATTATGTATTGTCCCCATACGTTTACTGTTTAGTGTCTGAAGAGAGAGTGTGTCCTGGTGAGAAGGAATACACTGCAGGATGGTTTTTGACTGCCGTGTAAGAGCTGGAGGTCTTTAACTGAAGTATGTGGGCAGAGAAGCAAGATCTGAGGCTCCAGTGTGGTTGACAGATGGCTAGAACGTAAGCTCCAGCCACCACAACCTGGTGCCCATTGGTCATATTGAACGCTTTGCACATGTACTAGGTATTAAAAGGTTAAAGTGCACCATAAAAGGGGATGCTTAGAATTCCATTTTCCATGTGGGGCATGGAGGAAATAGGCTAGTGTAAAGAAATTATACAGAGTTGGGTATGTTCAAGAAGAAAAGCGGAGATAAAGGGAGAAGTCCTTGCATCTTCGCGCATCGAAGGAGCCAGAGTACAGTCCCGATATGGGTGAAAGTGCTGTGTTGGTGAAAGGGGTATTTCTCTAGGGCTTGTGTCTTTTGGGTTCCTTCTCGGTGCCCTGAAGGGCTGAAGAAGAGCAGAAACTCAGGAAGGTGTACAGCATTCAGACCGTAAAACTGGGACGAACTGAGAATCTGTGGCCATTTTGGTGTTAGCCGTTTCTGTGAGTTTTCCCCCCACCTTTTTTTTTTTTTCCTGTTTGCCGTCCACTGTCAATTTCATTACTCTTCAATGACTCCATCCTTGGTGACTCCTCACCTACTGGGTGGAATTCTTGCACCAGGCCTCCACTTTGGGCCCATGGCTTGGGTTTCAGTGCCAGTCTGTGGAGACCAGGCAGCAAGGCCACAAGACTTGAGCCAGGCCCTTGGCTTCCACTGGATAAATCTGGAAGGGTTTGTGCACTAAAGTAGTTAAGTATGGTGATGAATTATAAACCAGTGGAAAACATTGGAAGTCATGAAGTTATATGGAAAACAAACGCATGAATAAGTGGGAACGCATATACAAACAGATAAGGTGTTTAGAATCCTAAGTGCCAACTAAGTGTTGTGAGTGCTGGAGTTGAAAAATTAGCATTTTGTGATCCTCACATGGAAGACAGAATCAGGTGAGCATCACCCTCTGATGTAAAATCTTGGGGAAAATTTGACAAGAAGCCTGTTTACATGGCTATAAAGTCTCCCAGAGATTGCTTATGAGCTGTGTATAAGTTTCCTATTGTAGCTCCAACAGATTACAGCAAACTAAGTTCCTTTTAAGGTGACACATTTATCATCTTATAGTTCTGGAGATCAAAAGTCTGAAACTAGTCTTTTTCTTTTTTGTTTTGAATTTTTTTTAACATTTATTTATTTTTGAGAGAGAGAGTGTGCAAGTGGGGGAAGGGCAGAGAGAGAGGGAGACACAGAATCTGAAGCAAGCTCCAGGCTCTGAGCTGTCAGCACAGAGCCTGATGCGGGGTTCGAACTCACAGACCATGAGATCATGACCTGAGCTGAAGTCAGACGCTTAGCTGACTCAGCCACCCAGGCGCCCCCTGCGGTCTTTTTCTTTTTAATGTGTGCAAGAGAGCATGTGTGCAAGTTGGGGATGGGCAGAGAGAGAGGGAGAGAGAATCCCAAGCAGGCTCCATGCTACAGAGCCGGACACGGGGCTTGATCTCACGAGCCATGAAATCATGGCCTGAGCCAAAATCAAGAGTCCGATGCTTAACCAGCTGAGCCACCAAGATGCCCCTGAAACTAGGGCTCAAATCAAATCACCTTGTGGGCAGGGTGGGTTGCTTCTGGAAACTTTAGGGGGAGAATCCATTTTCTGCTTTTTCTAGCTTGTAGAGGCCATCTGCATGCTTTAGTGTCTGTTCCTTTCCTCCAGTCTCAAAGCCAGCAGTGCATTAACCTCTTCAAGTCTCTCTGCTGCTGTTTTCACATTGTCTTTCTCTTCCTGCGTTCCTGTGGTAAGGCCCCTTTGGGATTATATAATACTACCCAATAATCCACCACCTCCTCCATTCAAGATCTCTACCACAGCTGCAAAGGCATTACAAGGAAACGAAGTTCTTGGGATTAGGGTGTGGACATCCATCGGTGGGCATTCTTCAGCCTCCCACGCATTGCTAGAGAAAACAACTTGATAGTGGAAAAGCTGAACGGCACCTTGCTGAGGTGATCAAAATCCCCAATAAGGAGCAGGTGGACACACATGCCTCCAGTACTCTGAGAAGGGCCCCTCTCCGCCTGTGCAGTCCTGTGTCTGGCTAAGTGCATATCTGAATCTGATCACAGGGAAGCATTAGACCCAAAGGGAGAACATTGTTTTAAAAAGACCCTAGTTCTTTAAAAGCATTAATGTCAAAAGACGCACAAGGCTGTGAAAGAGGTTTCCAAATTGAAGGAGGCTAAAGAAATGTGGCAATGAAATGTGATCCCTGGCGCTACAGTGCATCCCATATTGCTTCAGTTGACAAACTGGAATATGAACGATAGTTTCGATACAAGTATTGGTATTAAATTTACTCAAGTTCTTATTGCAACTTTTCTCTAAGTTTGAGATTCCTTCCAAGTAAAATATTTAACATTAAGAAAAAACAATAGGGCACCTGGCTGGCTCAGTCGGTGGAGCGTGCAGCTCTTGATCTCGGGGGTTTGGGTGCAAGTCCCAATTTTGGTGTAGAGATTACTTCAAGTAAAATAAAATAAAATCTTAAAAAAAAACAAGCAAGTGGTGCTCCTGGCACAATTGGTCTCCTGTCTGCCTGATGGACATGACAGCAAGATTTTTGGACAAAGAATGAAAAACCTAAGAGGAATAATGGTCAAAGGATCCATAGAAGCATCTGCTGCTTTTACGATCTAGTACAGGAGACAATAAAAGGCAGTGTTCGTGAGGCAGACATTCTAATGGCGAAATTGTTTTTGAGGCTTTCTGCATGTCACTACACAGTACCTGTCGGGGGCCCCACAGGAGACCGTGAAGGCTGCGGTGGAAGTAAATAGAGATGCCAGGAGGAGGAAGAGGATGTCGTGGCAGTTCGGTGTCCATCCACACTCAGGTTCTTGGGGGTCCTGCTGGCTTAGAGGCAAAAGGCCTCGGACAAAGAAGATCTTGCTTTGAAGACCCCACTGTTTCTTTGCTGTGAGATGTTTGTTTCTGAGTTTCTGTTAAGAGGCTGCAGGGTGTGAAGAGGTTGTTTTTTTTTTTTTTTCTTTCCCTGTGTATGTGGCAGGAGGAAGGAATGGAGAGTGAAACCGGCCTGAAGCCTCCTCTTGACTGAAGGCAAAGAGCCCTGTATTGTAATATTTTAGATTTGAAAATAGGATAACATTAAAAAGCTATTTAATTAGTTTTACAGGAAAACTGGCTGAGGACTTTAAAAGGTTCAGCTGGAACAGTGGCTGTCTTGCTATTTAGAAGTAGGAAGAGAAAAATGAGGGCGGTGCTTCCCAACTTGAGTGTGCTTAAGGATTACCTGATTTTATTTCCTTCAGAGACAGTCTGATTCCCTAGGTCTGGGGCAGGGCCCAGGACTCTGCAGTTCTCACAGTCCAACCCGCTGAAGTCTGTGCTACCGGTGTGTGGACCGTGTTCTAAGTAGTACTGAGCTAGAGTGCTGGTGAGTGGAAAATCAGATGGGTGACATTGTAGGAAAAATGCAGAAAGCTGTTGGCATGGCCCACTGCTGAATCAAAATGTTTTGAATATCAACTTATTGTTACAGGCAGCCCCAAAAGCAATAGACATTGCCATAGTAATTGTTAAAGTGAGTTTCATCTGATTTCCAAGGGTTAGAAATGTTCTCACGGATTTTGTTAAAAAGGCAATTAGATAAACCATTATTTGGAGTTCACTTTTAAGCTCCCAGTACTCCCCAAATCAAAAGGCATTTATACCCCCAGTATGTGAAAAGTCAGCAATGGATGGAGGCCATTTAGTGGAGACTTTGAAGCAATGAATAGCGTCCGTTTTCAAGTCCTCTTCATGATTCTGAAAGGATATGGAGGCCCTGTTCAGTGTGCAGACATCGCCCTGACAGCTAGAAGGTTCTAAACACAAGGATAAAGGATTATACTTCTTATTCAGCCAAACCTGCAACTTACCGAAGCCTGGATTGTGCTTTGATTTGATGGGTTTAGGTTGAGTTTGTTTATTTCTGTGGAGAGTACAACCAGAACACATTTCAATTTGACACTGGGTCTTTTGCAGGTTTATTCAAGATGCAAAGAATGATCAGGGGGAGGATTAGAGGTTACATGATTCAGTTCTGATGTACTAACAGCTTTCAGTAGCACTTATTAGCCCCTTTGGCCACAGCGGCCACTGTGTAGGAGGCCATAGAAGACCATGTTTGGGGTCTGTTCAGGGTATTGTGCAGAGGAAGAAAACTTGTGGGCAGCCTCTTAAGCAGCAAAGAAAAATAAGCACAAAACACCAGCGCAAAGCAATAGGGTGCACTGTGAGAACTGCAGGAGGTGAAAGCCCACCGGAGTGAGGGTAAGGCTTAGTAAGGTGAAGGCTATAAACAGAACACACAAGTTTTAGTTAAGGGATGGGTTGGATGGAGGTGATTTATGCAAATAGATTACAAAACACCAAATGTTTAGAAGAAGACAGCAAAACCTGTTTATCCCAACTGCAGCTATGCAAAAAGATTAACTCTTAGATTTTCCTTAACCAAAGCCCATCAGGCCCTTGCAGTCTTATTCTCCCCCACCACAAAGCCATCTGGGATGGTGTTGTGGTTGAATTGTGTAATTGTGTCCCCTGTAAAAGATGTTCAAGTCCCAACCTCCAGTATTTGTGAATGTGATCTTGTTTGTAAATAGGGTCCTTGCAGATGACCAAGTTAAGAGGAGGTCATTAGGGTGGGCCCTCATCTGATATGACTGGTGTCCTTACAAAAGGGCACATTTGGACCCAGAAACATGTACATTGTGGAGGCAGGAGAACATTATTCTACAAGCCAAGGAATGCCTAAGGAGAAAGTCCTGGAACAGATTCTCCCTCAGCCCTCAGAAGGAGCCAACCCTGCCGACGCCTTGATCTCAGAGTTACAGTCTCCAGAACTGTGAGACAATACATTTCTGTTGTTTAAGCCAGCCAGCTTGTGGTACTCCATTACATTGATCCCAGGTGCTCTTCAAAATAATGAGATGGCAAAAGAGGAGGGCCTCTTATGTATTAGCTGTTACTGCAGTAAGACTGCCTGAGAGCAAACTTCAAATTTCAATAGCTTAGAGCAACAACGAGCATTGGTTTCTCTCTCGCCCACCTGTGGGTTGGCTGGGGTTCAGCTGATCCAGACAGGGCTCTACTGGGCTTTGCTCAAAGGTGTGTGTTCCATCAGGGTCGGCTCCACATGGCTCTCACCCTCCTCGCACCACTAGTTACCTGAGACATGTTCTTATGGTGAAAGACAGGAGGGTAAGCACGATGATGCAGGTACCTGTCTAGCCTGTTTCATGTCTGTCGCTGTCCGGTTGGTCAAAGCACAGTGTGTAGCCAAGCCCAAGTCTGAGAGGTAAGGAAGTGCAGTCCAGCAGCATGAAGCCATAGCCATGATGTGGACGACTGGGGAGTGAGGAAGTGAGAACTGTAATTCAACAGACCGCATTTGACTTCAGAATTGAATGTGAAATCCAAGGGGTGCTTGATGCCCCTGGTCAGAACTCATGGTGTTTAAGGAAATAAGAAAATGTCTTTTTCAGAGGGAGCAGCACAGACTGTCCATCTTGACTGACATATGTGAAGACTGAACCTTAAAAGCCTGTATTGCACTTTGAATGAAGCAGTCAACAGATGACCTCATGTTAGCAAACAGCTGGTAAAATCTTTAAGGAATAAAGCAAAACACGAACATGTGCCTCGCAAGGTAACACAGTACTGTGAATTTAAAGATCTACTACTTTGGTATGAGTTGCCAACGTCTGTCACTTCCCGGATGGGACATCATTCAGAAAACTTAGGAAAGGTGCCGTTTGGCAAACATATTCTCGGTAATTAGGGAGCCTGAAACACCAGACTTTATTGTTTCTTGCACATGGAAATCAAGGCAGCATTGTTCCTTCACTCCACTCCTTGCTTTTAGTAATAGCATCAAGACTGGTTTGAGAAACCATTATGAATTTCCAGACGTAAAAGTCAATAGTGCTAATACATAGTAGTGATACTACATTCAGGGCAAGGAATGCTGACTCCTGCAAATGCCGTTTACTTGTGGGATGCAGAATGGGAAGGTGCAGAGCATAGGCTCTGGGCCCAGACTGCTGGCTTCAAATCCTGCCTCTGCCGACTCCTGCCTCTGGGATGATGGCCCTCTTTTGGGCATCTGTAAAATAGGAACAATAATGGCAACTCTGTCTTAGCCCATTCGAGTTTCTAGAACGGAATACCATAGACTGGGTGGCTTATAAACAGAAGTTTATTTCTCACAGTACCGAAGGTGGGGAAGTCCACAATCAAGGTGCTTGGCGGATTCAGTGTCTGGTGATAGCCAGCTTCCTGGTTCATAGATGGCCCTCTTCTCTCTGTGTCCATAAAGTGGGAGTGTCAAGGAGCTCTCTGTGGTCCCTTTTGTAAGAGTACTAATCCTGTTCATGAGGGCTGCCCTCTATGACCTAGTCACCTCCCACGTGCCCCCTCTCCTAATACTGTCACATTGGGGGATAGGATTTCTTATAAATACGTACATATGTATCTATATCTATATCTATTTTTTTTTAATTTGAAAGAGAGAAAGGGGGAGGTACAGAGAGAGAGGACGACAGAGGATCCAAAGTAGGCTCTGTGCTGACAGCAGACAGCCTGACACGGACAGGGCTGGAAGTCACAAACCGCAAGATCATGACCTCAGCCGAAGTTGGATGCTTAACTGACTGAGCCACCCAGGCACCGTGGGGGTTAGGATTTCGGTATATGAACTTGAAGAGACATAAGCATTCAATCCATAGCAACTTCCCTCTGGATCATTGTGAGGCTTGGACTGGTGCCTGGCACAGAGTAAGGGCTCAAATGTTAGCTTTTATTATTTACTAGCAAGAATCAAGTTTCAAAAATGAGTTATGCAAAAGCAGAATGTATAGCACTGCAGCCAAACTGTCAAATATTTTGGGCCACTGCTGCCTTTAAAAGAAACCACGTGGTGGAATCTTAAGGAATATTAAGTGCCATGCCCTTGCCAGTCTTTGTATTTGCCAAGAACAGTTATTCAGCTTTGGTTTTACTTAATCTTTAAAACCCACTATAATTCTCCCAAATGCTCATTTTTTTCTCTCTAATTTCTCCAGACATCTTCAGGGTAATTGGCTATATTAACTGATAATTAAATGGGGCAGTAAAGAGGTTAGGCATTTTTGATATGTCCTGGAAGGACTTCTGTAAGGCAGGTTTGGGTGATGTTCTATTTGTGTGTTCAGATTGGTTAAGATTTGATATTTGTGTTATTATATAAACTTTTGGAGAGTAGGGACCATGCCCTAAAGAGCTTCACGTCCCCACAGTTTAGCAGGACACAGTACCCAGTAAAAAGAATGAAAATATAAGTGATTTAAGAGTCTGTGGAATGTAAATCATCAAAGAGATACCATATCTGGTAGCTTGGGTATGAAACACCCAGTAATGTACAAAAGACTTAGCAAGCGATTCAGCTTAACAGTAAGAGTAGTGACTAATTTATGTTTCATTTTGACACTGACATAGGAAGAAATGAACAACCCAAAATGAGATGACCAGCTTTCTCTTTCATGGAACAAATGCATTTAACCCGGCTGAAATCCACAGGCCATCAAAATTTGGAGGACTAATGTCAACATCCTCATGGAAGAATCAGAATGCTACAATAATGTTACTAGGAAGAAAGCAATGGAGAGGTTGGAAAATACATTATTGTGGGTTTCTGTTATGTGCCAAAGAACTTTAAAACAATGCTGCATGTGAGGGGCTAATAGACAAAATCATCAGAAGTTAAGAAAGGTACTTGGCCACATTTATCAGAGGAGACCTACAAGTCTCCTTTAACTATCTGCTCCCCCCCCCCCCCCCCCCCACCTTGGTTTCTGGCCTTTAAATTTACAATTCTTTTAGAAATGGCACCTCATGGTAGACTCATTTAAAAACAAACATCTCTTCCAGTACCTTCTCACATGGTTGCTTCTTCAGGCTTCGACTTTATTAGATGTTGCCAAATTGCTTTCCAAAGTGGAAATTTAGATCAAGTACCAATTAACACATTTATGACAGGACACCAGAATTGAAGTTGCTCCATTTTCAACATCTAGTATTGTTAGATTTAAAAATTTTTGCTGGCCTAGAAGTGTGAAATGGTAATGGTTTAAATTTTCATTTACCTGATGACTAATGAGGTTGAGCACATTTTTATAAGTTAATTGGCTAGCCAGTGTTCCTCTTTGGAAAAATGCCTATCTTCTGTCCTTTGGGCTTTTATTTTCTTGTTGATCTATTGTGTTTACATGTTGAGGATAATAATCCTGTGTTGCTTATGTTTATTTATTTTTGAGAAAGAGACACAGAGAGAGAGAGAGACAGAGACAGAGACAGAGACAGAGCGTGAGTGGGGGAGGGGCAGAGAGAGAGGGAGACACAGAATCCGAAGCAGGCTCCAGGCTCTGAGCTGTCAGCACAGAGCCTGAAACGGTGCTCGAACTCATGAGCCATGAGATCATGACCCGAAGTCAGATGCTTAACTGACTGAGCCACCCAGGTGCCCTAATCCTGTGTTGCTTATATTGTTAGGAGTATCTATTCCCAATCTACCCTTGAGAAATCTTTCTAAGTTGTACCTTTTTTTAAAATTACATTTTGTAATCATCAGAAGACTAGCGTTGGCCATGCTTTATCTTTTTACTTTTTCATAGTATTTTTTGATGCACATGAGTTTTTTATTTTTTAAATGATTTTTTAAGTTTATTTGTTTATTAGTTAGAGAGAGGAGAGGGACAGAGAGAGGGAGAAAGAGAGAATCCCAAGCAGGCTCTACACTGTCATTGCAGAACTCACTCAAACTCACAAACCGTGAGATTAAGATCTATTTGTCAGTCTGTTTCCCTTATGGCTTGTGTTTATTGGTCTTGTTTTAAAAACGTTTCCCTAGCCTCGTCATACAGACACACACACACACACACACACACACAATCTGCCATGTTTTGAACTTTTACTTTTCATAATTAATTCTTTCACTTACCTGGCAACTTTTTTTTTTTTTTTTGTAGGAGCAAGGAAAGGTCTTTATGGGTTTTTTTTTTATTTTGTTTTTGGTATGCTGTGAGGTGTGAGGGTATTTTGTTCCATTGTGATCACCACTTGTCCCGATACCCTTGATTAAATTGTCCATTCATTCACCAATGATTTGAAATGCCTTTGTTGTCCTACATTAAGTTATTCATTTATTCATGGGCCTGTGTCTGAGCTCAGCAGCTTTTTTGGACTTTGAGAAAGTGATATTTGACGGGGCTGTGCCAAAAATGTACTTAAAAAAAGATATACAGATGGCCACAGAATGCCAATGGATTGTATTTTATTCTAGAATATTACAAAAAGGAAAAGATGCTGATCCCAGGCTAGATGAAATTATTTTTTTCTGATGGCCCACTATATAATTTATTTATTTTAAATTTTTTAAAATTTATTTTTATTTTTTGAGAGAGCAAGTGCAAGCAGGGGAGAGGGACAGAGGGAGAGAGAGGGAGAGAATCTTAAACAGGCTCCACATTTAGCGCAGAACCGGACATGGGGCTTGATCCCACAACCATGAGATCATGACCTGAGCCGAAATTAAGAGTCGGACACCTAACTGACTGAGCCACCCAGGTGCCCCAATTTATTTTTAAACATTAAATTTAGGGTGGCTAAATTTAATGAGCCTGAGCCTGAGCTGTTCTGTCAGCACAAAGCCTGATTGTGATTCTCTTTTTCCCTCTCTCTTGTCCCCTCTCCCGTGCTCTCTCTCACAATAAATAAACTTTTGAAAAACACGTTAAATGTAAACATTTAAATTAACACCTAAGTTGTGTGGGATCAGTTATCATAGGCTATACAACTGCATTATAACAAATTACTGAAGATGCTGTGCATAAAATACTTTATCAAATGTGGTAGTTATATCTAAGTTTATTAAGTTTGTGGACAAAGCAGTTCAGCATGTGAAATTGACCAAAAAAAAAAGAGCTCTATCTGGGGAACAATTCAAGTGCTAGTAAATGTGTTAAGCCGGGGCCCATGTACCACCTTAAAAAAGAAACATTACTTAGTTTTTTGAAGACCACAAAATTGTGCTTAGCTAAGCAGTGAAATCCATGTGGTTATCTGTCTTTCTTCATACTCTATAACTCATCTATTCCCCAAAGTGATGAGGCAGCTCACAGTGTTAAAAACACATTTAAAAGAACAACAACATCAGCTGCCATATTGTATTGCTCCCCTATTCCAACCCCATGCAGAACGATTCCCTTCTAAGTATTTCCAGGATCTGATGTCTTTAATTTCACCTCTAAAAAACAACCTTGTATTAAGTGCAATGTTGTATAATTACTCAAAGCCTAGCCAAACCTAGTCTCCTCATGATTATAAAATGTAATTAAAATGAAGTGTATCTTAGAAAAGATTTCACAAGGGCATGCCTTGTCAGTCTTGTCATTGTCATGCCATGTCAGTTCTCTGTCATACTCTAGCCAGTGGGATTTGAATGGAATCATCCAGGACGTTATAGCTACAATTTCTCACTCTTAGATTCTAAACCTTGTAGTGGTAGCACACTGACTTAATTTGCTTACACAGGGAACTGATTCTGACATTCTTTATGCCCAAATAACTCAACACTATAAAGCCTGTGAGGGCAAAAAGATAATCATTTGTTTGTTCAATAACACTAAGGGTACTAACATGTCAGGCCCTGGTGGGGATACTGAACATATCAAGGTGACTAAGGCCCTCAGAGACATCCTCCAGTCTACCTGGGGAGACTAACTCACAGACATAAAATAGCGGGCTGGGGTCTCCTGATCCTGCATGGTGTGCCCCATGGACATTTGAAACAATGTGGGTAACAATCTAAAATAGCCAAAAAGGGACAGAGGAAGGAGGGAGGGACTGTTTTTCAGTCCTTGAACGGAAACTCTGATGGTTAGGTGGAAGATACAGTGAAGGGATAGCTGTATATTTTCCAGGTTTCTTTTTTTTTTTTTTTCTTTTTTTATTCATCCTCATTTCAGATAGAAATGTTTAAGGGAAACCAGGGAAGGACTGCCAGGAACATAGCAATTTGGTTTTCCAAGATCATTATATTTAGTACTTTAATGTCTAGCCTTTGAGGTGGGGGTGAGGGTGCTGAATTTAAGAAAAAGTAAACAGTTCTTAATTATACCATACTGTGAGACTTGCTATGCTCACTTCAAACAAAAATAATCCGGCCTTTTCCACATTACAGAAACCTCAGTGATTAAACGGGATCGATTGTCTGAGTGGTTATGATTGAGGGTTATTACAGTTAAATAATGCTAAGCCTTTAAGATGAGCAGTAAACTCCAAATGGAATTCATGGCTAAGAATATCAGTGAGGCAGTCTGTTGTTTAATGCAGTATTTATCACCTCCCAGGGAAGACAAATGATCTTTCCTGTTTGGATAATGTATTAGGTTTTTTTGAAATTCATATATCACCTGATAAATTTTATATAATACCAGCACAATAAAACATTCCTGCAATTGGACATGTTGAACAACATTGCTCCTTCAACAAATGAACTTGCATAAATTACTTTATTTAAGAATGCCTCATAGATCTTTTCCTTTTTGTTTCAGCTGTGCAGTCCCTTGGGTGCAGTGGGTAGCTCATTCCCAACACCTGACATCTAGATTTCTCTTAAAACAAACAAACAAACAAACTCTTGCAGGGGTGCCTGGGGAGGTTGAGCATCCGAGTCTTGATTTCAGCTCAGGTCACGATCTCACGGTTCGTGGGATTAAGCCCCACATCTGTCTCTGTTACAACAGTGCAGAGCCTGCTTGGGATTCTCTCTCCCTCTCTCTGCCCCTCCCCTGTTCACTCTCTCTCTCTCTCTCAAAATAAATAAGTAAACTTTAATAAAAAATAAAACATAAAAAAATTCTTGTAGGTTAAATCTATTTGAGTAGGTTGGATGTGAAATGATGTAAAGTGTAAGCTATGTGATAAGGGCTACAGTTTTGCCCTGAGAACTGGGCAAGAGGACCCCCGCCCTGGGTCCTGGTTTCAAGAGGCCTTTCACTGAGGCTGTCCTAATAGCTGTGCCCCTCACCACTGGGTGAGCTGTATGCCGTGCCAAGGGGTGTGCCTGTGTCCCCTTCTAGAACACAGTCTGTATCCCTGAGACTTGAAATTTCCTGCCCAAACCACTCAGAGCACACTTCCAGGGCCCATGGGGGTCTCTTTCTCAGTTTTCATCCCATCTTTCTGATGGAAGACTCCTCCTGGGCTCTGGCAGGTGGGCGAGGTGCTGCTGCTGCTGGGGGTATGAGCAGAGAAAAGGTGGTGGGCTGAGGGCCCTGGCCTGCCAACATGTTTTTGCATTGAACTGCACAGAGTTTGAGAATTCTGAATTGGAACCTGGCCTTCCAGGTGTAGAAGTGAGATACTTACACATTAGGAGAGGATGTATTTAATGGTTTGTAGCCTGATTTACAGCTTTAAATGGTGTATGGATGCATTTGCGCCCTGATCTCAGATCCCACAGTGTAGGAATGAGCCTGAGGAACTGCATAAAAAATGTTTAAAAATATGGACAGTGAGTGAGTACTCATAAAAGCTATGTTTGGAAGAATAACGGCAAATATTATATTGTGTCAAACAATCTCTTTGTAGAGTCAAAAATTTTCACGTGCTTTATGAAACTGAAAATAGGGGTGCCTGGATGGCTCTTTTGGGGGAGCATCTGACTTGATTTTGGCTCAGGTCATGATCCCAGGGTGGTGGGATTGAGGCCTGCATGGGTCTCCACACTGAGCATGGAGACTGCTTAAGATTCTCTCTCTCTCTCTCTCTCTCTCTCTCTCTCTCCCAGCCCCCTCCCTTGCTCTCATGCATACAGGCTCTCTCTCTAAAAGAAACAAACAAATAAATAAGAAACTGAAAATAATCAGTTGATATTTGAAAATCTTATCTTAGTTCCCTTCCTCCATTTGTAGAAGATGCCCTATGTAATGGGCATGCATCCTTTTTTTCCCCCACTGAGTATTCGATTGGCAGAAAGTTCTAGAGAAAAGGAATAGGTCTTCATTTGATAAAAACCAGGTTCAGTGCACTCAGAGAACACTTGACATTAAGGAATACAATGGTGAGTTATTATGGCAGATGAGACATGAACAAGAAATAATTTCCCTCTTGTCCTTGATGATGTCTAGTAACTTCAGAGAAAAGGTTCATTATCGCTACTCTCTATTCTTTTCTTTTCATCCCAGCTGCAGAGTCACATTCTGAACCCAGCCTGTTCAGGCTAGCTTTTCAGTCATCTCTGAGATTCCAGTTGCATTCATCCTGCAATGTTAAGTGCCTTCTCTGGAAAGTCCCAGGTGTGTAAAGATGTCCGGACCATGAGGAAGCCCTCAAGTGGCTCAAAGACAGGAGAAAACAGACAGGTGTGTGTTCACGCTTGGCTATTTTTACAGCCAATAGGAACACAACCAACTAGAATTGGAGGATGACCAGGGTCTGTGGTGAAGAGCAAGAGAAAGAACCAGAGAAGAGGGGACACTGTTGTGGTTCTAATTTGCATTTCCTTAAGGGCTGATGAAGTTGAGCTGCTTTTCTAATGTTTATTGGTCACTTGGAGAACCTCTTTTTGAAGTGTCTCTTCAAAATCTTTGGTTCACTTTTTCTATTGGGTGATCTGTCTTTTCTTACCGCTTTGTACACATTCTGTATATATTCCAGATATGAAGGACAGGCACCACTTTGACATACCTTCCAAGGAATGAGAAAACCATCGCAATGCCTTTGGCAGAATTAATCTGTGCATCTTGTGTTGGGGAAGAGTAGGAGGTAGTGTGACTTTAAGATCATGGATGAGGAAGGGAGCCAGCCTGGTGTTCTGCTGGTAAGCAACTGGATGGCTCTGCTGCTTCTTAAAATACTGAAATAATTCTATGCCTCTTGGAAAGGAGCTGCTGCCCTGAGCCCTCAGGGCCTTTCCCTTCTTCTCTTCCTCTCTCCTGTCCTCTCCTCTGTTCCCCTTCCCCCCTCCCTTCCTCCTTCCCTCCTCCAGTCGATCTGCACTGAATACTTCCCATTGGCATAGATAGCCCTGAATAAGAAATAAAAACAAACACCAGGAAGCATCCACAGGTATATTTAGGCGTGTAACAAAACATCTGAACTGTTAAAAGGCACAATAATAATGATGCCTGACATTTCTTCAGGCACCTTTTTAAGAACCTCATCTTATGATAACGCTAGAAGACGAAGATTATTGTTATCCCCTTTTGTCCGATGACAAAACTGAGAACCTGAGAGATTAGGCAATTTTCTCAAGGTCACATAGAAGTAGGTAGCAGCGAATGCTAGGAATCTAGCCCAGAAAGTTCACTCATGGATGCCATGCACTTAACCACTGTCACCACTGTGCTGTGCTGCCCGGGAGCATGGAGATCGGCATCAACCTGAATGGCACTGCTGGCAGTTACAGAAGGACAGGGAAGGGAACCATGGCTGTCAGTGTTCGGTCAGGAAAGCAGAAACCACTCTGCCTATCTTAAAGAGGGTGTATTTGCATTTTTTAATGTTTATTTATTTTAGAGAAAGAGAGAGAGAGAGAGACAGAGACAGAGTGTGAGCAGAGGAGGGGCAGAGAGAGGGAGACACAGAATCCGAAGCAGGCTCCAGGCTCTGAGTTGTCCGCACAGAGCCCGACGTGAGGCTCAAACTCACGAGCTGCGAGATCATGACCTGAGCCAAAGTCAGATGCTCAACCCATTGGGCCACCCAGGTGCCCCATAAAGAGGGTGTGTTTAATGCAGAGAATTGGTTCTAAAGGTATCAGAACCAATTGGCAGAAGGAGCAAAGAGGGGACGATGGCACTCAGAGTTCTGTAACTTCAGAAAGCTGCTATTGCTAGCAAAGGAGGAAATGTGTGGACCCGGAGTCCGCAGAAACACTTGCCCCTGCGGCTGCTGCCTGACTGGGACTCCAGGAGCCACAGTCCTGCTGATGCTTCTGGAGTCTGTGGGCACCGGTGGCCCTATGCCTCTGCTGCTGTCGCCTCTGCCCCCGCTGTTGCTGGAGCCCGCTGTTGACTGCTGGAGCCACCGGTAGGAGCAGGAACAGCTGGCAAAATCTGGAGCAGACTTTTACCTGCCTCCTGCCCAAGAATGCCTTCCACTGACAGAATCCAGAACTCAGATGGCAAGGGAGCCCGGAAGATGTTGTCTGTGGCCTTGACATTGAACATGCTAGAAGGTCAGAATGAAGCTGAGAGCCAAAGCGTATCCTACATGCTCAGTATTGCCCAAAGAGATGTGGGTACAGGGAAGGAAAAAAAAGCTTATTTCGTTGAATCTAAGATACAATTGATTGTAAGATGTACTACCATACTATATACCATTAAGAGAGAAAAATGCTGTGTAAATAAGCGGTACACTCTACTTCTAGAGATGTTAAAGCTTGAAAAAAAGTCCCTCTTAAAACTGATGCCTTATGGTAAATGCCTGCCCCATGCTTGCCTGTAGTCTAATGGGGTGGATCCCTATAGAGATCTCATCATCATACAATCCAAGTGACGTGACAGGTCACTCCATGACCTGGATAAGAACAGGGGTTTAGGACGCTTTCCAAAGGAGTCTGAACTAAGTCTTAAAAGACGAATCTGAGTTTCTCAGGAAATGGTTTTCCAGGCAAAAATCTTTTTTCTGAGAGCACAAAGGCTGGATGAAGTTGGGTGTGTCTGGGAACTTGAAGGGGTTTAGAATGACTGGAGGATTGTGAGGGTTCAGTCACGCAGGAGTTCCATGTGACACACTTGGACATTTTCCCACAGGCTGACAGCCGCTGCCGAAGGGCCTTAAAGTACCATCATAAGTTCATTTGAAATTTGACTCAGGATCGCAATTCAGTTGGCTCCCGCTGGTGTGGCTGTAGCTGTTGTTAACTATTGAAATGCGTCCTTACTTGGCAATGGCTCCAGGCCCTCCTGGCAGCCTCATCCACCCCAGCCCCTCCCCTGGGCCCCTGCAGATCCAGCAGCTAAGAAGTAGTGCCTGTTGGAGCGTTTAGCTAAGCTACCCCATGGTGCTGTTGCCTAGACATCCATTTTGTTTGGCTAAGCAGCCCATGGGGACCTTCAGTTGACCCTCACCCCTCACGCAAGCACATGCCCTGGATAACAGCCCACAGGATCACAGACACATGTAAGTTCCTGATCGGATTTCCCCAGCAGCCCTTATCGAGGAACGGTCGCCCTGGCCCCTCACGGTGCCACTTAGATAAACCTCCTCGAGGCTTATCGCAATTCTGCCCTTTTTAGTTTGAAGTGACCATTTTGGCCTTGGCCTGGGAACCCCAAAGCGCTCCACCCACAGGGCCTAATGAAGACATGTGCCCAGGTCCTGCCTCTTTCTCTGTGTGCTCTGCCTTGACCTCCCCATGTCCTGCTCTGAGGCATTGCCGAGCACGTCCTCCACGACCTCCATGCTGGGCAAGTAAGAAACTTCTCCATTTCAATTTCTTCTACAGTCATTTGTTGAACCATGGCTCACAATCTAGCACCCTGTGTTCTAGTTAACAAATATTATTTTAACCAAGTCATAACAGGTTGGCTCTTTAATTATTTAAATCTTGTTAAATATTTTGAATGTCATCCCTGGGTTCGCTACATAAGTTTAATGTTTAGTTTTGTTAGTTTTTCAGTTTGCCTTACTGAAAGATTCAATGGTGTTTCTAAGCCGGCAGTCCTCAAAATGTGGTCCTAAGTCCGACGGCATTAGCATCACCTGGAAGCTTGTTGGAACTACATATTTCAGGGGCACCTGGATGGCTCAGTTGGTTAAGTGTCTGACTCTCGATTTCAGCTCAGCTCATAATCTCATGGTTTGTGAGTTCAAGCCCCACATTGGGCTCTGCGCTGACAGTGTGGAGTCTGCTTGGGATTCTCTCTCTCCCTCTCTCTCTCTCTCTGCCCTTCCCCTCCTCTCAAAATAAATAAACTTAAAAAAAAAAAAAAAGAAATACACATTTCAGACCATCCAAGAGCTACTGAAACACACTCGAGGGATAGAGCCCACTCATCTGTGTTTAAACCAGGCTTCCAGGAGATTCTTGCTTTCATTAAACATCCGAGTAAGCCATCCTTGAACCGTTGGCTGTAATTAATCAAAGGCATACAAACTTCTGTATCCTAGTAGTCTAACCAAGGGGTCAGGGTGGATCTGATCACTTTGAGGATGTAGCATGGAAACACTACTTGGATGAACAGTTATTACATTTCAGTAGAATGCTATGCAGTAGAATGTTTTGGGAAAGGTCTGAAGGGTTTTGGAGCTGGGTTACTCATGTCTTTAATTTTCTATACTTTGTGAGTCTTTGACATCTTTGGGCCTAGTGGACCCACAGGGAGGGCCTCCCAGATTAGCTAATTCCTAGAGATAGTAAATGACTTGCCTTGTAGCGTGCCTTTGAAATGCAAACCAACCCGGGGCACCTGGGTGGTTTAGGTGAGCAGGTGAGCAGGTGAGCAGGTGAGCGGCAGACTCGGTTTTGGCTGAGGTCGTGATCTTGCGGTTCATGGTTTCGAGTCCCTCATCGGGCTCCACGCTGGCAGTGAGGAGCCTGCTTGGGATTCTCTCTCTCTCCTCTCTCTGCCCCTCCCCCATTTAAGAAAAAGAGAGAGAGAGAGAGAGAGAGAGGAAGAAAAAAAAAAAAGAAATGCAAACCAACCAATTCTGCATCCATCCCCTCACCTGCCTCCTTTTCTCAGGCTCCTGCAGTCCAGGACATCATCCACCCAGAACCTAAATCACACCAAGGCCAGGTGCTTGACAACTAGAGACCCCTCCTATAGACCACCACCTGCTGACATTATTCATTATTCAAATTCTACCTTCCTAAGCCTGCCTCAGCTGCTTAACCTGCCTGCCCATTTCTTTTTTTGAAAACCACAATAAAAGGCTTTTGTGCATACTTTCCCCTTGCTCCTTCTGCCACCTGACCAACCCCAGTGCTTCCCCATGTGGCCCTGTGTGACACGGCATGCCCCTTCCTCTCAAAAACTGCGAGTAATAAACTGTTCTTTCAAAGCCTTTCTCTGTGTCTGTCATCTTACTATACCTGTTAAAAACAAATCCTGGGTACATTTCCAAACAAGAGTTCGACAGATTTGAGTTCCCACTGGGCACTGACAATTTGCCCACCATGTGACCTTGGGAATATTACCTATCCTCTGACAGCTTCCCTGTCCTTGAGTGTAAAACAGAGAAGATTCCTATACCATAAGACTGCTGTAAAGACTGGGGATAATACACATGACGTGAATGTGCACTGAAGAAGCTGTATGGCCAAGGGTGTGAGAAAATCAAGAAATAAAAATCCCCCCAGGGGCGCCTGGGTGACTCAGTTTGTTAAGCATCTGAGTTCTGCTCAGGTCATGATCTCGCGGTTCAAGTTTCAGACCCGCATCAGGCTCTGTGCTGACCGCTCAGAGCCTGGAGCCTGCTTGTGATTCTGTGTCTTCCCCTCTCTCTGCCTCTCCCCCACTTATGCTCTCTCAAAAATGAATAAACGTTAAAAAAAAGTGTTATAAAATCAAAAGAGAAAAAGAAATGAAATCCCCCTTTAGGCTCAGAAGTGAACAGTACAATACACGGATAGAAAGCCTTTCATATTTATATACCTGTCCTAGTGTTCACTTATGAGCATCAGCAAATCAGGAGATATTTTGTGCATTGCTATTCTTGTTGCCCAACTGAACAAAGGTTTTCCTCATATTTAATGATGACTGCTGTTAAGGAAATAAGAGCTGATAATTAGTCTTTTCAACAAGAGAATTACAGGAGGCATAGTTTATCGCTTTTTCTAGGTCTCAAGAGTCATTTTGACATGCTACACCTACCTTCACTAATTACTTGAGGTAGATAAGCAAATTTATCAAGTAACAGGGCAGAGAGAAAAGAGGTTGGAATTTGAAACCTCTCAGGCCTTGAGACAAATACCTGCTGTGTGACCTTGGGCAAATCACTTAATAGCTCCGAACTTCAGTTTCCTCATCTGTAAAAGGAGACAGAACACCTAGCTAAGAAAGATGTTGAAAAAGATCAGAGATAATGTAAGTAATGAGTCTCATTGGTGGAAGGCCTGGGACTGGAACCCTCCCTAGTCTGAAGGACCTGCCAACAAGTAACAGAGCTCCGCCACAGCCCTCAGCTCTCGAGTTTTCGGCATTTAGCTCTTCTTTCTCTTTCTTCCCTCCCTCTCTCCCTCCTCCTTCCAGGGGATGGATGAATACATTTTTCAGGTTTTGAATCATTTCCTTCTTCCTCACTGAAATTGCAGCTCACATGGATTTTACTGCCTGAAACAGAAGACCCCGCACAGCCAAGTAACTAGCAGATGCGCTCGTCTAGCATAAAGACTCAGCTTCAGTTGTCCTCCCGGCCACTGAGGCAGGGCACAGGTTGCGGGATTCACTTACTTCTGGATAAATGATCTTACCTGTGAGTCCGGCAGGGAGAGATGTAAATGCCCAGGCAAGTCCCATGTTGGGGCGGGCTTTGGCCTGTCTGGAAGCCTTTCTTCCCCCTCAAGCTGTCCGTTCTTGCGGGTCCCCCTGGAAGTCTCCCCAACAAATCTGGCCTTCAGGGATTTCTACTTCCCTGGACACTTGTTGGCCTTTAGTGTTCTGTGACTAAGTTGCCAAGGGTTTTGCATATTTTTGTGACTGAGCCCAGTTTGCCAGTCTGGAATCTCTGGCATGGCTTCTTTGTCTTCCCTCACAGGGCCTTGTACGGGGCCAGGCACCCGAGAAATGCTCAAGAAATTTCTGCTGATTCCATTGACCGATTCTAGTTAAAGCTCCAGATAGTCCTGGATGTTCTTTTAAAAATATTTTTTTAGATTTATGTATGTATGTATGTATGTATTTATTTTAGAGAGACAACTTGTGTGAGCGGAGGAGAGGGGCAGAGGGAGAGAGAGAGAATCTTAAGCAGGCTGTATACTCAACACAGGGCTGGAACCCATGACCCTGGGATCATGACCTGAGCTGAAATCAGGGGTCAGACGCTCAACTGACTGAGCCACCCAGGTGCCCCGATCCTGAAGGTTCTTAATTGAAACAATTGAGTGGGTGCACACCAGATTATTAAGCGGACTTCCCTGCAAAGTGACTTTTCAGTTAACTAATTTTCACAGCTCTTGAGAAATTATAAAATTTTTTGACATCCTCCTTTTTTATCCCAGTATGACACTCTACCCCAAAACACACTAAGTAATATGCCATAGTTTTAATACAGTTTTAGACAAAGACACATTGACCAATTTCCCTAACACGACAGCTTGTATTCAGAGAACATCAAATGGAACGGTTTTGAGAAGCCGGCTGAGTGCGAGTGAACATTCTGCAGAATTTCTGTATGTGTGCCACGTAGGTAGTATCTTCTATTGCTCTTTAGTCCATGGTTTCCATAAGCGGCCAGAGAGTAAATAAGCTTCATGGGTCATATCTGTGTTGCAGAGCGACTCAACTCTGACCTTGTAGCATGAAAGCCATTGTAGACAGTATGTAACTGAATGGGGGTGACTTTATTTCAATAAAACTTTATTTACAAAAATAGGCAATGGGCCCGATTTGGCCCATGTGCCCTAGATTGCAAACCCTTGCTTTTGTCTCTTGTAAGCACTCTTTATATTTCTCTGTACTTTGAACTTCTTTATTTTGCCATAATTTTTTTCTGAGCTACAACTTTTTTCTTTTCTCTTTAAGATTTTTTAAAAAGTAATTTCTATACCCAATGCGGGGCTTGAACCCACAACCCTGAGATCATGAGTAGCGAGCTCCACTGACTGAGCCAGCCAGGCACCCCGTCTGTGCTACAAATGTGTTTTTCAATGTAGTTTGAGTGAAAGATAATTGACCTCTCCCAAAAGGTAGAAAAATTAATGCAGAAAATGGCACAGAATGAAGACTGCACCTTCTAATGGGTGATTCACTGGCACCATTTCTCCTACCAATCCTCACCCACTCTCAAGTCTTCCTTATTCCTTTAGTGAGTAAAATAAAACTTCATTTCTTGCATTACATGAACAAACTGTATTTATTTTCAACACCGCAAAAGTGATTACTTTTATAGGCTTGTTTTCATTGTTGAGTTAATACATTTTCTTTCTGCATTTGCATATCTTAGTTTGGGATGGACTGCATCGTAGTTTTCCTATTACAATTAATGGAAGTATTTTTTGGTTTAATGGCTTTTCACTTTGCAATTGAGAGTTCAGGAATGATTTCATGTGGTTAAGTGATGGATAGGTGTAGATCAGGGTAAGTCCCCATTGCCCTCACCTCTGGGGAAATCACCTTTCCAAGGTGGGTGAAGGCTACCCCAGCCAGCAACCAGCAGCCACCACTGCATGCTAGTCTGGACCCAGAAGGTGTGAGGAGACTTAGAGAAGAAAGGAAAGCTGGAAGAAGTGGGTCCTGGTGTCACATTTGTGTGTATGGCCTCTCCCACGTGCACAGGGACCTCTCTCAAGCAGGCAAACAGTGTATGGCAGTGATCCTCTCTCCCCAGCTTTCCCTTTCCTGAGTTTGCTATGCTGCTTGAGGCTGGTCCTTGGGTCTCAGTGTTGTCATTTGCAAACCAGAGATCAAAAAAAATACCTTTGCCATCAAGCACGTAAGTTTACCATGAAGTTAAAATGGGATATGAAAGTGCTACACCTAGGTGATGTATTGTTATCATTTGAGCATTTAGAAGGAATTGGGAGCCTGAGAGACCCCCAGACACTAACATCTGAGTTTCCTGAAGCTGCTTTTTAAGAGTGAATGTCTGGAGCTAACTTGCCTGATTTTCCTTGTTCTTATTTCTACCTTCACTGCTATGGGCCATGGGCTGTAGGTGCTGGGGCTGTAGCATTGAACTTGATGGACATGATTCCTGACTTCATGGAGCTCACAGTCTTAAGAAGTACTATGGAGTCAAGTCCAAAAACTCTTCTGAGAATCCCATCCTAGGAGCCAAAGGCCTGCTAAGATGTGTATGGTGTAAAAGCAACAAAATAACATCAACAGCTAATGAGCACATAATATCTACAATACACTGTGATGTCATAATTTGGACAAACGCTTATGCTTTTCTGGCTTTGGAGCAACATGAAATGAGCAGAAAGTAAGGTAGGATGTGCTTTGGAATAAACCTCAGAAGAATCCCATGCTAAGGATCTAAGACCTGACCAAGACCAGCCGGATAGGACCACGAACACGTGGCCATGTTATACTGGGCTCACCAGCGTCTGCTAGCTCTGGTGTGACACACAAGGCCATGGGCACAAGTTTTGCATGAGAACTGTGCTCTACTGGTTTTCAGACTGAGCCTCCACCCCCATCCCCACCCCCACTGTCCTATGACCTATAGTGAAAAAAAAGCAGATAAGTAGTAATTGTGTTGAGAATTAATGATATTTGTATCACTGGATAATAAAATCGGTATCATTCAACAGCATTGGGATCTCAGTTGCCTTTCCCCATGAAGAAAGCAGATTGTCATAATTTAAATTGTTAGCATAATTAAAGAAATCAAAGACCCAGTCATTAACTCAGTCTTTCCAGAGAGACAAATTGCCTTTGATTTTATCCTGCAGAATCTGCTGAAATGGGCATTTTATGTAAACACAAAACTATGAACCAATGGCTCCCTCCGTGGGACTGGAGGACAAAATACCTGGGGGCACTTTCCATCAAAACATGCAGGGAAGAAAAAATATTTTACCATCTCTTCTGTGGTTGCTAATAAGCCGAATTCGATCACTTACCCGCGTTCTGTACAATTCCTAGCACCACAGAGAGGAAATGCTTTTTCCTTTTCCTTAAAAAAAATTCCAGTCAAAACCATCAGCCTCCGTAGGTTGTCTTAATTGCTACTTTGCACTGCACTGGACTGTGACTCTGATTTTTGGCACATGCCGTCATACACAAAGTTCCCAAAATAAAATGCTCCAGGATATCCCAGGAACTCTTAGAGGGCTTTAAAAAGGGACTTGCACACAGAAACAATATCTTTGATGGAGACAATTCAGGCGAGCAGAATGATTATTGCAAAAGAATTACGTGATTCATTGAGACCTTAAAGTGGGTCCGGAGAATCCTTGCCACCTAACTTATCATGGTTTGGAAGAGTTTGATGAGAATCCAGTTTTGATAAAGACAATTGTTTTTTCCTCCCCAAGTGACTATACATTTAAATAGCTAAAACATCTGTTCAGCAGCATAGTAAAACATGTACACTCAGAACGCCTGAGAGAAGAGCCTGCCAAACAATCGGTTGAGAGGGACTTTGCTGGGGGGAGAGCCCCAAGATAAAGCAACCACTGTTTGTTTTGTCTGGTCAGGGGGAAAGCCAAGGCAACCAATATTTTGGGTTTCTTTTATTTCATTTGTGAAGAAATATTTGAGAAAGGGTGGCGAGGGAAGATTTTCTGACGGGATTTTTTAAAGCTGTCTTTTAGTAGAAGAGCAAGAGAACCTTGGATGTCAACGCCTCACAGGTTCTTGAGACCAGCCACCAAACCACAAAAAGTGACTTTCTCTTCGCGTGGCCTCCACGTCCCTCCTGATGGAAGCAGAAATGGGGAGCAGCACGGAGCCTGGAAAAACAGCCAACAGAGGTACTCGAATCGCCCTGGTTGTGTTCATTGGTGGCACTCTGGTGCTGGGCACGATCCTCTTTCTAGGTAAGTGGGGCAGTGAGGCCAGGGAACAGGGCAAGTGCAGTTAAGTGTCCTTGTGCTTTATCCTGGCAAACCTTGTCAGGATGCAGGCGGGGGGTGGGGGGCCGCTTGCACGTGTTAGTAGGTGGTGTGGCCTTAGCTTCTATTAAATATGCAAGTGCGAAAGGGGCCTTTTCTTTAGGACGCGGAATGAATAAATACGCCCAAGCACGAGGCATATAGTCCATAATGTGAAGTGGGTATAAAGTGGCTTCCAGTGGCTGGAGGATTCGGTCGTACTGGGCAAACATTTTCTTTACGCGTTACATTTTACATTTAGCAGAATGAATGTTTGTGATTTCATAGATACTTTCATTTATTTTGTGAGGAAAGACTTTTACATTGTGATCAAAACCACGCTGGAATTTTTTGCCCCTTTGATTTTTGTTAATGTTTGCCTGAACGAATCATGAAATTTAGCTAAAAAAAAAATACAAAGCAGTCTTTAAACATGAACCTTGATGATATTCTTCAGTGCCTTTCTAATCCAGTGACTCTGGTGGGATGAAATGTTAACTCTGCCTTTCTAGTAGATTTAAAAATTAATATGAAGGAAAACAGAGGTTTTCCTTACAGCATTTGAAAGGTACTGAGATTCAATTATTGTAATGACTCTTGGTGAGAATGATGTACCCAGAGAGCATATGTGATGAAAAGCACATTCCTATGAATAAGAATGAAATGTCTTGGAAAGGGGACACAGGTGTTCTAAAATTGTAGGCATTTTGAGCCCTTTATTATTACCCTTTGTGTTTTTCTCATACAGCCCATACTATTTCATTAGCTTGAAAGGTATATAGGAACAAGCCCTATATTTAGGAGAGTTTAGGTGCAGTCTGAAATACAGCAAGCCTGGAAACATTCTTTGGCTTGTACAGGTTTCAGGAGGCCATGTTTGTTTTGGCAAGGGAAATCAGTGATTAAACTTTAAAAGAGTTAGGGTTGTGTGGTTGAAAACTCTGCTAAAAGCAGCCAACCACCTTTCCATGTTTTCTGTGGCTGAAGATTTAGGAAATTAGATAGGTTTATTGCTTTCAATATACAGCTAACCTCCTACTCCTGCAACTGAATTTGTGGCTCTCAAACACTTTTCTGAGATTTCTCGGCACTTGGGATTCAGATGTGTCCTACCCTGAAGTACAAACAGGAGGAAAAATGATACAGGCATGCCAAGGGACTACATAGGATGTGGGAAGTGAGTGCAAAGTTAGACTATTTGTGTTTTGCGAACACTCCTACACTCAAAAATCCCAATGATGATTGCTTATTGAAAAACATGTGCTCTTTTTAACGATGTTACTATTGCTTGAGCATTTTGAAATGCCACCATTATGATTACATTCTGAGGCTGTTCCATATTAGTTGGAATATTCTCCATGGCAGCAAATCTTTGTTCTTTAAGAGGAGATGATTCTTTGGAAACAGCTCTAAAGGTTTTAGAGCATAGTAAAGTTCATGAAGCCAGGCAATGCTATTATGGGTAAGGAGGCCTGCATAAAGCAGAAAAAAATAACTTTGCAGTGTGCCCAGTAACCTGGCTCTTACTGCAGATTTCTAAGAGCAGCCTGAATGATGTTAGAGAATAAAGGTGTGGCCTCCCGACACCCTCACTACTCAGTGCGGTCCATGGACCAGCAGCATCAGCACCACTTGGGAGCCTTTGCTTCAGCCCAAGACCCACTAATTCAGAATCTGTGTTTTCATAAGATCTCCAGGCGATTCATTTGCAAATTAAAGTTTGAGAAGCATTGCTTTAGCTGACCACGTCCATTTGGATGTATACATTTGGGGATATTTGCTTTAAGACAAATGCACATTCTTTAGTAGCTTTTGTCAAACATCTCTGCACTGTTTCAGCCTTCCTTCAGCCAGACCCTTCTTTTTTTTTTTTTTTTTTTAAATTTTTTTTTTTTTCAACGTTTATTTATTTTTGGGACAGAGAGAGACAGAGCATGAACGGGGGAGGGCAGAGAGAGAGGGAGACACAGAATCGGAAACAGGCTCCAGGCTCTGAGCCATCAGCCCAGAGCCTGACGCGGGGCTCGAACTCACGGACCGTGAGATCGTGACCTGGCTGAAGTCAGACGCTTAACCGACTGCGCCACCCAGGCGCCCCGAGCCAGACCCTTCTTTACTGCCTAGTCCCCCAGGCTCTGCCAGCCACCTCCACCCTGCACCTAGTGAAGTCCTCGTCTAAAAATATCTAGGGACCTGAAAGGCAATGCTCTGTGTGACAATATTCTGGTTAAGTCCTCTTCTCCTCAAGGTGCTTGCTGGTTGATATTTTTTCTGTCTGTTCAACTTCAGGCACAGGCCTGCAATTTCTAGCATCCCTCTTTGTATTTTAGGTTCTGGGCTAATCTCTTCCCTAAATCTTAGTCCTTCCACAGTAAGAGCGACTGCCACTGGCCTTGGGGTGGTCTCACAGAAGCTACAGCAATAGAATTTAAAACGACAGGTATAACCATATGCCAATAATCAGTTTATTTTAAAGTGTCCTTTCTTTTCCTCCTCCCTCACCTCTTCATCCCCACAGTGTCTTTCTCAAATGCAATGGTGGGCAAACTTTTTCTGGAAAGGGTCAGATAATAAATGTTTTCAGCTTTCTGGGCCATACAGTCTCTGTTGCTGCTACTTGACCCTGTCGTGGCAAGAAAGCGACCTCGGACAAATGTGTACACAAATGTGCATGACTGTGTTCTGATATAATTTGATTTCTGAACATTGAAATTTGAATTTCAGATCATTTTATGAAATATTCTTCTTGTGGTTTTTTCCAACCATTAAAACGCATAAAAATCATTTTTAGCTCACAGGCTGTACAGAAACTGGCAGGAGACTGGACTTGGCCCCATGGGCCATAGTATGCTGAGCCCCCACTTTATGGTTCTTCTCATGCTGCCGATATGTGGATGACTCCACTGCATTCTGAGGTCATTTCCACTGGTTACAGAAAAATCTAAAATGAGAAACCAAACTGTTCTTAAATTTTTTTTTTAAAGCACCTAACCAGTAAAAAGTAACACTATCATGTTTTACATTAAAAATGTTTTCCTTGTTGTCCTGATGTCTCTCACCTGCACCCTCACATTATCTGGGTTTGTTGATCCTTATTTATTTGTGGGATCCCAACCCTGCATGGATATAATGCTCTTCCTCGAGGGGTAAGGTCTGTCTGCATCTCAATTAATTTAATTTAAACCTCTCTTTTACTCATATTCAGATAAAGATACCTAGTTCTGCTTCCTTAGAGGGTTTGGGTCAAGAATTCTTTTCCATGAAAGTGGTAACTCTTTAAGTACAGCATTTCATTAGCTTTTTTTAAACAAGTAAGATAAGGCTAGTATCAAGGTGGTACTGTTCGTAATCATAACAATGTTGCTTATAATAAGGCTTATTTTCTCATTGTAAAAAATAACACAGGCTCATCAAAGAACATTTGGTAAACATATAGAAGTAGACTGAAGGGAAAACGTCCCCCATGGTTCCCTCACCGAGTCCTAAGAAAATATTCCATACTAATGTTTATGCTGCACATTTATATTTTTATCTAACTTTTCTTTGCTCTTTAAAGAAATCAAAACACACCATTATGCTAAGATACTTCTTAAAAATAGGTCCGAGATGTTCCATAGGCAGTTTTCTTGTATCTGTATTGTATCACCAGTAAAAAGGCTGTTTGGAGGATGGCAGCCAAGAACAAAGAAAAAGCAGGCTCCTCTTACAGTGTGGGTTAATAAAGAATACAAATCGTCACACTGACAACAGATGTACAGGTCTTCCATTTCTAGCAGAAATATCGGTACCGCTATGCTTTCTGATCCTGCTTCTCAGTGGACAATGCCACAGAAAGCCTTGGCTACCCTTCACCCTCCACCATCCATCTCCCCACGGTCACATCTCCAAATGATTCCTTATTTCTGCTCACAGAGTACAGCAGTAATGAACCCCCCTTAACTTCCTTGGCTACCAAGAATATTTTTGAAATCTAAACCCACATCTGCTAATGCCCAGGTGCTGCCTGGAGTTGACAAACAGGGCACCCTTCTGTCTTTCTGCAGACATCCATTTAGATAATATTGCCAGCCAGATGGGTGAAATTAAGCTATTGGTGAAAAGCTAATTCCATCTCGCAGGGTTTTGGTTTTGTTTTGTTCTGGTGGAAGTAGTCGGAAGCTTGGCCCACATGCTGCCTCTGTCCAATAGCTATGCTGAGCTAGATGGCTGAATAATATCCAGTGTACTCCCCCAACCCCTTCACAGATCTATGGATAGTTCACAAAAGATTCAGAACTTGAAATGCTAATTTTCTTCTTCCACTCTGGATTTGCTCCCAATGGTATGGTTGGTAAGTTTGACTTTTTTTCCCATCTAAAATGAGAATGTAGTTGTAAACAAAAAGAGTGAAATTCTGAGACTTAAGTCACGGATAATTGGAGATGAAGGAGACTTTAGAGATCAGCTAGCCCAGAGGCCCTCACACCTGAGCCTGCATCACAATCACCTGGGGGGCTTGCAAAAATGCAAATGGCTGGGCCCCACCCCCACAGTTCCTGATTCAGGTCAGAGGTGGGGCTCAGTAATTTGCCTTTCTAAAGAGCTGGGGGGGCAGTGGATGCCTGGACACCCCACTCTGAGAAGCACTGGTCTAATTGTACCCCCTCATTTTATATTCCAGAGAACCGAATTTCAGAGCAGCCAAGAGGCTCACCAAGGTTACTTAGCTTGTGACCAGAGTCTGGCCCTGAGATAATGAGCCAAGTGGATTTTTCAATTCTGTGTCAATGCTCAGAAGGATGAACTGACATCACATGTCTAGCATATGTGCCTGACTGTGGGTTACCTGATGGTGCTCTGCTACCAGCCAGTCATTTCTTTATTTTGGTCTGTTTTTTCAGTGAGTCAAGGTTTCTTAAGTCTCCAAGCCAAACAGGAGTACTGCCTGAAGCCGGAATGCATCGAAGCTGGTAAGTCAGTTCTCCCACCTGTGTCAAGATATAATTATGGTACCTTGGGGAGAGGAAGAGAAAACAGGTGGTATTTTTAGTATTCTGTTTGCTTGAGGTTTACCATGTACGAAATGCAAGTTTGATGAAATTGAAAGTTTACTTTCGAGTCTCAGTGTGAAGTTGTCGAGCGCAGGTTTCCTGTTTTCGTTTTCTTGGCGGAAAAACAGCTGTGCGGTGTTCCAGGTCATTGTATGGAAATCGGGAAGGGCTTTAGAAGGCCCGATGGCCTTTCTTAAGATCTGAACAGAGAGACCATCGGCATTCCTTGGGCCTCAGCTCAATATATGTCCCTCTTTACCATAAGCAGTCTCTCTGAATCATTTGGTCAGTGGGTCTGACCTGTCAGCCTCCGAGCAGGAACCCTCTGTAAATCTGTGCTTCCGCAGTCACGCGGAATCACTTCAGGGCCTGGCGAGTCAAGCTTTTCTTGAGGTGACTGGGCCATGTATCAGTGGGAGCTCCACAGTGAATATGAGGGTTTCAAGTTGCCTCAGTTTTGCCACAGCTATTATATTCCGTCTGTAGGGAAGAGGGTTAGGGTCTAGATTTGCAGGGCCCAGAGTCCAGCCTCCTACCGCCCCCCACCCCGTTCTTTAAGTGGCAGGAACACTAATTTATTTTCCAAGGGGAAAGTCATAAGGAGGAATTAAGTACATGGCCCTTCCACTTCCTCTTGTTCTTAAGAGATTAATGAATTAATTTGCCAAATATTTACTGCAAGTCAGGCCCTGAGGTAGCAGTGAAGGTGAATGACCAGGTAGGGGAAGAAAGACCATCAATACACACTAGGTGATCACTGTGCAAGAAAAATACTGACTGGTGGTAATGTTATGCAGAAAATCAAAATATTAAAGTAGGACACTGTGATAGCAAGTGACAGGATGGCTAGACTGAAAAGTCTGAGAAAGTAATGCTGAAGTGACCCTGAATGATGAGAAGGGACGTGCTGTGGGAAGATCGAGGAAAGGGCTTTCCAGGTATGGGGAACAGCTGGGGCAAAGGTCCCGGAGCGGAAGAGCTTACTGGGTGAAGGGGCAGAGGGCGGGTGATGAGGGTCAGTTGGGAATCCAGGTGCCGGTGATTGTGGGGTTGTCCTAAGTGTACCCAAAAGCCTCCGGAAGGTTTTGAGAAAGAGACATGATCTTATTAGCATTTAAAAAGATCTCAGCGGAGTCTCTCTGGGCGGTGAAGAGACCATAGGGAGCAAGATGGAAGAAGGTCGTCAGGCAGGAGCTTATTTCAGTAAGCCAGAGAAGAGGTGAGGCTGTCTTGAATTCTGAGATAGAAGGGCACAGTGTACAGGGTTTAGGCGCCAGAGGGCTGTGAAAGGATTTGATGTGCGTTGTGAGAAAAGGCAGAGAATCAAGGTAATGCTTAAATTTTTAGAGGTGGCAGTGATTGAGATGGAGAAGACTCAGGTGAAAGAGCTTTTAGATTCAGCGGCCTTATACAAAGGTAATGGATTAGACAATTATGTTATTTTTTTTTGTCCTATTCTTGATCGATCGATATATATCTTTTAACCAGGCATTGTGTTAAGAGACCTACAGGTGCCATGTCATAAAATCTTCATTAGAACCTGGTGATGTCAGTGCTGTCACCAGGCCCAACTAGAGATGAGGATATGGAGGCTTCCAGAAGCTAAATAACTTGCCCAGGGTCACCTCCTGAATTAGCAGGCTGGCTTCATGTCTGTTTGCTCTCCATCATTGCTTTGGTGCCCTAAGGCCGTGCCATGAAACTCTTTGGCCTTGGTCCTGTCTTGCTCTTTTTTCACGATACTATAGACCTACTAGTGTGAGGTGACTAGACAATTGTTTCAGCTTCCTGATCTCATCCCAGGAATGGCAAGAACGATTTGGGAATTCCCACGCCCTTTCCTGTTTCCACCTTGAGCAGCTGACCTAGAGTTTCCCAGCGGAGAGAAGATGACCTAGAGTAGAGTGGGGCACCAGGTGGGGCAGTCAGAAATCAGATTTTAGTCTTCATGTCACTTTGTGCTTTTGCTGTGGTACAGTCCGTGCAGATGTGTGAGAATGAAATTTTTGAACTAAAAACTTTTCATTTTGAGTTTAGGCAACTTTTTGTATGGACAGCCACTTACTGCATGTGTTTTATCTCTATTTACACATCGTAATAATGCAAGAGGAAAACTTACAGAATGACATTTGATAATGTCGCCTCCTGCCAGCTAGTGTGTTTTGCCTGGCTGTTCTGTTTTTAATTTTAACATTGGCGAATGGCTTTCTAATATTGAAAAAATTATTGATTTTTCTGTTTCTGTGACGAAAGCCTCACCAAGGATACATCTTTTTCAGTGTAACATGAGCTTCACTGTGCTCAGGGGCCTGCAAAACAGCTGTTAAGTATACACTGAATAAATGTGGCCCAAGGAAGTTCTCAAATGAGAAAAGGTGGGAAGGTTTGGGGCCCAAGTGCATGGGCAAGGGAGGGTAGGGGGCGGCCCTAGTGGGTGCGTGCGTGGGTGGGACCTGTGTGGGGGTGCGTGCGTGGGTGAGGGAGGGGGCCCGCGCGGGTGCGTGCTTGCACGTGTGTGGGCGATGGAGGAGGGGCTGCCTGCGAACAAGGGCAAGTGAGGGGGCCTGCGTGGGTGTGTGTCTGGGGGGTGGGGGGTGGTGCCACGTGTGTGAGCTCTGCACGATGGAAGACAAAAGTGACTGATCACCTTCTGGACCTTTTCTGAACGGGTGCCACCCCCTTCTGAGATTTCTGCTGTCTTTAGTTCTCTTTTCCTCCTCTTCTCCATATCCTCTTCTCCTAGTCCCGCTTTCAAATTAAGAGGTGGAGAAAGATGTCAAGGAAAGGGCATATTAATCATGGATAAGGGCAGACAGGCTGACTTGAGTTTGAAGCATGATGTGGCCACTTAAAAGCCACATGATCTTGGGCTAATTACATAAACATCCTAAGGCTCTTGTTCACCCTCTGTGAAATGGGAATACTGGTTTTTACTTAGAATACTAGTTGTGAGAAAAGAAGAAAAACAATGGCGGCAGTTGTAGAAGTAATCCGGGTCCACAGTGCGTAATTCTTAACCCCAGACCCAGAGAACATTTTAACTGTCAGTTTGCAAGACTGGACCTGATCTCAGTTCTTGGGATGGCAAAAGTAGAACTTAATTCATGTCAGGCTGTTGTGGGTGTTGTTTATCCCATTTTGGAAAATATGCATGTATTTCTTGTGGAATTATTAATGTGCTTGATTCAGGAGTGCCACTCCAGAATATTGCTGGGGGTAGTAAATTATCTGTGGTTATATGCACTGTATTAGTTTTGGAAAATCTGAAAATCTATGATCTCTGAAACCTATCTTACCTCAGTAGTTTCAGATAAATAGGGAATGGTAATAGCAAAAAATTATATGTATGGTTGCCAGCTTTAGCTACATGTGTACAATCAGAATGCTCAGTTAAATTTGCATTGCAGATAGACAACAACTGCTATTTTTTTGGTACATGTCCCCTGAGATACTTGGTACGTACCTGAAGTATAAATGTGGTCATTGATCTGAAATTCAAATTTCACTAGGCATTTTGTATTTTATTTGGCAACTGTATTTATTTGGCAGTATGCCTGACACTGCTCTAAACACTTAATGTGTATTTACTCATTTAATTCTGATGAAGATCCTGTGGCAGTCATCCCTTTTTACAGATGAGGAAACTGAGAGGTTAAGTAACCTGCCCAAGGTTACATAGTCTTTTTTTTTTTTTTTTTAACATTTATTTATTTTTTGAGAAGGAGGCAGCGAGCACATGTGGATGAGGGGTGGATAGAGAGGGAGAAAGAATCCCAAGCAGGCTCCACACTGATCACAGAGCACAATGTGGGTCTTGATCCCATAAACTGTGAGATTACAACCTGAGTGGAAATGAAGAGTCAGATGCTTAACCGACTGAGCCACCCAGGTGACCCTGATGTTGCTGGCATTTAAGCCCAGGTAGTCTGGCTCCAGATGATGCTGTACTGAAAAGATCTGTTCCTGGCACAGAGGAAATGCTCATTATTAAGGATTTCATTATTACCGCCACCACCTTCTCTCTTAAGCCTTGATTAAACTTGAAAACTCAGGCTGGTATGTGGGGTGTGATGCTTCCACCTCTACATAAACACTAGTAAGAGACCACATAGTCATTTGCCTTATATGCAATAACTAAAGAGAACACATAGCCTGGCCTTTCACAGCTTTCTTTGATCATCATGTTTCTTTTATTAAAACAAGACTGCTTGGGTTTTCTCCATGGAACTGAGCAGGGGAAAAGGAGTTGTGGTGTCTTGACAACTGTGGTCCCCCTGAAGTCTCAGTTGTCCTGCAGAAAGCACAGCCCTGTGCCCAGCTGTGAGTTCTGAATGATGGATTAGGAGGTTGAAACTAGAGTTTTCCTACTCAGTGGGCTGACTTCCAAATTCTGTGTGAGTGATGTATTCCCCCACCTTACGTCAGGGGCTGAGGTCAGAGTGGATCCTGCAGTTTTGGTAGGTACCTGCACGAATACTGAGAAGATGGGAGAGAATACGTTTGAGGCTGAGGGTAGAGGGAGGTTTGGGAAGGTGGCCAGAAAGCAGTGCGCTTATGTGAATAAAAATGTTTGTGAAGGTTCTTGTGTGTGCCTGTAAATATTGTGTGGCACTGAAACTTGTATAATCGATGTCACTGGGGTGTCATGTAGCAGATTTATTCTGCGGCTATACAGCCAGAATCATCATGAATACAAACTGAAATAAAGATCTTGTATGTTCTAGCTTATTTGCATATTTATTAATGATAAAGTAGTAGCAGTAAGTAAAAATGTAATTGGAGACCACTGAATTAATTATGGAAGATGAAAATATTAAACCAGTTTTAAATTGATCAAACTTCTAAACCAGTTTTTTTCTTTGTCTTTTTTGGGGGGGAAGGGATGAAGTGCTGGGGATTTTGAAGTCCTACAGAAACTAGGATATTAGGGGCGCCTGGGTGGCGCAGTCGGTTAAGCGTCCGACTTCAGCCAGGTCACGATCTCGCGGTCCGTGAGTTCGAGCCCCGCGTCGGGCTCTGGGCTGATGGCTCAGAGCCTGGAGCCTGTTTCCGATTCTGTGTCACCCTCTCTCTCTGCCCCTCCCCCGTTCATGCTCTGTCTCTCTCTGTCCCAAAAATAAATAAACGTTGAAAAAAAAAATTAAAAAAAAAAAAAAGAAACTAGGATATTAGTATATCATTCACTTTATTGAGGACAAAATCTGTTGAAAATTATCATGGCAAGTCTAGGCCAGAGAAATATCTAGCCTTAGGGGTTTTTTTGTTTAATTTTTTAAATTATTTTTTAATTGACATCCAAGTTAGCATATAGGGAAGTGATGATTTCAGGAGTAGATTGCTTAATGCCCTTTACCCATTTAGCCCATCCCCCCTGCCATACCCCTCCAGTAACCCTCTGTTTGTTCTCCATATTTAAGAGTCTCTTATGTTTTGTCCCCCTCCCTGTTTTTATATTAGTTTTCCTTCCCTTCCCTTATGTTCATCTGTTTTGTATCTTTAAGTCCTCATGAGTGAAGTCATGATATTTGTCTTTCTGTGACTAATTTCGCTTAGCATAATACCCTTTAGTTCCATCCACGTAGTTGCAAATGGCAAGATTTCATTCTTTTTGATTTCCGAGTAACACTCCATAGTATATATATACCACATCTTCTTTATCCATTCATCTATTGATGGACATTTGGGCTCTTTCCATACTTTGGCTATTGTTGATAGTGCTGCTATAAAAACTGGGGTACAAGTGCCCCTATGTATCAGTACTCCTGTATCCCTTGGGTAAATTCCTAGCAGTGGTATTGCTGGGTAGTAGGGTAGTTCCATTTTTAATTTTTTGAGGAATCTCCATACTGTTTTCCAGAGTGGCCGCACCAGTTTGCATTGCCACCAACAATGCAAAAGAGATCCTCTTTCTCCGCATCCTCGCCACCATCTGTTGTTGCCTGAGTTGTTCATGTTAGCCATTCTGACAGGTGGGAGGTGGTATTCTCACTGTGGTTTTGATTTGTATTTCCCTGCTGATGAGTGATGTTGAGCTTTTTCATGTGTCTGTTAGTCATCTGGATGTCTTCTTTGGAGAAGTGTCTATTCATGTCTTTTGCCCATTTCTTCACTGGAGTTTTTGTTTTTTGGGTGTGGAGTTTGCTAAGTTCTTTATAGATTTTGGATACTAACCCTTTATCTGATATGCCATTTGCAAATATCTCCTCCCATTCTGTCAGTGGCCTTTTAGTTTTGCTGATTGTTTCCTTGGCTGTGCAGAAGCTTTTTATCTTGATGAGGTCCCAGTAGTTCATTTTTGTTTTTGTTTCCCTTAACTCTGGAGATGTGTTGAGAAATTGCTGCTCTAGCCTTAGGTTTAAACCTGGAGGACACATGCAGCAAACTGATAATTGGCCTATATAAATTTATGCAGAGTATTCTTTTTTTGGGCAATTCCTTCTTATTTAGCTGAAAACTCATTGGGTTTTATTAGTTCAAATAAATATATTCTGCCATTAATTAAAGTATGAAAATTACCCAGAATGTCATCTTTCCAATGTCATTGAAATATTGGCCACTCTGTGTTTTAAATCAGTGCATATCTTTGTGTTAGAGTGGTAGCCAGCAGCTGTGTGACAGAAGAGAGTTGGAGTTATGTATTAGGAGTTTTGGAACCTTCTCATGTTTTAACGAAAGATTTTTTTAAAGCTCATGGATACATATTTAAGTATGCACATACTTCCTATCTATTGACTATGTTTCACGTGTAATTGTGTGTGGGCTTATGAAAGAGGAAGAAATGGTAAATCAGTCTATTGTGTCTTTCTCTTAACACAAATACTCAGTTCTGTCCTGTTTCTTGGGCAAGAAGGGCCCTGCCCTCATTTACACTGCCCCACTTTGCCTTCCTCTGGCCATGCCTCTCCCTGAATCTAGGGCCAAGTCAGCAGTCATATCCTTTTATAACCCAGAATTCCCTGCTAAATGGCCCTGAGCCTCCCTGCAGGGCCCATGGGGATCTCTTCCAGGAGTTCATTCCTCTGAGAGCTACATTGTATATCCAGGGGCTCAAGAATGCATACCTGGCTTTCCAAGTCTTTATGAAGGTATATTGTAAATATATCTTTTAGAGATTTAGATATGACCCGTGGGCCTCTGTTTCACTTAGCCTTCACTGTGGAACAAACTACCCCCAAACCTTAGCGTCCTGAAACATGAGTGATTTACTATTTCTTATGCTTCTGTGGGTTCATTGGGAGTTTCTCTGTTGCTGTTGCCTACGCTCGTTCATACAGCTGTATTCAGCTGGAGGGTCATCTGGCTTGGAAGGTTCCTGATGGCTTCAGTCTGCTGATTTGGTTAGTTTCTGTGTGGCCTCACCTCCTTTAGGAGGCTTTGTCATAGGGCTCCATTCAAAGGGAATTAACATGGAACGTACAAGGCCCTTTTAAGGCCTAGCTTTGAAACTCAAAAACAGTCACTCTGCTATATTCTGGTGGTCACAGTAAGTCACAAGGCCAACCTAGATTCCTGACAGGGGAAGTAGATCCTATCACTTGATGGAATGAGTCACAAAATCACGCCGCAAAAAGAGGAGAGGGATGGAAGGAAATGTTGCACACATCTTTGCAGACAGTATACCAAAGGCTCCGTTTGTATTCATGTCCCATGGCCCACAGATGTTAGGGGCAGTGCTGCAAAAACCCTAAATATCACCAAGCTTTTACCTACTCAATCTGATTATGGTAATTTCATATCGTGAAGTTGATTTGGGGAGTCATTTGAGAGGAAAAGTAAAAGCCAAGGCTTGGAAGCTGGTTCATGTGAAATTGTTGTTTAATTTGGAAGAGAATAGTACATAGTGTTCAGTGCTTGTCATTAATCCTATGATTTTCTTTTTAAATAGCTGCTGCTATCTTGAGTAAGGTAAATCTCTCTGTGGACCCTTGTGATAATTTCTTCCGGTTCGCTTGTGATGGCTGGATACAGAATAATCCAATTCCTGAAGATATGCCAAGCTATGGGGTTTACCCTTGGCTGAGACATAACGTTGACCTCAAGTTGAAGGGTAAGTTTCTACTGGGGTTTGGTGATGTACTTTTTAGAGAGCAGTACTTGACAAGAAAAACACAGTTTTGGATTTGAAGCATGCCTGCTTACTTTTTAACTAAATTCATTTCCAAGGTTTTTAAAAACAAAATATTGAAAGGAAAATAGTAGGATTTCATCCTCCCACACCTCATACACAAGCCTTCGCACAGGCTTCATTACATTTGCATTTGGTAATAGTAAGTTCTGCTGAAGGGTAAATAGCATTTCATGGAGACTGGGAGCAAAGGAATGGTTAATGAAAGTTATTTTATATCAATATACTTATTTGTCTCTTGTGTTCAGAGCAAACTTCATCACTTGCTCATTTGCGTCCTGGATTTTCATGGCTACAAGATGTACTTAACACCTCATCGTCTTTTGAGAACTCTGGATGACCTTGTGTTGGCCATATTGTTCCTATTAACTTCTGAATTGGCTCTGGGGGGACTTTATTTTCTCCCATGGCCTCTGTAGCAACAACAGGTTCACACACACATACTCACATATGTGTGCATACACATAGCTATGTGTGCATGCATACACACACTTCAAAAATTGGAAAAGTCTTTTACTAGAGGTACTTCTCTTCATATTAGATCTATTTTTTTGTTCTGAGCTATTGGAGAAAGGCACTTTGGGATGGAAGTAGGGAGATTTCAAGGCTAGATAAGGTAATTGTTTTGAGAAGACAAAGATAGGTATGTTTTTTTCCTCTCTTGATAACTGTGAGTTATGCCATATAAGACCTAGAATTTCTGAGACATTATAAGATTCATCATTTTTCTTTCTACTTGATCTCCATTTCCCCAATATTTTAAGTGCATGAAAATGAAATGTATCAATTTATATATACATTTTAACACGTCACTATTGGTACAATAATTAGATACCTGTTGTCAGTAGTAAGGAAAAATGTGCTTAAGTTTCACAACTAAGTATAAATCATATACACTTAAATTTTTTAGGCGGGCTTTATCTTTTCATAAACTAGAATAAAAGAGAATTTTCAAGAATGTCACTTATCCCCTAACCCAACAGGTGAGGTTCCTGTAGTACAGAATGATAAATAACACCTTGAGAAATGAATTTACTTACTTTCCTGTATAATATTAACTTACGTTGGTCCTTCACCTACCATTCTTGCCTATTTCCTGTTTCCTTTCTTTGGCTTTTCCTCCTAGACAGAGAGATGTGTGCACAGGTGTGTGCATAGACACACATACAATCATGCATGCAGAAATGACAGTGAAAGATAAGAAAAAGATAACATTTGCCGTAGATGATCCTTATATGTTAATTAGAGCCAGAAGATTTCTATCTTCAGGGCATGAAGCAGTTACAATAATTTAAAGCACTTCCTGGGGATGTCTTAATGTAAAAATCAAATTCAGTACTGATATGCTTTTTTAGGAGGATACTGTATATGAGATCCTTGAGCATTCATAGAAATAAGACTAAATTGTTGAGAGTGGCACAAGGGTTTTTTGTTTGCTTGCTTCTTTTAAAAATGAAGAATTTGACTTCTAAGCTCTTCTGGGAAAAGAAAAAGGAACAAAAATTAAAAGCAAAAAGTAAGAAAGTTGCTCATAAATCCACCCCTAGAAATGATGACTAATGAAGTAATTGGGTATACATCTTTCCAGATTCTTTCTTTTCCACTTGTGGGTATATATGCAAAACCTCATGTACACACCCATCTATTTAAAAACTTAGCTAATGGATCCTGAGAAACTTAACAGAAGATCATGGGGGAGGGGAAGGAAAAAAAAAAAAGGTTAGAGAGGAAGGAAGCCAAACCATAAGAGACTCTTAAAAACTGAGAACAAACTGAGGGTTGATGGGGGGTAGGAGGGAGGGGAGGGTGGGCGATGGGTATTGAGGAGGGCACCTGTTGGGAGGAGCACTGGGTGTTGTATGGAAACCGATTTGACAATAAATTTCATATTAAAAAAAAACTTAGCTAATAAATGAAATAAGTCAGAGAAAGACAGATGTCATATGTTTTCACTCATATATGGAACTTGAGAAACTTAACAAAAGACCATCGGGGAAAGGGGAAGAATGGTTTCAAACAGAGAGGGAGGGAGGCAAACTGTAAGAGACTCTTACATATGGAGAACAAACTGAGGGTTGATGGGGGGGGGGTGGTGGCGGGGAAGAGGGGAAAATGGATTTTGGGCATTGAGGAGGCACTTATTGGATGAGCACTGGGTATTGTATGTAAGCGATGAATCTCGGGAATCTACCCCTGAAACCAAGAGCACATTGTATACACTATATATTAGCCAAGTTGACAATAAGTTACATTTAAAAATAAAAAATTAAATAAAAACTTAGCTAATATTATGAATACTACTGTGTCACGTGCTTTAACACTATAGTACATAACACTATACATACATAGTGGATATTTATTGTCAAAATTTATTGTCAAATTGGTTTCCATAACACTATACATACATAGTGTTATATACATAACACTATAGTAACAATTCCATTTTGAATACACATGGATATTTGTGTTGAAAGAGTATTCACAGTTTAATTTTTGCATACAGCCAAGTTGCCCTTAGAAAGTTATTTCTAGGTCTTTATATATTTGCTTCCTGCTTTAAATGGTAACTCCTTTCCATCAACTGTTTTATGTTTGTTTGTTTGTTTTTTGAGGTATGAAGTAGAGGTCAGCAAACTATGGCCTGTGGGCCAAATCCAGTCCACTGCCTATTTTTATAAATAAAATTTCATTAGGAGACAGTATCTCCATTCACTTATGTGTTGTCAAAGGCTGTATTTTGCACTACAGCGGCAGAATTGAATAGTTGGTACAGAGACCATATGACCATGTGACCTGCAGCCCTAAAATATTTACTCTCTGACCCTTATGGAAAAAGTTTGCCAACTCCTGATGCCTGCTGTAAAGCTTTGATATATCCATATGGGACCTCATTAGAATGGGCTTATTAATTAATAGCTTTTTGGTGGCTTCTTTGGAATTTTTTAGGTAGGTAATCATAAACTTAAGAAATAATTATACTTTCTGTCTCTCCCATTCCTTTTACTGTATTGGCTAGAGCCTCCAGAACAGAGTTGAATAATAGCCGTGATAATGGGTATAGTTTTCTTATTCCTCGTTTGGTGGCTAATGCCCTCAGTATTCCCCCCTCCAACCCCCAATTATATTTTTCTTTGTTTTGAATAGGTATTCTTTATTGTGTTCTGTTACTCTTAGTTTGCAAGAAGGCATTGTTCAAGAAAAAGGTGTCTTCACTATTTATGGAGAGAATCAGATGGAGTATCTCTTTAACCTCTCTAGATTTTCTTACACTGAATTAACCTTAGAATCTTGTAATAAATATTACCTATGAATGGTTTATTATTTTTCTTTTAAGACATTGCTGAAGTTGAATAGGCTGCTATTTCGTTTCATACACTCGTGTCTATATTTATGATTCAGATTGGTCTGCGACTTTTGTGTGCTAGGTTTGTCACATTCTCTTATCAAAATCGTGCTGGCCTTTTGAAACGAAATGGGAGGCTTCCCATATCTTTCTCTGCTCTGTTAAAGACCCAACCAGATAAATCCCAACTTACTCTGTGACAAGCACTGTAAAGGATGAACTCAAAAATTGATCATTGGGGCTCTTGCTTTAAGTGCCAAGAAGGAGTGCAAATAGTCAATTAGGGTCTCTTTAAAAATTAGTATCCTCATGTACCAGATGTATGTGTTTTATATATAAAATACGTCTTCTTTACACTTTTTAATTTTGAAGTAATTCAAACTAAGATAAAAGTTGAAAGCATGGCATAAGAACTTCCATATACACTTTATGCAGACTCTTTGGTAGTTACCATTTTGCTACATTTGCATTATTATTATTCTTTCATTCTGTCAATATGTATATTATCTCTTTGTCTCTAACTATACACCTATACATAATAGTGAGACTATACCTATAAAACTAGAAACAGATTTATAGATATTTTTGTGATTTTGCAAGTATGTTGCAGACGATTACATATTATTAAAGTGTTTAAATGGAACTTTTCAAATGTCAGATGTGCTGACAAGTTTTGCTTTTTTAAACCTCTGATCTTTAAATTCTATCTGTGTCCCTTTGTATACTGTATGTATCTATGTATCTCACAGTCTGTCTACCCATCCATCCAACTGTCCAGGTAATACAAGCTCATCGTATACCAACTGTAAGTGAATAACAAGAAACAAATAACATAGGATTTCACTTACATGTGGAGTCTGAAGACCAAATGAACAAATCCCCAAAACAGATTCCTATATACTGAGAATAAATGGATGGTTGCCAGAGCGGAAGGGCAGGAGGGGAAAGGCAGAATAGATGAAAGGTACAAGCTTCCAGTTGTAAAATAAGTTGCAGAATTGAAAAACACAGCATAGGGAATACAGTCAATAATATTATAATAACGTTGTATGGTGACTACACTTATCATGGTGAGCACTCAGTAATGTACAGAATTGTTGAATCACTATGTCGTACACCTGAAACTAAGGTAACATTGTATACCAATTATATTTGAATAATAAAAACAACAAAATAAAAATTAGTCGAAAAGAAGAACCTATGTAAAATCCCACCACCGATAACTTTTTAAATGCAAATATACATACAAAGTTATATGTATATGTGAAAAGAGATCGTAGATTCTGTTTTTATAATTTCCTTTTATTGGACATGTTAACATCTTTTCATGTCCATAAAAAGAGATCTTTACCATCCTTTGCCATGACTGCTTTATACGGATATACTGTAATTGATTCAGTCAATTCCCGTGTTTCCGTTTGGATTATTTCCAGATTTTTGTCCTCACTGTAAGCCCCTCAGCATGAGCATTGAAGCTGCAGAGCTGGATTTTATTTATTTATTTATTTATTTATTTATTTATTTATTTATTTATTTATTTTTAATATATGAAATTTATTGTCAAATTGGTTTCCATACAACGCCCAGTGCTCATCCCAAAAGGTGCCCTCCTCAATACCCATCACCCACCCTCCCCTCCCTCCCACCCCCCATCCACCCTCAGTTTGTTCTCAGTTTTTAAGAGTCTCTTATGCTTTGGCTCTCTTCCACTCTAACCTCTTTTTTTTTTTTTTTTTTTTTTTCCTTCCCCTCCCCCATGGGTTTCTGTTAAGTTTCTCAGGATCCACATAAGAGTGAAACCATATGGTATCTGTCTTTCTCTGTATGGCTTATTTCACTTAGCATCACACTCTCCAGTTCCATCCACATTGCTACAAAAGGCCATATTTCATTTTTTTCTCATTGCCACGTAGTATTCCATTGTGTATATAAACCACAATTTCTTTATCCATTCATCAGTTGATGGACATTTAGGCTCTTTCCATCATTTGGCTATTGTTGAGAGTGCTGCTATAAACATTGACGTACAAGTGCCCCTATGCATCAGTACTCCTGTATCCCTTGGATAAATTCCTAGCAGTGCTATTGCTGGGTCATAGGGTAGGTCTATTTTTAATTTTCTGAGGAACCTCTGCACTGCTTTCCAGAGCGGCTGCACCAATTTGCATTCCCACCAACAGTGCAAGAGGGTTCCCGTTTCTCCACATCCTCGCCAGCATCTATAGTCTCCTGATTTGTTCCTTTTGGCCACTCTGACTGGCGTGAGGTGATATCTGAGTGTGGTTTTGATTTGTATTTCCCTGATAAGGAGTGACATTGAACATCTTTTCATGTGCCTGTTGGCCATCCGGATGTCTTCTTTAGAGAAGTGTCTATTCATGTTTTCTGCCCATTTCTTCACTGGGTTATTTGTTTTTCGTGTGTGGAGTTTGGTGAGTTCTTTATAGATTTTGGATACTAGCCCTTTGTCTGATATGTCATTTGCAAATATCTTTTCCCATTCCGTAGGTTGCCTTTTAGTTTTGTTGATTGTTTCCTTTGCTGTGCAGAAGCTTTTTATCTTCATAAGGTCCCAGTAATTCACTTTTGCTTTTAATTCCCTTGCCTTTGGGGATGTGTCGAGTAAGAGATTGCTACGGCTGAGGTCAGAGAGGTTTTTTTCCTGCTTTCTCCTCTAGGGTTTTGATGGTTTCCTGTCTCACATTCAGGTCCTTGATCCATTTTGAGTTTATTTTTGTGAATGGTGTGAGAAAGTGTTCTAGTTTCAACCTTCTGCATGTTGCTGTCCAGTTCTCCCAGCACCATTTGTTAAAGAGACTGTCTTTTTTCCATTGGATGTTCTTTCCTGCTTTGTCAAAGATTAGTTGGCCATACGTTTGTGGGTCTAGTTCTGGGGTTTCTATTCTATTCCATTGGTCTATGTGTCTGTTTTTGTGCCAATACCATGCTGTCTTGATGATGACAGCTTTGTAGTAGAGGCTAAAGTCTGGGATTGTGATGCCTCCTGCTTTGGTCTTCTTCAAAATTCCTTTGGCTATTCGGGGCTTTTTGTGGTTCCATATGAATTTTAGGATTGCTTGTTCTAGTTTCGAGAAGAATGCTGGTGCAATTTTGATTGGGATTGCATTGAATGTGTAGGTAGCTTTGGGTAGTATTGACATTTTGACAATATTTATTCTTCCAATCCATGAGCAGGGAATGTCTTTCCATTTCTTTAAGTCTTCTTCAATTACCTTCATAAGTTTTCTATAGTTTTCAGCATACAGATCTTTTACATCTTTGGTTAGATTTATTCCTAGGTATTTTATGCTTCTTGGTGCAATTGTGAATGGGATCCGTTTCTTTATTTGTCTTTCTGTTGCTTCATTGTTAGTGTATAAGAATGCAACTGATTTCTGTACATTGATTTTGTATCCTGCGAATTTGCTGAATTCATGTATCAGTTCTAGCAGACTTCTGGTGGAGTCTCTCGGATTTTCCATGTATAATATCATGTCATCTGCAAAAAGTGAAAGCTTGACTTCATCTTTGCCAATTTTGATGCCTTTGATTTCCTTTTGTTGTCTGATTGCTGATGCTAGAACTTCGAGCACTATGCAGAGCTGGATTTGAATCCTAGTTACTTTTCATTTCTCCTCCGTGTCACCTGTGGCCGATTACTTAATTCTCCTAGCTCAGTTTTCTTACCTTTCAAATGGAGATAAGAGAATCTTTTTCATAGGGTTTGTGAGGACTAGAGGAGGTGACCCGTATAAATTACACTTCATCCCAGTCAAGTTCCTGGCATATAGCAGGTCCTCAGTAAATGTTTGTACTCTCTGCTTCCATTTTTGTCTCACAGCTAGTTCTAAGGCTCATGAAGTAATAATGTCTTCCAAATGCTTTACGCTTTATTCTGGTCTTATCATTTGTAAATATCATGTGCTTTCAAAAATATTGAATACTGTCTAGATATTTTCCTCACCCTTGATAAAAAGAGAGAACATCCAAAAATAAAACCCAATACCACCAATCAAAAGAATACCATTTTCTTACGGCTGATAGAGAACACACAGATACGGCTGTCCAATTTGTGAAATAAAATGGATTTGACAGACCTGGCTGATGAAAAATTGCCCTCTATTGAAGTCAGCAACCTGGCTCCGTGAATTTTTTCTTTAAATGGCATATAAGACTCAGATTTCTACTTGGAAGATAAAATTATCTCGTATTCTCTCCAAGAAGCAGGGTTTTTTTTATTTTTTTTTATTTTTTTTTTTAAGGCTGAATATAGTCATGTGTTTGGATGTCTCAAAATTTCCTTCCTACAAAACTTCCCAAATTTGTCTTCATGTGACCATGAAGATGACACAGCAATGTGTTGCTTATGAACGAGCAGATGAAAATTTTGCAAATGAGCGCTTATGAAACATGAGGCAATAAGTGAGATAGAACACTTGTGTCAAACAGAAGACAGATGACTCAAGGTAGAGCCAGCTCATCTCTATTATGGAATAGCAATCTTTGCCACTATTTTGTAAAGAAATGCAGTATACTATTATGTTCCAGCAAGACAGCATCAGCAGAACAATAAGATGAAGTAGGGTCTATGCATTAATGAGCAGAGAAAGATGATTGTGATTCATAGATGGGTTATTTATTTGTAAATATCTGCTGCCTGAGATTCAAGTGGTTCTCATAATTAAATACCCCCCCAATCATGTTTTTGCTGTAATGATCCTAGCCAAATCATCTTCTAAAGATAATAGAAAGCTGAAAACTTGAGCACCTGTAAAGTCATTTGATAGTTAAGAAGCTCAGACGATTGAAGACAATGAATTGTGCCATTTTCCTCCCACCATGAACATAATATGATGTATCAAACTGAGCTTTGACATTAAGTTCTTTGAAACACATGATGCCAGACTAGAAAAAAACATGGGGATACGGTGGGGAAGTGCTAGGAAGCAACCAGCCCTTTTGCTGGGCTGCTTATTCCCAGTGAAACTCAGCCCCAGTAAATCTCAGTGAACCTGCTCTATAGATGGGATTTAGGGTGGGGGGTGCCCACTCAGAGAAGATTTCTATTTTTGTGACCATGGTGGCTCTTTTTTATGTAGCCACACAGGAATTAGCAAATTGCCAGATTATACCTATGTCATCATAAGTCCTGCATACACAGAGGGGTGCTGTATGAAGATTTGGGCCTGTACAGAAGACATTCAGAATGTGAAATGAAATGACTTTACTTGAAAAGTAAAGCATTTTTCCTAATCTCAGTACACCATTTGAACTTGGGTGTGTATAGCGTAGGGAAGGAGAAAGAAGTTGTCAAATTTAAAAAGTTCAGCAATTTCCTGCTAGTAAACATTCACTTTGAATATACAAATGCATTTCTTCCTGAAGCCTCTCTGAAAAATGTGTATGTAACTCTAGAATATGTTTTCCTAAATAGCTGAAGGAAGTGCAGAGGCCATGAGAATGGCCATCAAGTGTAAAAGCTTGTGTTCCAGTAGTTCTGACAGCATTTTAGGCTTTCTTCTTGTGCGTCCTTTTCTACCCCCAGTGCATGTCCTTGTCTTTTTGACTCTTTTCTGCTCCAAGCACTCATTTTTCAGATCTCATCTTTTCCCTTTTGGCCTTCAGGTAGCTCTTCTGTCATAGTGATTAATATTACAAATAAGTTGGGTTCATTACATTCATCCTGAGTTTTATGCTCTTTAATTTGAGGGAAATACACTCATTTCAAATGCATTGAAATGCACAACATTTTGACTGTATTAATGAATCTGTGAACGTAAGACTATTGATTAGGCATTTACTTTTTTTGGGCACCACTTGCCTTTAGTCACAAGTAATAGAACCCCCAACTCCAACTGGCTTAAAAAAAGAGAAATTTTCTGGTTCATGTAACCAAAATGTCTGGTGATAATGTGGATTTCAGGTAAGGGTTGATCCAGCAGCTGAACCATGACATTAAGGGTCATGTTTCTTTATTTCTCTGTACTTTTATTTTCACTGTCTCATGATTCTTTCTTTCTTTTTTTCATTTATTTTTTTTTTTAATTTTAGAAAGTTTAAGCAGGGGAGAGGGGCAGAGTGAGAAAGAGATAATCGTAAGTAGGCTCCAGGCTCAGCATGGAGCCCAATGCAGTTCTTGATCCCATGACCCTGGGATCATGACCTGAGCTAAAATCAAGACTCAAATGCTCAGTCAACTGAGCCATCTAGGCACCCCGTCTCGTGATTGTAAGTCTCTTTGCTCATAAGATCCTTGCCAGTAGCAATGAGAATTTATACTTCCTCATTCCTTTCCAACAAGAGCCATTGTGTTAGACATAGGAGGATACAGAAGTGCAGAGATTAATAAGGTCCCCAAGACTACCCTTATGGAAGTTAAAAATGTACACATCACAAAATGTTTCAACAGGTACTGTAATCAAGAGTCTAGAGCTGCACTGTTCAATACGGTAGCCACTAGCCACATGTGGCTTTTGAGTACTTGAAGTATGGCTAACTGGAATTGAGATGTGGTATAAATATAAAATACACACCAAATTTCAAAGACTTCATTTAAGAAACATGTAAAATATCTCACCAAGAAATTGATGATTTATTTCCTCAATTACATATTGAAATGATAGTATTTTAAGATCTATTTGGTTAAAACATATTGTTAAATGACCTCACTTGTTTCATTTTTCTTATTTTTAAATGTACAAGGAAATTAACAGTGATATATATGGCTCAGATAATGTTTCTTTATTTTTTGATTTCAGAGAGCATGTGCAAGCGAGGGAGAGGGGGAGAGAGAGAGAGAGAGAGAGAGAGAGAGAGAGAGAGAGAGAATCCCAAGCTGGCTCCATGCTCAGCCCAGAGCTTGACACAGGGATTGATCCCACAACCCTGGAATCATGACCTGAGCCAAAATCAGGAGTCAGACACTCAACCCACTGAGCCAGTCAGGCACCTGGCTCAGATAATGTTTCTATCAGTCCTGTTCTAGAACCCTGAATAGGCTGTTAGAAAGGTGAGCTATCTGGGAATGAATTCCAGTTTCTGTCAGTGGTAGAGTTAAGCAGTAGAGAAAGGTCAGAGAACACCTTTACTAAAAATAGTTCTCTACTCTCATCTCCAGTCCCTTTCTATCCTGTTACCCTATTAGTGTTCTTTGTGGTACTAAGAACCATTTGAATTACCTTCTTTGTGTACTTGTTGGCTTGTTTTTCTTAACTAGGGTGCTATTTTGGGCTTCACTGTGACCCAGCACAGTGCCTGGCATGTAGTTGGTCTTCACTAATACTTGTTAAAGAGTGGAGAGAAAGACTGTGCCCTCTGTGAGTGGCTGGCTGACTCAGTGGAGAGGGGTGGCTTTCTTTTGTTTCTTCCCCTCCATCTGTGCCTGAGGCGCGGCATGTTGTTCCACAAGATCTGGCATGAGATCCAAACAGAACTTGCCCCTGGTGGAGGGGAAGGGTAATTGTCAGTTGCTCTTCATTCGTGTTCGAGGCCTCAGGAAGGCAGGACAGAGGAATGGACCCTGAGACAGGCTAGAGACCTTCCTGAGGCTCCCAGACTCCCTGGTAGTGTGATTCTGTGTAAGTTACAGTAAAGAAAAGGAAAACTCCTGAGATGTCATTTACGGTTGGGCTCTGGAAAGCATTTGGTATTCTGCCACTTCCTGGCTCCCTGACTGCTGGCAAACCACATTCCTCTGAGGCTTAGTTTCTTATCTGGTGATCCTGTTGGATTAATTCAATGAAGTGCATCAACAGTCTTCCACACAGAGTTCAATAAATAACATCTGCTGTTGTTAATTTCATGAGCATTAAATTACCATTTTGAAAGCACTTGGCACTTAGTAGGTGCTTGAGAAATGTTAGATTCCTAGCCAATAAAAATTATAAATTTCATAAGAAAACTTTACCAGCATCATTAAAGTAAAATAGTGTGATGTAATTTTTTCTGGAAGTCTCAACATGCCCGTAAATAACGCAGTTGATCTTAAAAGAAGCAAGCCTGGAGGTGGAAACAATAGGTTAGGACATTTGTGTGTGTTCCCAGCTTTTATTGCCACACCTTGGTCATGACCTCAGACCTGGAAGGTCTCGATAATCTATTTGGTTCATCAACACATTGATTGGGGAAATGGGAGCTGTAAATCCCACTTGCAGGAAAAGAAAGAGAAAAGGGGCAAAAATGAGGAAAAGTGTCATGTTAGGCTGTTCTAGATCCTCTTCAGATGCCACTTTTTGTCGTTTACACCACTTTGCCCTTCTTTTTTCATCCCCCCCTCCTTAGGGGATTTTTTTTTTAATGTATGCTTATTTTTGAGAGAGAGAAAGAGACAGAGTGTGAGTGTGAGAGGGGCAGAGAGAGAGAGGGAGACACAGAATCTGAAGCAGACTCCAAGCTCTGAGCTGTCTGCACAGAGCGTGACATAGCGGTCGAACCCACAAACTCCAAGATCGTGACCTGAGCTGGGAAGTCAGAGGCTTAACTGACTGAGCCACCAAGGTGCCTTCTCCCTAGGGGATTCTTTATGACAGAAGGCTGTCAAAAGATTTCCAAGGAATTGAAGGGGAAAAAATGCAGCTTTATTTTCACTAACCTCTAATGGAACTTCAGCATTTTCTTTAATTATGAACTGTGTGTTATTGGGTGTGATACTGTTCCCAATGGAAATCTTTATTTTTCTGTATTAATATAGATGTTGCAAGTATCTTGGAATATTATCTACATACATCACCACTTCACAGTCATAGTGGTTCTTAGACCCAATGCTAGATCTTATTATTAAATGAGTTAATGAAGTAGCACATATATTATGATGTCAAACAGTAAATCAAATGTTTTGTTAACCGTGTTGCAGAATAACTGGTTTCTGTTGGAAACCTGTGTTTCTTATGCACTCAGAAACATTATTTTGTCAATGGTCTTTAGGTTTTAAGAGTCTGCCCAGGAGATGTATTGCACAAAAATGATTAAGAACCCCTGTCTGGGTAAACGTTGCTGGGCAGGCCTCGAGAAAGTAGAGTTTCACTGAACTTCAGCCTTTTGATGCATCCTAATTCTAGGTGTTTAAAGCAGAGTTGGCTATTAATGTAACCCCATAGGTCCATTCATACCCAAATCTCTGAACAGTCTACTGTCTTGAATCCCCAGGTAATGAGCACATTACCAACAGTTCATATGTTTATAAGGATATTAGATGAAACCAGAGATTTGTGTCAATGCCATACCTTGAGCTGATTACAATTGGGGCTTTATGCAGTTACCTATGCCATGGAATAAATATTTTACAGATGAGATTATTAAGAGCTGTCATGTGCCTATTACAAAAGCGGAGAGTTAAAGGTTGGCACCCAGCTAGAGATGGTACAGCTTTTGGTGTGGTGTAGTTAAAAATACTTACAAGCAATGCAAATGATTGAAGACAGTAATACACAAAGTAGAATCTTCATTCCAAGTACACAATACGTATTGTTTGAAAGACCTTGCTTGTTAGCTGATCTTGAAGACGCTTACTCTTGGTCGAACTGGGAAAGGTAGATGTAGAGGGGAACTTGAGATTGGGAGGTGCTGTGAATGAAGTTCCTAGGAAAAGACAGGATCCATGTAACTGGGCTTGGTTGGGAGGAAGGCACGAACATGTCTTGGGGAGAGGTGACAGGAATGAGATGGGCCGATGAACATGTTGAAATTCATTTGTGAGATTTTTGACTTGCAGCAGGAAATGCTAAGGTTCATGAGAAGTGGAGCTACAGCTTGGAAATGCTGTGCCTGCAAATACCGACTGGAAAAAGTAGTGGGGAAGCAGATGAGGGGCATTTGTGTTGTGTAAATATGAATTTACACATTATGAAGTTTCCTGCTAGTTAGCTTGAATGTTGTAGGAAGAAAGAGACATTTTACTTGGGGAGATTGTCGACTAAATTTAGGTTTTTTGGACTAAATATAAGTTCTTTGGCCTGACTGATGACACAGGATATGTGCATCCTGAGAAAGGCCTCTGTACACCTACAGTGACACTTCTCAGCTTGCCCACACCCAGGCCCTGTTTTGCATGGTTGGTGTAAGTGTATTTTGTTTGGCAGTTGTTCAGAAGGGTTGCATATTTTTGAAAAGCTACTTCCTGAAAGACGCTGACTGTTTGGAAAGGGAAGAAAAATCCTAGCTGTTTTGGTGGTAACAGTTCCGAGGTATACCCACGTGAGCTGTGGTGGTAATGATTCCTGAAGCTTCTCCAAGTTCCCACGTGTGCTTGCTGTTGGTTGCCACAAGCTGGAATGGGAATGGAGCTGAGAATATGGGATTGTGTAGGAACTTCCAGGTGTCATCCAGATTTCACAGCAGAAGCAGATGACTCAGTCTGGGCCTTGAAACCCATGTGTTAAAGAAATGGGTCACATACCTTTACTAGACTCCTAATTGGTCAGTGGCAAAACTTAGGCACCAGAAAAATTAAAAAGTTGCTTGCATACAAAAATACATGGCCATACTGAGTGGAAAATTTCAGCCTCTCATTTCCAGTCTCCCTGATGAGATGGCTTTAGCTGTACTCTCACCTTCAATTCTGAGAATATTTCAAATGCATCTTGATGGTGTGGATGGGTTGATCATCTTTAAGATGTGGCAAAATCCCCATTTCTCTCCTAGTATACTACTAATGGGCACAATTTCTACGCATGGCTATAAAGTGAGCCTTTAACCATTCAAAAAAAAAATTCATAGGAATCTCACACTGAGAAGGGCCTAGTAGGCCAGGCACTTTATAGAGATGACTTTGTTTAATAATACCCTTAGTTGAACTCTCTAAACTGAACTGCCACCAAGTCTGTAAGCTGAGAGATTTACCTGCGTTTTGCAAAAGAGGAAACAAAGGCACTGAGCAGTACCATTAACCAGCCCAAGATCACATAGCTGATAAGCAGTGGAGCTGGGATTAGAATTCAGATGGTTTGACTCTTAGTGCCTGATAAACAGCTTGAAAACTAAGAAGGTGGTATTGTCCCATCTTACAGTTGTGAAAGCTGAGGCTTGGAGAGGTTATATATATATAGCTGGTGACCTTTAAAGTCAATACTGTCCAAAAGAAATGTAATGTGAATCACAAATCCAAGTCACATGTAATTTTACATTTTTAAATGTTACTTATTTTTGAAAGAGAGAGAGCAAGCAGGGGAGGGGCAGAGAGAGAGGAGAGAGAGCATCCCAAGCAGGCTCCACACTGTCAAAGCAGAGCCCGATGCGGGGTTTGATCTCATGAACCATGAGATCATGACCTGAGCTCACATAAAGAGTTAGGCGCTTAACCAACTGAGCCACCCAGGTGCCCCGAATTTACATTTTTTAAAAATGTTTATTTATTTTTGAGAGAGAGACAGAGACAGAGTGGGGAGGGGCAGAGGGAATGAGACACAGAATCCAAAGCAGGTTTTAGACTCTGAGCTGTCAGCACAGAGCCTGACGCGCAGTTCGAACCCACAAACTGTGAGATCATGACCTGAGCCGAAGTTGGACGCTTAACCGACTGAACCACCCAGGTGCCCCCCAGCCCCAATTTTACATTTTTAAACAGCTGCCTTAAAAAGGAAAAAGGAAACAGGTGAAATTACATGATTCTATCTAAACCCACATAACCAAAGAATTATTCACAAGTCATGTGACATTCTTTTGTTCCTAAGTCTTTGGAATTTGGTATGCTTCCTATACTTGAAACACATCTCCACATAGACCAGCCACATTTCAAGTGCTTAATACCAGCTTCTGTAGTGGATAGTGCTGCTCTAGAGAAGTGCTTCTCACTGATTGCTGCACACCAAGATCACAAGGGGGCCTAAAAACAGATCCCTGGGTCCCATCCTTAGGGGTTTTGATGTAATTGGTCTGGGGTATAGCCTGGCCTTCTGGATTTTTTAAGTTTGTTTGTTTATTTTAAGAGAGAGGGAGAGAGAGACTCCACAGCAGCCTCCTTGCTGTCAGCACAGAGCCCGACATGGGGGTTTGAACTCAAGAACTGTGAGATTATGACCTGAGCTGAAATCAAGAGTCAGTCGCTCAATCGGCTGAGCCACTCAGGTGCCCCTGGCCTTCTGGATTTTTAACAACTCCCTTCCACCAGCTGATTTTATTATGGAGCCAAGTTTGAGAACCTTCTCAAGGGTGATAACCAGACCAAGTGAGTCGAGAACTGTAGGCACTGTCCATTGGAGAAAGTTCTGTGAGTTTTCTAAACTGAGACCCATTCAAAACTACTGCTCTGGCAGCATGCTTTGCTAGGTGACATTAAAGAATGCCAGGCAATGCCCTAATTTATTAATTTCTCTCAATTTACTTTTCCCAACCTTTTGGCCAAGTCCCAGGATAATGTGAGAAAAGAAAAGGGATTTCTTTTTTCCCTTGATGTACTCACTGGTCTGGATACACACCAGTGCAAATAAATTAAGACATAAAGTTCCTTTATTTTAATTGAAGTCAGACATGTTGGTGTCGGCCTGGAACCTCTGAACTGTGGAGCAGAGGAAGTTAGGGTTTGCAAGCTGCAGGTCATTGCCAGAATGAAAAATGTCTGGTGGGGAACCTGTGGGAAGTGCTGGGTGAGGAAAGCAGGCAATTGTGGCTCCTGCTGAGGTCTGAAGGCTGCACGGCCCACGGTGTGGCAGGACGTGTATGGAACTGCTCTTGCCAGAGGCCTCGTGTCTGCCTGCGCGCTCGGCCAAACCCGAGATGTGCGTGTGACACCCAATACTGAGGAATTAAAATGCCTCAACTCGCTCAGGGCTTCACTTGTCCTTCAAATGCATTTGGAGTCTTTTGGAAAAATTTTTTATATTGCCCTTTTTTATTTAAATCCACACAATCCTAAATTTCTGGACATCTTTATTATTTTTCATGATGAAAAATGCTGGGTCTGGGGCACCGGGGTGGCTCAATTGGTTAAGCATCTGGCTCCTGATTTTGGCTCAAGTCATGATCTCATTGTTCATGAGTTCGAGCCCCACATCAGGCTCTGTGCTGACAGAGGGGAGCCTCTGTCTCCCCTCTCTTTCTGCCCCTCCCTGCTTCTCGCTCTCTCCCAAAAATAAGTAAGTGTTTAAATAGAAAAAAAAAATTCTGGGTATTCTGTAGTGGTAATGCTATAGTTATATGCAATTTTCTTACATTTATTTGACTTAAAATTTAGCAAGACAGCATACAAACACTGCTGAGGCTTACATAGCCTTAACTAAATTAATATCATATTTCAGTAAATAAAAATACTTTCAATTGTAAGATGCATCATTGCTTCATGCCAGTAAAGACTAAGCCATCACACAATGCCTCCTTTTCACCTGAAATTTTTACTTGCTTGAAAGAGTTCTTTTAGACATTAATTTTTATCATATTACTCTTTTGCGTTAATTAAAAAGAAAAATGCAGGCAGAAGAGACTGGTTAGAGTAGTGCTAAAACTTCTTCACAGTCCTTTTGATTTCAAGTCATCAGTGCTTTGTTTTCTCACAAAACATTGTCTTCTTTCCATTAATAGCAGCAGTGATTCAGCGTTTCTGAAAAAAGTGCTCCCCAATTGTCTCAGCTGTTTTCCTCCAAGATTGCCTATTGGGATACGCAGTCAGTTTTTATTTCATGCCCGAATCATATGGAAATCTTTCTGAAGGCTTTTTAAGTGGCAGTTTACCGGCCATGCAACCAATTCATTTGAGATACCTACCTACCCTAAGAGCTCCAAGATCAAGTTCCCACACGGCCGGGCGATGGCAACTACATCATGACTGTGCTTAGCTGACAGTTGTAAGATGGATTCCCATTTCAGACATGTTAAGATGTGAAAAAAGTGTGCTTCTGAGAACTGGTGAAATATGGCATATAAATTATATTTCCGATAATCCAGGCTCCCCAACCGCTTGTCACGTCCACCTTGTTTATGTACTTTCAACAATATTCAGTGAGGAGCATCTGGGTAGCTCAGTCAGTCAGGTGCCTGACTTCGGCTCAGGTCATGATCTCGTGGTCTGTGGGGTTGGGGCCCTGCATCGGGCTCTGTGCTGACAGCTCAGAGCCTGGAGTCTGCTTCCGATTCTATTTACCTCTCTCTCTGCCTCTCCCCTGCTCATGCTCTCTCTGTCTCTCTCTGTCTCTCGCTCTCTCCTTCTGTCTCTCTCAAAAATAAACACTAAAAAAGGTTTAAAAACAATTAACAATACTCAGTGACATTGGCATGCTGTTCCCTCATCTGCACTCTTCGGTCTTCATGTACACCACTTCCTTCTTCCCCTCTCGTGTGCAGCTACAAAGCTGGACTTTAACACTATTCTTCCCAGCCTTTAATGTGTACATAAATCACCTGGGAATTTTTTTAAAAAGTGAAGATTCTGATTTCGTAGGTCTGAGAAGGGACCCAAGAGTTTGCATTTCTGAGAAGTTCTCAGGTGTTGGCCACACTGTGGGTCTAGGGACCACGTGTTGAGTAGCCAGGCTTTACTGTGTATAAGGACACAGCATGCGACTGAAGAAATTCAGTACATCTCCAGAGTGCATGGGTGGTTTTGTTTTTCCTCCATTCATACTATCATTTTGATGAAAACCTATATAGTACAAATGTCATCATATTGGGTAAATACAAAGATTTGTTGTACATACAGGATGTTTGTATGTACTGTTTTATGATTCAAGGAGAGCAATTTCTTTCCCTTAGTTTGTTTTCTGAAACATATGTTCATTTTGTTTTCCCTTGCCTTCCTCCTCAAAAAACTTGGGCAACTTGAATTTATTAGGAAATCTGCATGTAATTGTAGATTAATAACCTAACCATTAATATCACATTAGTTCATTGTGATTAATAGCATCTCTGTGAATGCTTAATGAATTAGTAATGATGGACTATTTGCTTTAAAGTGTCAAGGGAACATTCCATGTAAAAAGGCACTACCCATAACAGGAAAATTAATTATATGCTGGTTGGAGAATAGCTTGTCACAAATAAGAAATGTTTGTTTGGAAAGGCTTACTGGTGTTCATATTTATACAGTGAGAGGTATTTTTAAAACATGTATGGACCTTTTAATTTAGAAAACTAGAAGGGGATTTGATTTTCATCAGTAGTTTAGATGGGTGTGGGCACTGATATTTCTGAGAGAAACCCACACGGATGTGTGCCAGTATGCTCTCAAGTTTGCTTCCTATGGTGGTCACTTAGATGAAGTTCCAAATGGAACCACTTCTACCTGCTGTCTATTCTGAATTCGTAAGTTCACTTCCCCAAGGCCCAAACTGTTCTTGTTACTAATTTTATTCTGTTAGCCTATCATTTGTTTTCTCTTTGGTTCCTCACTCTAATTTGGTGCTGTTGGCCATCATTGTTTATTTCGGTCTTTGCCCTACATCCAAGGAAGCGAAGGTCAGGGAAATTATGTGACTTGCCCAAACCAATCCAGCCATATAATTTGTCCCCCACAGATTATGGGTCTAACATTTCAAATGTCTCCAATTTTAACCCAGGCGGAAAGAGCTGCATGAGCAGAGGCTTTGTCCAGCTGGTGCCTTTGAGGAAACCCAAGAAGCCCAGTGTGATTGGAGTTCAGAGCTGGAAGGGAAAAAGGGACAAAAGACAGGACTGGAGAGAAAGGAGAGGCCAGAGCATGTGGGCCTCTTAGCCTGTGTAAAGATTTTCCCCTCTGTCGTCGGGCCCGGGGAGCCATTTGTAAATGTCATGTTGACGGGTGTGATGGGTTTTGCCAGAGCACACTGGTTGCATGTGGAGAATGATACTGGAGGAAGGAGTCGATGTATGGAGACCAGTTCAGAAGGCCCCATCATGCTGTCCTCTTGTCTAGCTTGGGATCCAGGTGAAGGTAGAGATGTCTTCCTTGTTACAGAAAACTCCAAGCATCATTGGGGATTATTTTCTCTGTGTTCTCCTCACGTCAGCGTGAAGGGTCCTTGTCTCTTCTCTGTAGCCCCTGGTTTCTTTGAACTTGCAAATGTACTTTGCCAAGCACCTCCAGTCCCCCGGCAGAATCTGCTGCAGAAGCCACGCGGCAGCAGCTGGTGGGCGTGGAAGTTTTCTGTCTTCCTGCCAGCCCTTCTGCCCCTTTGTCTTGTGCCCAAGGTGCTGTTGTTTCCCTTCTTTGGGACAGAGCGGGGAAGAGAGCCTGGTTCCTAATCCCTCACTGTTAGAAATGCCATCTAAGGAGGATGGTTTTTCCTGACCACACACTGGAGTTTGAATGGCCAGGAATAGAGCCTCTGCTACTCTTACCTCCTCATGGAAGGTGGGAGTGAAGACAGGGCTTGGTTGGGAAGTGGCTTTTGAAAGCTATGTTTACAGTGTTTTTGATGCCACTTTCACAGATGAGGGAGGAGTTGTGAAGTCTGGGGCTCAGATTTTTCGGGATTTAAGGGACGCGGTATTTATCCCACTCTTTTTTGCCGTAGGGTGTGGTATAAGTGAGAGTTAAAAATAGATGTCCTGTATTTTTTTCACTTTGGAAGTTTTCCTGGCATCGTGTAGTTTTTTTTTCTTTTTCTCTTGAACCAGTGAATCAACCCTCACCTCAAACCCCTGTTGCATTTCACCTTTTAGAAAGGAACTTTTAAAGCTGGACTTTGCAGAACTGAGAAACTAAGTTGGACCTAAATGGGCCAATACGAGGAGAGTGTCTCTGGAACAAAACAGAGTAGTACTGTCCTTGAAGAATGTTGACGCTTAATTAAGATGGAGTTGTGGAGTGAGGGAATCAGCAGTGACTTTGGGTGGGATGGGGAATGGAGGAGGAGGGCCTGTGGGCTGGTGATGTTTTCTGGGATCACAGACATTAAGAAGGACTGGTGATAATTGTCAACTGTACCTCAGTAAAGTTGGGGTAAGTAAAGGAGGGCTGGTAAGCGCTATTGCTTTTTAAAGCGTGTTCCCTCAACCTGTAACATGGGCATAACCTGAAAATTTGTTAGAAATGCAAATTTTTGGGCCATACCCCAGACCTACTATATTAGTCTGGGGGAAGACCCAGCACTTGGTGTTTTAATAAGCCCTTCCAGTGATTCTGATGCAGGTTCAAGTTTGGACACTACTGGTTTAGACTAGGGCATAATGTGAAGTCACACCTTAGGGACCACCTAATTTTGTCCTGCCCTAACCTCACCAGGCCTCCCACCCCTGGGTAGGTACCTCAGGAGTGCGTCTCCTTGCTCACAGATGTGGTCACAGGGCAAAGTGGGTAGATGGCTCAGCCCAGAGTCAGTCCACCACTGCAAAAACATGTCTTGATGTAACCGGGGAAGGCCTTTCTTCCGGTCAAGGTCAAGAGATCTGTTCATTCTATGAGGGCATTGCTGCCTCTGGATTACACGCTTGGAGGCCTTGTTCTCACACACAAAAGCAACGTGTGGAGTTTTACTGGGCACCTGATGGTTGAGTGAGCAGGAGTTAAAGACCTAAGCCCAGATCAAAGCTCTAACCTTTCCTGCCTGAGTTTTCTTGGACAGGTTCTTAGGGTCTTGTTACAAGCAGAATGGGATCAGTGATACATGCTTCTGAGGGTTGGTGGGAGATTAATTGAGGTTGTATACAATACACCTAGCACAGAGCTGGTGCTTAATAAATGAATGCTGTCACCACTGGGTCCTTGGATGTCTCAGGACTGCTCGGGAAGGACCCCTGGAGGGGTTATATAACCATACATGGCCTTTTCCTTCTAATGTTAAGATGGTAGAAATAGGTAGGACAAAATATATAATTAGGGTTTTTACTATGGGAAAAAAAACTGAAGATGGATTTTAGTGACTTTAAATTCACATAGGCCTTACATTGAATTATCTGCTAAGGTACAAAAGATCTAAATAGGAAAGCTATTTTTATGAGTTAAAATATCATATTGGCAGATACATTGTAATTCTGTGCTGTCAAAGAGTAATGTTAAAATTTATTTTAAATTATCTTGAAGTACAACCCTGCTAAGTGTACTCCTCATAAATTCACTTACAAGTGAACATAATAAAAGAGTTACCTTCTATTAGACTTTTGTAATGTCTGAATTGATTTCATTATGGGCAAAGAGGTCTTTTGTATTAAATGGGGAGTATTTTTATGTTGTTTGGTAAGCCCTGATTTAGATGGATGAGTTTAGAGGGTTTTAGTGCCCCTCAAATAATCCCTGCCTCTTCTTCTTAAGCTGACACCAGCCAACAATTATAATTTATAAGATGATCATAAAAAATGAACAGAGAAAAGGATTCTGACAGCTTCTCTCCCTATGTTTAGATGGGAGTTTCCCCGAAGAATGAGAAATATCAGTTCTTACTGTCTTTTCATTGTGTCAGAAAGACTCAGGTAATCCCATGCTTGACTGGCTGTGGGTGGAGGAACTGCCAGGTAGAGTGTCGCACTGCTCGTGTGCAAACATGAGGGTTATGGGATCCACAGACCATGACTTCGTCAACTTGAATTTTATTTTTTAACGAGAGTAACAATGGGCTTTGCAAGTCGATTTAGACTCTCCAAGTCCACCTGCATAAGAGCTGAATGCCCATGCAGTGTGGGTTAGAAAAATGAAATTTCTCAGTACGGTCAATAAACTGAGGAGCCTGGAAGCCAAATTGAAGTCTGTAGCCTGGAAAATCAACAGGGACTAAAAATAGTAAGATTAGAGGTGACATTCAACTATGGACCATCCTAAGGTGGTTTTTAAGTACCACCAAACGGGAAACCAGGCCATGATATGATAGGTTTAAAAATACATACGTTTCTAAAGAGCATTCTGGTTGTTACCTAGGTGTGGAAGGGCATACCTTTCCTTAAGTGTGGATTTGACCTTTCAAAGTTTTGACTTTTCCTATTTTTTCTTTAACTAGAATTAAGAGGATACTCCCCCTGATTTCTAAGGGAGAAATGTTGGCGTAATCAATCATGAGGTTGAGAATTCACATGGATGGCATGTAACATGAAGATTGAGAATGCAGTTACTGTTTGCTTTTAAGCAAATCAGGCAGACAGCTTTGCTCTCTTAGCAAGTAGCTAGACACATAGACGGATTGCAGGGTTGGGAGAAAGAACACAAAGGAGCATGTTTTGACAGAGTTCCGGTGCTCTTGAGCCATCTCATTCAAACGGCATCAACTCAGCACTGAGGTTCTTGGTAGGTATTTGCTCATAGGCCTAAAACTTTGTGCATATGGAATTTTTGAAAATGATATTAGGTGAAAGGTCCTAAATATTGCAGAAACTTCAAATGACTGGCCTGGGCTGCATGCGACTGTTTTGAGCTCTTGACTTACCAGGTCTTCAGGAGTCTTGTCCTTTGTGAAGAATTCTCTTTCCCAGTTCCAGAGCCCTCAATAAAGGCCTTGTCTCAGCAGGAGAAGTGAGTTGAATGAGCAGAATTGGTCGTTCTGTGTCGACTTGTTAGCTTAAAGGAAGTTGAATGCCAACCAAGTATTTTCCCCCAGATGGAAGACCAGGGAAGTGGAAATGTATGATTAAGCTGAGACCATTGGTATGATGAAACTTAGGCACCCTAAAAACTCGTGTTCATGAAAACCGATGAATGAAATCTTGGATTGCATTGTATGGTACAGACGCTGGGATGTGAGAAAAGGAGATTATAGATGTTCGTGTAATCAGGACATTGCTGATTATACCCAGCAATAGTAAATAAAGTCCAACTTCTCACAGTTCCTTTTCTGTTGGATGAACAACTCTCAGACTTAATTAACCTTTTTGGAAATTCAACTTTGCAAATGTGGACTGAGCACCAACCATGCCAAGCAGTAGGTCCTGGGTGCTCCAGGATGAATGTGACACAGTCCCTGCCCCACAGAGACTACTCAATTTAATGGAGAATAGCCACTGTTAATGCTAATTTTATGCACTGAAATTACTTCGTATGTGACAATACTTGGGGCCCTATGACCAAAAATAGCTTCCTCATTAAAATTCTCCCTTTAGTTGTCCCCTGTGAAGCCAGGCTTGTGTTACAAAGGCATGCCTGTTCACACCGTGGGCAGAAACCAGTGCTACGTGGACTGTAGATCTAAACATGAAACAATAAGGATTCTTAAAAAGGCATAGAATATTGTCATGATCTTGGGGCAGGCAAAGGTTTCTTAAGTGAGACACAAAATACACTAACCGTACACAGAAAAAATAGGGAACTTGGACTGTATTAAAAGAAAGGATTTTCCTTCATTACATGATGCCATTAAGAAAATGAAGACTGATTGGAGCGCTTGGGTGGCTCAGTTGGTTGAGCGTCCGACTCTTGATTTCAGCTCCCGTCATGATCCCAGAGTCATGGGATCGAGCCCTGTGTTGGGGTCTGCACTGAACGTGGAGCCTGCTTGTGATGCTATCTCTCTCTGCCCCTCTCCCCTACTTGCTCTCTCTCTCTCTCTCTCTCAACTAAAAAATAAAAATAAAGAAAAACAAAGCTAATTGGGAGATTTTTCAATACAAATATTCAACAAAGGACTTGGTGTAGAATATATGAAGAAATTCTACAAATCAGTAAAAGATAGATTACCCAATAAAAGCAGGGACATAGACTTGAGTAAGCACTTCCCCAAAGAGGATATTTGTTGTCTTGATCAGAAGTAGTGACTGGAAGGGAGCCCAAGGGACTTCTGGCGCTCTGGTTGTTACATTGGTTAGAAGGGTATGTTTACTGTGTGAAAATCCTTCAAATTATGATCAATGTAGTTTTCTTGTATGTATGTTATAGTTTCATTAGAAATGTATATATCAGAAAAATGCCTTGTTGTTTAAGAGGAATGTGAGCAAAATATTTTTATGGGTTAACACTGACTGTGGAATATCCCTCATCATGGAGCATTGCCTCTACTGTGGAAGCAAAGCAAGCATGGAATGTGGGGCTCTGCGAGGTGGCTAGGGCTGCTACAGTTTGTAAAACAGTCCTGCACATGGAGTGGCAGTGTCTTGCATTATAGCATGTGGCCTTTGGCTACCATTATCCTAAGAAGGGAGGAGGAAAAAACATTTATGGAAAAGCACAAGAAACAAGCTTTATTACAGTTTTGTAAATGGCTGACTTGGCCTGTAATCTTGTTTAAGCCACCATTGGTTGATCACGTAGGTGTCTGCCCTTTGATATTGGGAGTTTCTTTGCATTAAAATGTTTGATCTTCACCACACTCCTGGGAGGTAGGCACTATTATCTTTCAAATTTGCAGTTGAAGAAACTGAGGCTTAGATTAAATAACTTGCCCGGTTCCAGCTAGAAAGAAGCAGCAAGCTGAAACCAGAAACCACTTTGATGTGATTTGAAAGCCCACCCACTTGACATGTCTATTTGTCTTTTTTTGAAAAAAACAATTTTACTTGATTAAGATTAGTGAGAGGAAAAGATACGTAATGTGTGTTATGTTCAAATTTGATCAGAAGCGCTTTGAAACCAGCTTTAAAGTCTGAGGTGTGTTGCACTGTAGGTTTTTATGAACTGGAGTTTCACTTTTCTGTCATCACATGGTTAAGGATGCACGCAAGGGGGTGAGGATTGAGAAATCATTTGAGAAACAACTTCAATTATGATGGAATGCCCTTGTATGGGTGACCCATGAGTCCTTCTCAGTGCTTTAGGGACATTTTAATAACCTGAGTAAGTGCCATTGGTAGGCAGGCTTTGTTTTCTGCTCATTAATGACTCTCCAGGCTAGACTTTATTCCTCTTACCACTAATTCAAATACAGAGATACATAAAATGAATGCTGCCAACTGATTGCCATGCTATTGTCTTAATATCATTGCTCTCCTGCCTGCTTGGGCGTGAGGTGGAAAGGAGAAGGGAAGGTGTGTGACAGGTAACCCGTGATAGCTACATGTGTTTTAAAAGCCACATTCTGGGGGCGCCTGGGTGGCTCAGTCAGTTCAGTGGCCGACTCTTGATTTCAGCTTAGGCATGATCTCACGGTTGTGAGATCAAACCCTGCATTGGGCTCTGCATGGACAGTGTGGAGCCTGCTTGGGATTCTCTCTCTCTGCCCCTCATGCACACGCATGCTTGTTCACTCTTAAAGTAAATAAACTTAAAAAGTATTTAAAAGCCATATTCCGGTACAGAAATCAGAATTTTAACACGTACAGGCATACCTCACTTTATAACAGTTCCTTTGTTGGGCTGGGCAGAGCTTGCGTTTTTAAAAAACTTGCAGGGTTGCCACAAACCTTCATCAAGCAAGTCTCTTTGGTGCCATTTTTCCAACAGCATTTGCTTCCTTTGAGTCTTTGCATCACATTTTGGTAATTCTTGAAATATTTCAAACCTATTCATTACTCTTAGATTTGTTATGGTGATCTGTGACCAATGAGCTTTGATGTTATCATTGTAATTGTTTGGGGGCATCACAAACCATATAAGATGGCAAACTTAATTGATAAATGTCATATGTGTTCTGGTTGCTCCACTAATTGGCTGTCCGCCCATCTTGTCCCGTCTCCTCAGGCCTCCTTATTCCAGGACAAGCAGTATTGAAATAAGGCCAATTAATAACTCTACAGTGGCCTGTTAAGTGTTCAAATGAAAGGAAAGAATCCATGTCTCTCACTTTCAATCAAAAGCTAGAAATGATTAAACTTAGTGAGGAAGGTGTGTTGAAAGCTAGGCCTCTTGCACCAAACAGGTAGCCAAGTTGTGAATGCAGAGGATACATTCCTGAAGGAAATGATAAGTGTTCCTCCAGTGAACACACAAATGATAAGAAGGCCAAACAGCCTTATTACTGATATGGAGAAAGTTTGATAGAAAATCAAACCAGCCACAATGTAGGCACCCTAAGCCAAAGCCTAATGCAGAGTGAGGACCTAACTCCCTTCAATTCTATGAAGACTGAGAGGCGAGGAAGCTGCTGGAGAAAAGTTGGAAACTAGCAGAGGTTGGTTCATGAGATTTGAGGAAAGAACCTATAAAACATTGTTCCGTAAAACAAGGTGAAGCTGCGTTATCCAGATATCCAAGTTATCCAGAAGATGTACCTAAGATAATTCATGAAGATGACTGCACTAAACACATTTTCAATGTAGATGGAATAGCCTTATTTGGAAGAAGATGCCATCCTGGGCTTGCATAGCTAGAGAGGAGAAGTCAATACCTGGCTTCGAAGCTTCAAAGGATAGGCTGTGACTCTCTTCTTAGGGGCTAATGTAGCTGGTGACTAAATAGAAGCCATTGCTCATTTGCCGTTCTGAAAATCCTAAGGCCCTTAAGGATTATGCTAAATCTACTCTGCCTGTGCTCTCTAAATAGAACAGCAAAGCCTAGATGACAGCACATCTGTTCACAACATAGCTTAGTGAGTATTTTAAACCCACTGTTGAGACCTATAGCTTAGAAAAAAATATGACTGCTCATTGACAGTGTACCTGTTTACCCAAGAACTCTGATGGAGATATACAGTGAGATTAGTGTTGTTTTCATGTCTCCTAACACGACATCCACTCTGCAGCCCATGGATCAAGGAGTCATTGTGACTTTTAAGTCTTATCATTTAAGAAGTAAGTTTCATAAGGCTATAGCCGCCGTAGAAAGTGATCCCTGTGATGGATCTGGGAACAGTAAATAGAAAACCTCCTGGAAAGGATTCACGATTCTAGATGACATTAAGAACATTCATGATTGATGGGAAGAGGTCAAAATGTCGACATTCACAGGAGTCTGAAAAGAAGCTGATTCCAACCATCATGGGTGACTTTGAAGGGATTCAAGATTTCAGGGGAGGAAGTAATTTCTAATGTGGTGGAAATCAAGTAGAAGAGAAAGTGGAGCCTGAAGGTGTGACTGAATTGCTGCCATCTCATGATCAAACTTGAATAGATGGGGAGTTCTTTCTTATGAATGAACAGAGAAAGTGGTTTCTTGTGATGGAATCTATTCCTGGCAAAGACACCGTGAAGATCATTGAAATGACAACCAAGGATTTAGAATATTACATTAACTTAGTTGATGGAGCAGCAGCAGGATTTGAGAGGATTGACTCTAGTTTTGGAAGAAGTTCTGCTGTGGATAAAATGCCATCAAACAGCATCATATGCCTCAGAGAAATCATTCCTGAAAGGAAGTGTCAATCTAGGTGGCATACTTAATTGTTGTCTTATTTTAAGAAATTACCACAGCCACCCTAGCCTTCAGCAGCCACCACCCTGATCTGTCAGCAGCCCTCAACATGGAGGCAGGGGCCTCCACCAGCAAAAAAATTATAACGTGTTAAAAGCTCACATGATGGTTAGCATTTTGTAGCAAGCAAGTATTTTTAATTAAGGTATTACATTCTTTTTAAAAGACATAATGCTATTGTTGAAGTGCCTGGGTGGCTTAGTTGGTTGAGTGTCTGACTCTTGATTTTGGCTCAGGTCAGGATCCCAGAGTCATGGGATTGAGCCCCGCATTGGCTCTGTGCTGATGGTGGAGACTGCTTAAGATTCTCTCTCTCCCTTCCCCTGTCTTCCCTCCCTTCTCTCCCCTGGCCTCTCTCGCCTGCTGACGTTCTCTCTCTCTCTCCAAAAAAAACCGTAATGCTATTGCACACTTAATAGACTACAGTATAGTATAAACATAACTTTTATATGCACTGGGAAGCCAAAAAATTAATTCGACTTGCTTTATTGCAATATTCAGTTTATTGCAGTAGTCTGCGACTGAACCCACAGTATCTCTGGGATATGCCTGAACATATTATTGATATTTGTGCCTAGTTAGGGTTTTGGGAATGCCCTACTTAGTGTTACATGTCCTCTTTCTCCCTTCTTGTGATACACAGACTGCCTTGGGTGCACACTCAGGCATATGTTTAATACTTTGAATTCTTTTGCTCCCATGGCTTGTTTTTGGTCCTAAGGGCATTCTTGTTTGCGATCTGTGGAGTGTTTATAGCATCGGAATAACATCATGTCCTTAAATGGAATTTGGATTAGTTACTTTCAAATGTGTCTCCCTAACAGTCCAATGACTGTGGAAGTAATACAATGGAAAGGCACATGATCTGATTTGAATAGAAAGATATGTGGATATGGTTTTACAGCGTTATGTTTATTAAAAAAACAAATCTCTCTGGGGCGCCTGGGTGGCGCAGTCGGTTAAGCGTCCGACTTCAGCCAGGTCACGATCTCGCGGTCCGTGAGTTTGAGCCCCGCGTCAGGCTCTGGGCTGATGGCTCAGAGCCTGGAGCCTGTTTCCGATTCTGTGTCTCCCTCTCTCTCTGCCCCTCCCCCGTTCATGCTCTGTCTCTCTCTGTCCCAAAAATAAATAAACGTTGAAAAAAAAAATTTAAAAAAAAAAAAAAAAAAAAAAAAACAACAAATCTCTCTTCTTTATCCTTGGGGCTAGGTATCCTGCTTTATTGCTATGATAACACACAAGAAAGAAACATGACACAAGTTGAAATAATTGAAAATGCCCACATCCAACTCAATGTATTTTATTTGAATCCATGTAATTAATGTGGACTTGTTTGACGTACAGGTGCTCATAAAAAACTGGACAGGAGCTCTGGATTGCATTTTTTTCCCCATAAAGGTAGAACTTCTTTTTTTATTGTTTAATTATCTTTGAGAGAGAGCACGTGAACATGTAGGGGAGGAGCAGAGAGAGAGAGAGAGAGAGAGAGAGAGGGAGACACTGAATCCCAAGCAGGCTCTAGGCTCTGAGCTGTGAGCACAGAGCCCGATGTGGGGCTCGAACCTACAAACCATCAAATCACAACCTGAGCTGAAGTCAGACACTCAACCGACTGAGCCACCCAGGTGCCCTCAGAAAGGTAGAACTTCTAGTTTAGAAGTAAAGATTCCTCTTCAGGTAATACGTAATTATTTGTTAATTTGATGAGCACTCTACATTGTGTCTTGAAGCTATTCAGAGTACTTTGGGAGCATCTGTTGTGCCATCATTTGGAGGCTGCTAAGATGTTTCAGAAATAAACTCCAAATGCCTTGACAACGGCAGTTTGATGCTTGATGTAGGCAGTAACACGCTGCTGCATGGGGATTCTTCGTCTTGGCTTCATGTAGGAAAATTAATACTCTCAAGTGCATCCAAGGTGTGTTTTGGGGAAGAGGGTAGTTTTTTTTGAGTCTTGGCTTTCTTCCTCTATTTAATAGTGACAGCTGTCATTTTTCACCTTCAGAAAAAAAGCATCACTGATTTTATAAATAGCAAATCATTTTTTGGGTGGGCTCAGGTCTATGCTGGCAACCATTTTATACACATGACCTCATTTAAATGGCCAGGACTTTGCATGTATAAATGGACAAGTTTTCAGGCAATTTGGGTAGGCTTTCCAATCTCGCCTCTCCATTTCCTGTCTAAACAACTTCTTTCATGTCCACAGCATGTTTATGCAACATTGAATAAAACTTCTAATGGGAAATTTCTTCCAGGTGACCTCCCTGAGAGGCTGGGCTATGGAGAAATCTTAAGAAACCCGACTCTGATGAAATTGCCTCCTTTGAGAATATTACTCGGTGCAGAAACAAGGAACAGAATTCAGTTATTTTTAGTTCTTGAATAAATGAATTCTGTTTCCTTTTGTGTAGGTAGCAGAAAACATTAACCCCTGCAGCAGGTCCAGTTTCAGTTAGAAATTGAACTTTTGGATTCTGTGAATTAGGAGAACCTTGGAAAAGAGAATGTTAAATTTTATTTTTTATTTGAACCTCAAACAACTTGGACTCGGTTCTGCCATCTGTGTATCTTTTATAGATGTGTCTTTTGCAGGGCTGTCTGCCTTTACATTTAATTTTCTGGAGGCTGGGACTGTGGTTATCAGATGACCTCTAACTCGGCACCATGTGTGGGTGGATACTAACGAATCCTTTCTCCACCTTCCTAGCACTTTTGGAGAAATCTATCAGTAGAAGGCGGGACACCGAAGCCATACAGAAAGCCAAAATCCTTTATTCATCTTGCATGAATGAGAGTAAGTAATAAAGACAATAAAATATTTACCACCCTCTTCTTCACAGACTCTCTTAATGTTTAAAGATATTATTTAAGGAAAAAGAGAACTACTAAGAATTCGATTAATGTTTAAAAGTGTTGTTTGAGGAAAGGAGCAATTTTCAGAGACTGGATTTTGACTCTCCCATTCTTAATGTTCTGTTGGTAGCTTGATGGAGAAAATAGGAAAATAATTTTATTTCTATGGCTTGGATTCTTTAGGTATCAAGTACTCCATGAGAAACTTGGGTAGGGTCAGAAGGGCAGACCCCATTGTATGTGGTGCAGAAATAAGAATCCAGAGGCCAGGTCTGGTCTGAGAAGGAGCCTGGGAGAGAGGGTATTTGGGAGTGTTGCTATATCCCATAGAACCTTACAGGGGCCCAAGAAAATCCAGATTCCCAGGTGGGCCGGGCCCCTTCTGCTTTTCCATCAGTCTAACAGGCATCTTAGGTGGGTGTGTTAGGCCTGTGTTGGCATCTTGGGTCTGATTGGAGTTAAGGTGACACTTGTCATTTTATCTGGTGTGCTTTCTCAAGACCACTGCAGGGAGAAACCAGTGCCAGTGGGAAGTGTGTTAACTTGTTTAGGATTTGAGATATTATTTGGTGAGGTAGAAGAGGGCAGTAAAAGATGACAAAGGAGCCTTGAGGCATTAATTCATGCATAGTGGGGAGGGGTTGGTTTTACCAAGCAGTTTCCTTTACCTAGGGTGGTTCCGTAGTTTTCCAAAATATTCTCAGCCTAATATCGCTCATTGGGCTGTAGGAGCCCATCTTTTATTGTCAGGAATTTCAGCAGGTTCCCTAGTCTGCTCTCCTGGCAAGAACCCCAAGTTTAGGCAGTCACACTGAAGTGCGAATCAGAGGTAGTTCTGTCTCTGTGGCCGTGCTCAGTCTACCACACCTCCCTCAAACAGCTGAAATGCTAAGTTGGGACCTTACGGGAATTTTCTCTCGAGAAGATATGCTTGCCTTTTAGTTTGGTGATCCTGTTTGCAATTCTAACTCTTTTTTCATATATGTTCCCTTTCAGAAGCGATTGAAAGAGCAGATGCCAAACCATTGCTCCACATCCTGCGGCATTCACCTTTCCGCTGGCCTGTGCTCGAGTCTAATATTGGTCCTGAGGGAGTGTGGTCAGAGAGAAAGTTCAGTCTTTTGCATACCCTTGCAACATTTCGTGGTCAGTACAGCAATTCTGTGTTCATCCGACTGTATGTGTCCCCTGATGACAAGGCATCCAACGAACATATCTTGAAGGTATAGTGAGCACTTGTTCATCCCGTTTGTTCAGTTCATGGTTAGCCTTTTGGGGTGTGTTTCCAGGGAATGAGAATCCTAGCACCTTACTGAAATGATCAGATAACAATTCTGTTAATCATTAGGATCTATAATATTCCCCTTCATCCCAGATTTGTGGAGTGTAAATGAGGAAGAAATCAGTTTTGTCTGCCTTTCAGGAAGATTGTGAATGAGTTTCAAGTCATCTCTGATCTGGCCCTCAAATCTCTACTCTGAGCATGTGTGGGGCCCCTAAATTCCAGTGGAGAGCAGGCTGCAAAGACTTTGTGAACTCTGCTCCTCCCCTCACCTCACCCTTCCCTTGACAAAGGAGAACACATACCACGAGCCTGTGTTCACCTTTCCCTAACATATTCTTGCAGGCACATCTAAAATTTCATTGTCAAGTTCATCCTGATTCTCCCTTCCTTCATTTAAAAAGGAAGAAAAACTTGTTCTAAGTATTTGTTTGCATTTTATGTTAGGAGAGTAAGCATTTCTCCCATGAAGGAATGGGGCATGCAGACATACCTTGAGGTACATTATTATATTGGTAAATTGGGACTGTCTGAAAACTACCAACAAAGACTCATCAGTAAAACAGCTTGGCAAGGATTCAAATAACATTTCTTAAATTGTTTTGTGTTTTGATCCTGTTAAATGTTTTACTTCCACAGCTACTTGGACTAATAATGAAAATTTTACTGAATCACTGATTATTTTCCTCCCAGTTCTGTCCTTTGTCAAACCAGAAAATATTGGTGATATAATGATGATCAAATTGTAGAAGTATAAAACCTTTAGAGTATATTACCCTCTTTTGTTGCAAGTCAGCTTTTAAAAATCTACGCCCTACAGTTTTGTTTTTATTATACCAAGGGGCTGGCATTTTTTTTTTTCCTGTGAAGGACCAGATAGTAAACATTTTAGGCTCTGTGGGCCATATGGTCTCTGTCTCACCTACTCAGTTCTGCTGTTGCATCTGGGAAAGCAGCCATAGACACTACATACATGAATGGGTGTGGTTGTGTGACAGGCTGGCCAGCACGCTGTGGTCTGCCCAGCTATAGTTTAGACAATGGAAGTCTCAGTAAATCTCTAGTCACTGGCAGAATTCCCATCTACTCAGGAGGAAATTCTTAGTTCCAGAGATGTCTGTACTTCCGTGCTGGGTGAAGGAACAGGAACATGGCACCGACACACATGCTAATGCTGTCCGAATAAGATGTGCTATGCAAGACTCAAGGCAAAACGATGTTACATAATGGTCCGGTTGTCCTGTGTTATGCTAATAGATTCCTTGCTTAAAAAACAAACAAACCAGGTTTTAAGGCTGTCATTCTTCATTGCAGAACTGTTATGATATCCTTTCAAATACCTTAAGTATTTTGAAGTTAGATGGAGACTTTCAAACTTAAATTTCTGCACTCTGTTGGGTGATAGAAGATCTTGACTCACACACATAAAAGTAATTACAAAGGGTAACCATTTCATTTTTCACCAGTTTCTGGACCTAGTCTAAGAATTTATTTCCTTAAGCATTTTACTATGGAAAATAATACAAAAATAAAAATAATAGTATAACAAACCCCCATGTACTCATCAACCCAGCTTCAACAACTGGCAGCTTTTGGCTCTTCTTGTTTTATCCTAACCTTTTCTTTTTTGGGGGAGGCTGGAGCATTTTATAGCAAATCCAAAATTAATATCATTGCACTGGTAAATCAGTATTTATAGAATGGAAGGACTATTATCACAAAGTAATCATGATTCCATAATTAACATCTAACAACTAGTTAATTTTCAGTTTTCCTGAAATGTCTCAAACATGTCCTTTAAAAAAATTAAACAGTTGGTCTTTGAGTCAGGTTCCAAATAGGAATCTCATGTGCATTTGGTTGATGTGTCAATTTTCATCAGCATTGTAGATCTGACCGATTTCAGGGTAAACTAATAGTTGATGAGGGAAAATTATTGTTTATAGGAGAATCACAGCTTTAAAATGCAGGAGAAAGAATAAAATTAGAAAGTTACTGTTTTAAAACATTTCTAATGAGAATAAAGGATCAAGGCAGCTATCATCAATAGCAGCTTAGAACCATTAGGTCAGTGGTTGATGGGGGAATTCATGGTAGATCACACTGACATCAAATGAACCCAAACATCAACAATAGCCTTGCTAAAAGTGGGGCAACCAGATTTTGTATGCCTTCCGATACTGGGCACTGGGAAGCATACACCATCACCCATGATGTCTTGCCAAAGGAAAAGAAAAAAAATGAACTTGGATCTAATCATGCCTCTAGTTTTAATACCAGCTTACAAGGAACATGGAGAATAGAGGAACATGGTAACCAATTTTTAACAGCTTGCCTTGCATACTTAATATTCAATTAAATGGATCTTGGAAACACTGGACTGTCAATGAATAGCCTAGTCTCCAGATATGAGTAGGCACTCATGGACTTCACTACTGCTCTCTTTTGCCAAGATGGTAACTTGTTCCAAACTGATGTGTTTGACCATGGCTTGGTATTTGAACACAGCGTTCGTTTGCTTTAGTTGTGTCCCTGTTTGTACCATTTTATGTGAATAGTCACACACTTGAATTAACAAAATAGAGCTGCAGTCTCTGTAATTGTGACACTGTTAAAAGAAGTTCAAGCTTGTGTCTAGATATGGTAGAAGAAGCTCTCTTCTGAGATCTGCCTAAAACCCAATGAACCTGACAACAAAAATTAGTGTATTGGTAGCTGCCAGTGTTGTAGAATTTCCAAGTGTTGATTTTATTAGAAATAGTAAAAACTATAAAACATTTGATTAAATATTTGGAGCCTCTGGAGCACTTTTTATTTTTTTTATTTTTATTTTTTTATTTTGTTTTTTTAATTTAATTTATTTATTTTTTTAATATATGAAATTTATTGTCAAATTGGTTTCCATACAACACCCAGTGCTCATCCCAAAAGGTGCCCTCCTCAGTACCCATCACCCACCCTCCCCTCCCTCCCACCCCCCATCAACCCTCAGTTTGTTCTCAGTTTTTAACAGTCTCTTATGTCTGGAGCACTTTTTAAAAAAATTTTATTTATTTGAGAGAAACAGAGACCGTGTGAGTGGGGGAGGGTCAGAGAGCAAGGGAGAGAGGATCCGAAGCAGCCTCCATGCTGCCAGTGCAGAGCCCAGTGTGGGGCTCGAACTCATGAAACTGTGAGATCATGACCTGAGCAGAAACCTAGTGTCAGATGCTTAACTGACTGAGCCACTCAGGCGTCCCTTAAAGTTTGTTTATTTTTCAGAGAGAGAGAAAGTGCAAGCAGGGGAGTGGCAGAGAGAGAGAGAGAGAGAGAGAGAGAGAGAGAGAGAGAGAGAGAAAGAAAGAGAAAGAGAAAGAGAGAGAATCCCAAGCAGGCTCCACACTGTCAGTGCAGAGCCCGATGTGGGGCTCAAAGCCATGAACTCTGAGATCATGACCTGAGCCAAAGTCAGATGCTTAACCAATTTAACCACCCAGGTGCACTGCCCACCCCTTCCACTGGAGCATCTTTTACGTTTTGTGGAACATAGTTTGAAAACCACTAGGGTAGTGGAAAAAAGTGTAGGCTTTGTGGTTAAAGAGATTGAAGTTCATGGTTTGGCTTTGTGATTTACTCAGTGAATATCTGTGTGCACACTGCTTCACCTGAGTCTCATTTTCCCCATGAGTATTGACAGGTGAAATAGAACGTACTTTTCACTGTCACTGTGATGTTTAAATGAGGTGAATTATGTGAGAGTTTACAAGATAGATACTGACACACAGTAGCACATGACAAGAGGTATCCTTCTCTTAAAGCGTGACGAGACAGCTGGTCAGAACCATTTGGAGAACCACTTGGCTCTCTTCATTTTTGGTACCCAGCCTACCTCTCAGATCTCGAGTTCACGTATGCAAGAAATAGACAATTTCCATTGGTCTCATCTCTGACTGAGCTCCCATGCCACCTTGTAGTGGGAAACAGAACCAGTCTGGGCATTTCTCCAACCTTCTGGCTGCCCCATTTCTTAGCCTTTTCCTGGGCCAGTAGGAGATCCTCCACTCATCAGGTACCTGGTTCTGAGAAGAAACCCATTATCTCAGCCCACATGGGCCCTTCCAGTGTGCTGCTGTGCTGCCAGAGCCCTGGGCCTCCCATTCTGCGATCCTACAATTTTTTAGAGGCAGTGACTGCCCGCTCTGCTCATGACCAGCTTGGACTTCTCTGGCTGCCTGGGAGATCTCTTTGCTCTGGGAGAAGTCTCTTACCTCAAAGTCTCCTCTCTCGATGTACTTAGAGTTCTTTCACCATCACATACTATATTTGTCAATGTTTTTAGCTTTTCTAATACCATAAACCCATGGGGCTAAGAAAAAGGGCTCGTTTTGGGAAGGCACAGCACTGTGGCAATATCTTTGGGTGAAGAAAGAAAGCACGTTTCCAGTGGGCAGAAGTATCCCCATGCCAAGGACGGACATTTGGGTGTGCTCCAATCCAGAGTGGTCCTCTGTAAAGCTCCCCCATGGCGAGATGGCACAGGATTTATCACAGCCTGAAATGGGAGAAAGGAAATACAAAAATATAGGAAACAACAGAAGTCAAAGCTCCAAAACATACCTTGCTACATGTGTTTGGGTTTATTTTACGTAAGGAGAGAATAAGAATGAGGATTTAAAGGCCAATAAAAGGCTTGAATATGTATGCTCCTGAAAGAATGTTTGGAAGACCATGGTTGTCTCAGTATTTGTTACTGAAACAGTGACTTAAAGTCCTCATTAGTCAGTGGCCTGATTTTGTCTGACTTTTAGCAAAATCTGTAAGGATGACAAGGAGAGACCCTCTTGGAAATGAAGTTTTTCTATTTGCTTTGTATTTTCTTTATCCTAAATCATAATCTGTCAGATGTTTCTTTTTGTGTTACTGCTTTCTTTCCTAAACTGAGGTTTGTTGCAATTGGAGAAACAAAGTTCATCTTTCAGTTCAATATATCGGATTTCCAAAACACGTATTTTATTTTCTACTTGGGCTATTCAGATCATTTGTAAATGCAAGGATTAACAAACCTCCAATAACACAGTGTCCTGATGTTGGTCTCTTGAGAAAGTCTTTTGCCTCAAGAGTTCATATGCTTCTAAAGTGATTTAGTTGACAGACCTTAAACTGTTTGGTGTATTGAAAACTTTCCCTAGAAACTATAACAGTGTGAACGTTTAAAAAACGTCCAGTAACTTTAATTGAATCATCTAAACTTTTATAATAAGCAGATTTAACTTCATTTCATCAGAGGGAAGCTTTGGCTTTCTTGATATCATTTCCTGAGTTTCCTTTCCTATGTGACTGAAGCTCAAAAGACTGCTCCACCTTGTCCAGATCTAATTGAAAGCCAAAGCATCTTAATCATAATATTGTGTTTCACGATCCTGGCTCACTTAATTTTTGGAAGAAATGGTGGTAGATTGGGAATTTCAGTAGGATGAAGCCAGTCTGGCTTATGACTTGGTTGTTTGGGGCCAATTAGACAAGAAGATTGAACACAGCAATTTGAGGATTCTAGTAATACATGCAGACAAGATGGATGTTATGAAAACCTCTTTTTTTCCCCCTTGAAACAAGAGCAATGTTTTTCCTTGAATTTTTCATAACATCACTAACTCTTAACTAGGCCTTTGTAGAATTTGTTGCATATGAAGGAGATTTTTATGGAAAACTATGATCCTCTGCAGATTTTATGTATTAAAAAAAGAAAATATTTGAGATTGTAGAAAAATGAAGAACAACTAGAATCGATAGATAAAAACAGTGTACAGTAATATAAACTAATGATATGTGCCTGTAGGATCCAGTTTTTATTCAGATGCTACTAATTTTTGGTTTGTTATTTAGATTTTCTATCTTCTTAATTTGGCTTAATTTTTTTCTGTGTGAATTATATAAATTAGAAAATCTGCTGTTGGGATCTATTTTATTCAGTCTTCAGGTAGTTGCTAAAACTCAAGAAAGAATAGCCATAGATTGAGAGGAGGTTCTGGAACTTAAAAAATATTTATTTTTAAATTTATATACAGTGAAATTAACTATCTGTGATGCACATGTCTATAAATTTTGGCAAACGCATATTCATGTAATCACCACCATGGTCAGAAAACAGAACAGTTCCGTCACCCCCAAAAAAATTACCTCATGGTGCCCATCTGTAGTCAACCATTTTCCCCATCCTTACACCCTCTTCTCTGTTCCTGTAGTTTTGCCTTTTTCAGAATGTGATTAAAAGTTGCCTGTGTTGTTGCATGTGCCAGTAGTTCATTCCCTTGTATGGCTGAGTAGTGTTTTCTTGTGTATCACCCTTTATCCATTCACCAGTTGAAGAACATTTGGGTTGTTTACAGTTTGGGGCAATTATGAACAGAATTGCATGCAGGTTTTTGTGTGAGCAGAAGTTTTTATTTCTCTTGGGAACATACCTAGGAGTGAGGTTGCAGGGTCATAAATAAGTGTCTGCTTAACTTTATAAGAAACTATCGAACTGGTTTCTAAAGTGGCTCTACATTTTGCATTCCCACCAGCATTGTGTGAGTGATCCAGTTTTCCCCCATCCTGGACAGTTTTTACGTTAGCAGGTTGTTTGTGGGCTCTTTTGTTTTTGCCATTCTAATGATGTATAGTGATGTTTTACTGTTTATTACTTACATTTTCCTAATTAGTAGTGATGTTGAGCATCTTCTCATGCAGTTACTTTCCATCTTCATACATTCTTTGGTGAATTGTCTGTTCAGATCTTTTGCTTGCTTTTAAATTGTTTTTTTTTTTTTCTTACTGTTACATTTTGAGGGCTCTTTATATACAAGTCCTTTTTCACATATGTGATTTTCAAATATTTTGTCTCTGACTGTAGCTCGTCTTTTTATTCTCCTGACGGTGTCTTTAACAGAGCAAAATTTTTTAATGTTGATGCAGTCCAACTTACTTTTTCTTCTGTGGATCGTGATTTTAGTTGTCATGTCTAATAACTCTTTGTTTAACCCTAAGTCACAAAGATTTGCCCCTATGTTATCTTCTAGAAGTTTTATAGTTTTGGGTTTTGCATTTAAGTCTATGATCCATTTTGAGTTAGTTTTTAAGATGTGAGGTATGGATCAAGGTTCATTTTTTTGCTTTACAAATGGATGTCCACTTGTTGTAGCACATTCTTTGAAAACGCTGTCTGTCCCTTTTGATTGCCTTTAAGGTGCTGAAGGTGTTTAATTCAAGAAATTATGCTCTACTTTTCCATAATAACTCTGGTTGTTAAGTTGTCTGATTATTATTTATATTTTTACCATCTATCCTAAACTTTCCAGAGAGAGTTCTAAATTTTGCAAAGATATCTCAAAACAAAATTATCATTTGATTCCTTTAAAATAAAAAAAATCTGGGGGGTGCCTAGGTGGCTCAGTCGGTTGAGCATCTGACTTCAGCTCAGGTCATGATCTTGCGGTTAGTAAGTTCGAGCCCCGCATCGGGCTCTGTGCTGACAGCCGGGAGCTTGGAGCCTGCTTCCAATTCTTTGTCTCCCTTTCTGTCTCTGCCCCTCCCCCGCTCATGCTCTGTCTCTCTCTCTTTCTCAAAAACAAACATTAAAAAAAATCTGGGTGCCTGGGTGGCTCAGTCAGTTAAGTGTCCGTCCAACTCTTGATTTGGGCTCAGGTTGTGATCTCATTCTTGGTGGGATTCAGCCCCACATTGAGCTCTGCACTGGCAGCGGGGAGCCTGATTGGGATTTTCTCTCTCCCTCTCTCTCTGTCCCTCCCTGGCTTGAGTGCACTCTCTTTCTGAAATAAACATAAAAAAAATCAGTGCAGTATAGTATTTCAGGGGTATGGAGGTAGAAAATGTGGTCAATCGGCCCTTTCCAGATTGTCATTTTGTAAAATACCAGAAAAGTACTAGATCTGGTGACAGGAGACACTGATGCTTCTCTGAGCCCTGCCCAGCCATGTTACCTTGGGAAAGTCACCTTGTTTCTCTGGCTTATGTTTATCCACAAGAAGGGGGAAAACCAAATCATTTCCAAGACCTATTTCAACTCAGAAAGCCTTGATGCTATTCAGTATTGATAGAACCTCAAAAGGATTAGAAACCATGGAGCAAGGGCAGGTCTCTGACATTTTATAATTTCTGTCATTGCTGAAGTACCTGTTTGCATGTAGCTCTGAGTGCATTCAACTATTTGTGTAATGGTGACAGAGACTCACACTATGACTGGAATGCAGATCTCATGACTCTTATTAAAAGGGTTTGTAAGAATTTACATTACAAACAGAATGCTTTCTCTTTTGTCTCAACAGCTGGACCAAGCAACTCTCTCCCTAGCTGTGAGGGAAGATTACCTCGATAATAGCACAGAAGCCAAGTCTGTAAGTTTTACCCATGTTGAACTCTGCACCTTGTCAGACTGTTGTTGGGTTCATAAATTGTTGTAAAATCCCTGACTCTTTACTGGCCATGAGCAATGTGACTATTGGATGACCATATTCCCAGTGCAGGAAACAGAGGTGTTTTATTCAGGCAAACAAATGGCATTCCCTGTCTTCTGGAAGTCTGGGCATCAAGGCTCAGTGTCCTGTTGATCAAGCTGGGGATACAGCACACCCAAATGAAGTAACCAAGAAATGAGCTTGCAGTCAGAACTGTAGAGAGCTCATTCTACATTGCAGAAGTAAAGTGGTGGTGGTGGTGGGGGGGGGGGGTGTTAACTGTGTTGACATAGTTAACCAGTGGTTCTCAAATTGTATGGCTTAAGAATCATCTGGGAACTTCCTATTGAATGTTGATTCCTGGGCTGCAGCCCAGGAGAGTCTGATTTAGGAGACTTGAAGTGGGGCCCAGGAATCTGTTTTCCTAACAGGTGCCACAGGTTAATGTAAGGTTAATGAGAACTAGATGGGATCAGTTCCGATAGACTTCTTGGGTTGGCTTGGAAACCTGGTAGGTTCTTGGAGATTGGAGTAGCACTGCGTCACTCCTGACACTTGCAATTCACTTTGGAAACTTGGTTGAACTTCCAAAGGACCCTCAGATCCAGGGGACCCTTGACTAGGGAGTTCACTGGTTTCTGGGCCAGCCTAAGAATGTAGGAACTTAGAAGTGTTGGCTCACAATGGAAGTCCTTGCATCTTTGCTGATACTAAATCCTGTAACTGGAAGGTTCTGAATGAAGGGCAGGAAGCTAGGTAAGATCTTCAGCAACTAACTTTCTTTGTGAGGACACTTATCAAAGAAGGTTGTTTTTTGTTGTGTTTTGTTACGGTTTTTGTTTGTTTTTTGAGAGAGACAGCACTCATGGGGAAGGGGCAGAAAGAGAGGAAGAGAGAGAGAATCCCAAGCAGGCCCCACGCTGTCAGCACAGAGCCTGATGGGGGGCTCAAACTCACAAACTGCGAGATCATGACCTGAGCCAAAACCAAGAGTCAGACACTTAAAAATCTCTGTTTAATCTCTGGTCCCTCCTTTCTATTTGTAGTGCCTTAGGTCAGATCCTTGTTAACTCTCGACTTGACTACAATAAGTAGCCTTTTAACTGTTACCTCCTCCTATTCATTTCATTGCCTCCTTAGCACCACTGGACAAGACCCCTTCTCAAAATACAGCTCCCAGCATGCTTCTGCTCATGCACTAAGCTCTGAGTTCCTTAGAGGGATTTCAAGGTCTCTTCATGACATGATCTCAAAGCACTTTTGCTGTCTGATATACTTTTACTTTTCCCCCAACAAAGGCATCTTACTCAACACACAGGAGGACTCTTCACTGCTCCTGAATCTGTCTCCTTCAAGTGCGCTGTGCCGGTTTTTCCAGGCTGGAATTCTTCTTCAGTTCTTGAGTTTGCAAACCCTTAGCAGCTTTGTTAAAGAACTTATTTTTGTCTCTCTAATGTTAGAGTTAATAATTACATGTTTATCTCCCTCCCTGGATCACCCATTGAGAACCCAGACTCATGCATTATGTAATTTTTCATCTGTAACCCCCCATAAGCACCGAATGCCTAGCAAGACCTTTTATACATGTATTGATTGACTAAATAATTTCTTAAGTTGAACTGGGAATTACAAAACATTGTTTCTAATTAAGACTATTTGCAAAACTTGCTTACTGATTAACAAATATTTGTTAAGGCCCTGCTATCTGCAAGCACTATATTGGTCTCAAGGTCATAAGTGTCTGTTAGGAAGAAATCTTAGTCCCATAACAGAACTATGAGATAATTTATTATGTGGGGTTTTGAGTTCTCACAAATATATCTGAAAGGAGAGATGACCCTCCACAAACTTCCACAGTTCCCACAGAGTAGGGTCCGTCTCCAATGACCTGTGAATAGCCTGAAAATGGGTATATGAACATGCAAGGAGGAAACTGGGTATATGCTGTTTGCTGGGTTTCTCTTTATCATTCCTCTCTTCTCTTCTTTGTTACCTGAGCAGTGAGGAAAACTTTGTAAAATCCATACAAAATTTAAAGGACAGGGCTGCAATCACAGGTCTTTAATTTCTTAATGTGAAGGTGGGTAAATTGAGCCAGAAGAGAATAAATCACAGTTTCCACTAGTCTTCATGGATCATGCCTCCTGCTTTTAGCAACGGGTCTTTCCCATTATTTTATTAAAGCCTCACTTGCTTGGAAAGAGGAGTCTGACCTTTAGCTTTCTATTCTGGGCTCATTTGGAGATGTTTCATGTATCCATAATATCACTGGTTGCCAGAAAACTAGTTCTCTTGACCCTTGGTGGCTGGACATCTCTGTCTCTCATGGAAACAGTACACAAGTAGCTGTACTCTTCTTTCTCTCAAAGTGGTAGGTGGGTGGTTGGTATTGCCGAATGCCTGTACTATACTTTGAGTACAGAGTGAAAATGAAGAACATTTATTTCCACCTGCTGTTTCTGTCTTTCCGTGTCCCTGAAACATACTTTTGAATAGGCTCTTGTCATGGTCACTTGCTTCTTTATCTCTTGTAGTATCGGGATGCCCTTTACAAGTTCATGGTGGATACTGCTGTGCTTTTGGGAGCTAATAGCTCCCGAGCGGAGCATGACATGAAGTCAGTGCTTAGACTGGAAATTAAGATAGCCGAGGTAAGTCTTAATGTGAAATCTCTTTCTTATTTTCCCCCTTATTTTATTTTTTTTCAACGTTTATTTATTTTTGGGACAGAGAGAGACAGAGCATGAACGGGGGAGGGGCAGAGAGAGAGGGAGACACAGAATCGGAAACAGGCTCCAGGTTCTGAGCCATCAGCCCAGAGCCCGACGAGGGGCTCGAACTCACGGACTGTGAGATCGTGACCCGGCTGAAGTCGGACGCTTAACCGACTGCGCCACCCAGGCGCCCCATCCCCCTTATTTTAAAAGAAGTATATCACGAGTGAAAATAAATATAAAAATAGCATTCTGTGGCATTGTCCTTTGGGTCCAAGGTATAACTAATAGCATCCCTTCTGGGAAGTAACAGGAAGAACCATGAAAGAGAGAAGAGCTCTTCACTCCTTCTGTCTCCCTGCTTGAAGCCCAAAGTCCAGATGCTGCTCAGCTGTGGCCAAAGAATAGCACCAGGGAGATCCTCTATGTTTTCCTAAAAAAAAATTCTGTGTGGTTCCTATAGAAGAATAGTTGGTTAATAAATCTGTATGGATTTGGCTTGAGGGAAGCTTATTTTTTTAAAGTTTTTTATTTATGTTAGAGAGAGAGAGAGAGAGAGAGAGAGAGAGAGAATGAATGAATGAATGAATATGAATGGGGGACGGACAAAGATAGAGGGAGACATAGAATCCGAGACAGGCTCCAGGCTCTGAGCTGTCAGCACAGAGCCCAACCCAGGACTCGAACCCACGAAGCACGAGATTATGACCTGAGCCGAAGTTGGACACTTAACTGACTTTTTAAATCTAGTCTATTCTTTATATCATTCCCACTCAGGATCAGTCTGACCTAAGATTGGGGCTTTGGGAAGTCTGTACCCAAACTAGATATTTGATACATAATTTGATGTAGAAAGTGTATAGGGCATGCTGCTAAGCATTTTTTAGCTGCTTTCCTGGTGCGACCTTGTACCTAATCCTGTTTTTTATTCTTCTCTTGCCACATGTAAATGCTATGTTCTGTGTAAGTAACTTTAAGTTCTTTCACATTCAGGGTACAGACCTAGGAACAAACTTGAGGGAGAACAATGAGAAATCCTCAGTGGTTAGCTTTGTTCAGAATATAACTTCTTTTCGGGGCACCTGGGTGGCTCAGTCTGTTGGGCATCAGACTTGGGCTCAGGTCATGATCTCGCGGTCCGTGAGTTCGAGCCCCATGTCGGGCTGTGTGCTGACAGCTCAGAGTCTAGAGCCTGCTTCAGATTCTGTGTCTCCCTCTCTCTCTGACCCTCCCCCACTCATGCTCTGTCTCTCTCTGTCTCTCAAAAATAAAAATAAATGTTAAAAAAAAAGAATTAAAAAAAAGAATATAACTTCTTTTGTAGAAGAAGCAAAGTATTAAATCCCTATGTGTTCTCAGGACCAGAGGGAGCAAATGTAAAATCTGCTTGTGGGGATACCTTGTAGTGGACAAAAAAAAATGATACTTTTATCAAGAAGATCTTGCATATGGAGTGTAGTCTTTTATAATAGAAGTTGGTAAAAATATGGAGTTGCATGTGAGTCCAAGTGCTGCTTGGTTTGGTGTTAGGCAAAGTGGTGGTATGGTGTTCAGGTATGGAGTAGGGATAATTGATAAGGGTCAGGAGGAATTCGTTTCTCTCAGCTGAAGTGATGTACTTGGTACCTCTCTCCAAACTCCTACTTGCAGAACAAAAAGTTCATTCCTGCAGTTACCTTTGAAGAGTGTGTGAAGACGGCTGCAGATGTTGTGGAGTCAAAGACTGGGCCTCTAAGTCATTTCTAGAGGCCATCTGGATTCCCTCCCCAGGCAAATAGGAGACCCAGAGCTCTAATTTGGACTGAACCTCTGATATAGGGGGAGAAGGCCTTGCCCTGAGCCAGGGATTTGGACCAAAAAGGGAACTAACAACAGCTGGGTTGAGGCAAGACTGGGAATTGCTGAGAGGCTAAATGAAGTGACAAGTCCACTGGGTGGGGGGAAGTAGTTGGCAGAGAGCTGAAAACAGCTCTGAGGCCAAAGGGCTTCAGTCTGGGGCTGTGAGCCCTAGTAGAGAGGGAGGAGAGACTTCTCTGAGGCAACGACGATTCAGACAGATCCAGGAAGGTGTTTGTAAGATTCATGAAGTCTCTCCTGTGGAGGGTGAGGAGGGAGAAGCTGAGGGCACTGAAGCATTTCGAAAAGAGGGGGCCGATGTCGATCACTCAGCCCTCTGTGATTTTGTCTTGAAAAATCTATGGTGCGTGGATTTTTGGCCAGCCAGTAACTCTCACCTCCCATCTTGTACACGCCTAGGTCATTTAAAATTAGTGGGACACGTAGTACTAGGGAAACTTCTGAATCTGGGGAGACAGGACAACCTAGCCAAGCACAAAAAGTCCGTATCAATCTAGCCATGCAAGTGTTCATTTAACCAGTACCAGCTAGAAAGAAGTGTGCACAAATGGAGGTCTTGTTGATGGAGTGGCCCTTGTAATTAGAGTGAAGTAGAGTTTAATTGGGAACGTTTGACAGAAAAAATGAATGTTGGGCAAAGTATTGAATCATAGTTCAAACTATGGGAGTGGTGATGGTGGATGGGGGTGCCAGGGCAGGAGAGTCCTGCATGAGACGTGAGGTAGGAGGTGACAAGTTTAATGCAAGGGAGTCAGATGATGGAGGGCCTTATGGCAAAAGCATGACGTGGTTTAGGGCTATGGGGAGCTACTTCCTGTCTATGGAAGTGATTAAGGTGGCCCTTGAGGAAGATAATCATTGCTGCTCTTCTTAGATTCATCACAGCAGAGGCTAGAAGCTTAGATTTGGTACTGGCACAGTGGCCAAGGGCCTGAGTATTGGGAGTAGAAAGTGTGTGAAGAATCAAGGCCGGACATGTAGACTTAGAAATATGTATTTGAGTGGTAACTGAACTCATTCCCCGAGCAGTGGTGACAGGGGAATCTCAAGGCCAGAGAAAGCAGAGGAAAGAGGGGAGGGGAGATAATGAGCTGTCGACAGAATGATCACAGATGGCAGTGGTATCCTGATAGTCCAGTGCTCTTTAGTGAAAATAGGCTCCGAGGGATGAAGGGATGGTCTGTGGTTCACGAGCTATTCGAATCATTATCTGGATACCACAGGTGAAGCTGGATGTGTGTCTTAGTTGCCTAATCTCACTTGGGCTATCAAACCTGAGCCAGTAATAGATTTTTGTCCGACCACATTACAAGTGAGGAAAGGATTTGGGAAGTTGTTTTTATGGTGAGGACAGTGTTTCACACTGAACAGGACAGGAAAGTTTCTTTTTATTATTGTAATGCTAATTTTGCCTAAAGTGATGTGCCCCCCCCCCCCCCCCCCCCCCCCCCCCCCCCCCCCCGTCTCCCAAGTTCAGCACTGCACCGAAATCTTGAAAACCTTTATGATACTAGGCAGATGTTTTGGCACATGTAGAAAGTAGTCATGCATCAAGAAATGGTTTGTTTGAAAAAATAACCAAAGCCTCTTTCCAACAGATAATGATTCCACATGAAAACCGAACCAGTGAGGCCATGTATAACAAAATGAACATTTCCCAGCTGAGTGCTATGATTCCTCAGGTTGGTGAAAATGATCTAGGAAATTTTATCTTAACTGGTCATTTTACGAGTGACTTTGCATCGTGTGTGTAAACTTTTGCCTTGTGAAACCTACCACTCTTATTGGTTATCATCCTATTTGTCACTCACCACATAGGATATCCTTTGTGCCTCAGGATGCTTTCTTTTGTAGGAAACAGAAAACCTTCCCAGGAGTGGCTTAAAAACTTAAAGCCCATTTTCTTACATGACAAAAGTCTAAACGTAGGTGGCTGTTGGTATTGCTCTTGCTGGCTAACAGTGTTGTCAAAGACCAACGTTTTGTTCTTTCCACTCCACTCTCCTAAGTCTGTTGGCTTCTTGACTTCCTGTGTGATGACTCATGGCTGCGAGGTGACTGCCATCAGGTCAGGAAGAAAGGGGAAGGGCCAGGATAGCCATGTCTGTCTCTTTTAGCAGGAAAAAAAAAAAAAAAAAAACCAACCACGAAGCTTTTCCAGGATATTCCCACATATCTTCCCTTTATTTCTTGAGTAAGATTGGGAACCATGGCCATCCCTTGCCTACAGGGGAGGCCACAAGTGACTAACTGGTTTTCCATTTCAATAGTGGATACAGGAAAGGGAGGAAAAAAAGAAAAAGACAAGAAATGACTTTTGGGGTAGCCGGTTAAAAACACCAAGTTAGTGATGCTCTGAAGAGGGGACACATGTTACTTGTTGTTGCTGCCTATTTTTCCCTGTGTAAGAAAGGCTGCACCAGAGGGGAGGCCAGTAGTATGTGGGGCATCTGTGTGTGGACACGAGTGAATGGGGGCAGGGGGCAGGGGTGAGGGTAAGCACAAGGATGGAGTGTGTGGGGAAAGGAATGGGAGGAAGGAGTCCAGGTGGGGGTAGAGAATGAAGGAGGGAGAGCTAAGGAGAGAGGGAGGGTGCCGGAGGGGCCAGGGAGTGAGTGACTGTGCCTGTCACCGTGTGAGGGGGTGTGCTGTCTGGGCAGATGGTACAGAGCACGTGTGGAATATATGATTCAGGCAGTAGGTCTGGGTGGCAGTGACCAGTCATTTCTTTTGTAGATTTGAGCAGTTACATCTCTAACTTTGGTCACAAATCCATTACAAGCGATGGACTATGTTCAGCCAACTATATTTGCCTTTCTCCTTGGTTGCTGCCCAACAGATGCTCTCTCAGTCGATGTTTTTCTCTCTCTCCTCAGTTTGACTGGCTGGGCTACATCAAGAAGGTCATCGATTCTAGACTCTACCCAGGTCTGAAAGACATTGACCCTTCAGAGACCGTGGTTGTCCGTGTCCCGCAGTACTTTAAGGATTTGTTTAGGATATTAGGCTCTGAGCGGAAGAAGTAAGAGCTTTCTTTTGCATTTTATTGTGACTTTTGTTTTTCTTTTTTACATTATAAAGCCTTTCCTCGAATATCTTTGGTATAACTGTTGTTAAAGAAAGTTACATCAAAAGAGTCTTAGGGAAAATCGTGGTGCCCCTTGTGACAAATTGGCCAAAATGATCATCTGATGTAATTTACTTACTGTGATAGCAGCAAATACACAATGTTTTTGCTCCTTATTTCTCATCTTTCTCCATATTTTCTGTCTGAAAACCTAAATTGTTTCCTAGTTTTGGGAACTAGTTATATAACGATATTATTTTCTGAGCTTTCTATATGAATATATTTTTTTTGCCAGTTCATTCTTTGTCCTTTGCTGCCTTTTTTTCCCCTGGTTTCTGTTTAGCCTTTAAGCCCCTTTGTTGCAATATTACTGAAGCCCCTGTGCTGAATAAGAGTACTCTGACAGCCGTGGAAAAATTGGACGGATGAAACAACTTCAGGAACTGTCTGGTTTTCCTTATTTTAAAGCATGTTTTAGAATTTGTTGCTTTGCTACTTCAGCACTACAAAACAAGGAAATCCTGAAAACGCCCGTGAAAGAGAATTGTACATCTTGATGAAGCCATTCAGATTTGACTATAGAAAATGAAGCACAGAATGGTCAAGTCATTTTCAAAGGCAGTTTACTAGGCTAATTGCCAGGCCATAATTAAAAATCATATTTTCTTATTTGGACTCAGACAAGGCTATCTTGCCGGGACTTATGTTAAAAAAGAAAAGACATCTGCAGAAATCCTAGAAATAAACTTCAGCATCCATCCCTACTTGTGGGAACACTTCAGCACTTTGGAAGAGCTGCTTTTCCTTTTAAGATGATATTTTCTCATGATAGAGGGAATATGTGTTCATTGAGGAAAGCATACAGGAAAGGGAGAGAAGAGATAATAAATCTACTGAAAATTCTGCCACTTAGAGATAAGCAGTGATCCTATGAAAATTTTCCAAGTGAAAGTTGAGTCTAGAGCTAGGTGAATGTCTGTGTGGGGTGGAGACTGGCTATTCAAGGTGTGCTCCCTAGACCAGCAATGCTGGCAGCATCACCTTGTCACTTGGGCCCTTGGGAAAAGGGCCTCTTTGGGCCTCTTTCCCGAGGCCCCTCCTCCACAGGGGCTGGTGCAGTAGTTCTGAGGCAAGTCCCCAGAATCCGTACTTCAAAGAGAACCCCAGGAGAGTCTTTCAGTTAGTGGTTTGTTTTTTTTGGGCCGGGACTCTTACCATTGCAGGATTTTTACCTCAGTACCCAGGGTTCACCGTGTAGCTGCTTCAGAGAATGAAGAGGTGGACACCAAATAAAATTAGCAGCAGGCAAAAGTTTATTAAAAAGCCAGAATAGCAAAAGTAAGAATAGCACAAAAGCTCTCTTTCTGGAGAGGGGGCATTTGAAAGTGAGGACCCCTGACTATGGGCAAAGGACTTTATTTTATAGGGTTTTGGTCCGTCCCTCCCCACTTCTTTTCTTTGTTGGCCTGATAACTGTAGGTGCTGAGTTGTTCATTTCCGTGGGAAACATGACAGGGGAGTAGGTAGTGTTTGTTACAATTTTAAGAAAAACTTTACGTCTGAGGGAGCTTTTCTGATGGTCAGTCCTGAAGGAGTTTTTCTCATGGTCAGACATTCCCAGCACTGTTTTAAAATATATATATTTTTTCTACATTCAGAGATCTCAAGTCCTAACCTTTCCCTCTCTAGCTATTTTACCCTATCTTTCCCCATCATGTCACTACCTTTGAAGACTTATTCATGTTAACCACCATTATGATTAATAGTTACCTTTGATCTTTTTTTTTTAATGTTTTATTTGTTTTTGAGAGAGAGAGGGAGAGAGAGAGAGCGCGTCAGTGGGGGAGGAACAGAGAGAGAGGGAGACACAGAATCCGAAGCAGGCTCCAGGCTCTGAGCTGTCAACACAAATCCCTACGTAGGGCTCGAACCCACAATCCGTGAGATCATGTCCTTAGCCGAAGTCAGACGCTTAACCAACTGAGCCACCCAGGCACCCAAATAGTTATCTTTGATCTTAAAAAAAAAAAAAAACCAAGTCTTGTTCCCACTTTACAGATGAAGAAGCTGAGGGAAAGGGATTTCTGCAGCACATACCTTGATGCAGAGGTAGAGCTGAGATTCTAAACTGGGCCACCCTCATTTCTACGTCCTGTCTCTTACATACATGTCCCTGTATGGAAAAGAGACCCTTTTCAGACATTTCACTGCTAGTTTTGGAGATAGTTCCCCTGGCATTTCCTGGTTAAAGGCCATCCTGGGTTGATATCGGCTGGTCATTGCTCGACTGCTGCTTCCCCTCTTACAGCATGCCCCCTGGCAGCCTCGTGGTATTAGGGTTTTCCTTCTGACCCAATGGCTGTGGGGGCAGTGGCACTTGCTCCCTGGCAAATGATGGTGCATGGTGCAAAACTAGAGCAATGGCATCTCCCAGAGGTGGTGCCAGAGGCTGCATTGGCCCTTGCAGTTCAGGGAGTCAGTGGCCAGGGCAGGGCCATTTGGAGGCACAAGAGGCTGCCTCTAGTGAAAAGGAGTTGGCGGTCAAGGTGGAAGGGGTGAAGACACTGTGATGTGCTAGGTCCCTCAGGTTATGCCCGTCTCTTCCTAGCTCACTGTTGAGTGATCTCATGTGAACAGTTTGAAATCAACTCTGGTGGGAATATTCACACCATGGAAATCGGCAAATTCTACAAAGCAAGTGTTTCCCCCCCCCCCCCCCCCTTGGAAAGCCAGTTGTGAAACATTTACTAGTATGTCACTGGTTGAGAGGTGCTGCAGATGTCCCTCCCCTTCTGTCCTCCCATCAGATCTCTCCCGACTCCAGACTTGCTGCTACCTCAGACAATCAACCATCTAATTTGGTCTGAGGAGCAAAATGGAAGGAGGGGAGAGGCCGAGGAAGGATGGGTTTATAGAGATTTTTCTCGGGGTCTTCCTGGCAAGACCTGGTCTCCTAGAGATCATCTGCATCGTGCTTTGTTTTGTTTTGTTTTGTTTTGTTTTTTAAGCAGGCTGGCCTAAAGCAAACCCTTGGAGATTTTGCCAAGCCTCTGTGATCTTTCCTGTCTTCAGTATTAGTTTAATATAAAGCAAGCACGGTGTACAGTGAGATGATTTTTAATGAACATAGGGTCGTAGAGGCTGACCTGGAAAATGTGTTGTTATGTGGACCTCTTACAGGGCTCAGCGCTGCTGAGGGTGATCTAGGGCCTTGTTGCTCAAAGTATGACCCATGGAGACCAATATGGGCCTGGACTGAGAGTTTGTTAGAAATGCAGAAATCAGGCTCCACTCCAGACCTACTGCAATTTAGTAAGATCCCCAGGGGATTCATATACACATGAAAGTTTAAGAAGCACTGATCTGGGATTTGGAAAGTCCTAGTTTAGCTGTGTTTGCAGAAAGATGAGGAGATAGAGTTTTCCTAGACCAGTGGTTCTCAAGCCTGACAAGCATCAGCACTCCCTGAAGGGCTTGTTAAAATAGACTGCTAGGTCCCATCCCATAGCTCTGATTGATTAGATCTGAAGTGAGGCCTAGGGATTTTCTATCAAGTTCTCAGGTGATGCTGTAGCTGCTGGTCTGGGGGCACACTTTGGAACCACTGCCTTAAGTGTACCTTTGAGCAGCCTCTAGGATTTGGGAAGATCTCTTTGGCTTTGAGAAGCTTTGAGAAGAACCTGTTTGGCTTACCTCAGGTAGTTTGGCTTAGAGGACCTGAAGAGCAAATGTTAGTTCTGGATTTGCCACGTAATTGCTAGTCCCTTGAACTCTGTTTTCTTTGTTTGATAATGAGGATAATGACCATCCCCTAGCATTGTCATGAGGATCAAAAAAGGCACTTAATGCTCTCTTAAATGCAAACAAATGTAAGCTGTCACTAATTGACAAAGGACAGCAAAAGCTTCTTCAAAAATCTCTTCCCAGTCAGAGGCTTTGGGAAATTATTTCATGTTGCGCTCTCAATGGCGGATTCTCTCCCGAGATGTTTTACTTTCCTCTGTTTTATTTATTGCCATTTGGGGAAATTACCATGCTGCTGCAAATGCTTTTTGAAAAAAAAAAAAAGATATTATGTATTATTTTAAAGGACTGTTGCTGAATCTGATTTTTGTTTTGTTTTTTGATATATGTGAGCATTAGGTGGCAGTGATTCAGTCATTACGGTCAGATCTGTTTCTGGCGTGGTAGTATTAGCACTGGAAAGCTGCGCTTCTAGCACTCCGTCGGTATATTTATAAAGCACTGGAGCAGCTCATCAGCACCATTGTCTTGCTGTGCGAGCTTCCCTGCACTCCATCTTCCAGCTCACGGAGGTCTTGTTACACTGTCGTCTTAGTAATGCCTTGCCCATGAAGGCCTCACACGCTGTTCCTTTTTCGCACCCACAGATTTCTGCAAAGCATTTGGGGTCTTTTGACTGGCCAGGAAATCTTTGTTGAATTAGAGGCATTAATTTATCACTGTGTAGCACGGGAAAAGCACACAGGCTTTCGAGGTAGACACACCTCTATGTGGTCTGGCCTCCATTGCTTATTACACTGGTTCTCCACCTTGTTTGCACATTGGGCTCAGCTGGGGGAAACTTAAAAACATTATTTATGGTGGATCCCACCCTATATAGAGGTCCTGACTTCATTGGTCTAAAGTGGCCTAGCATTTATCTGGACTTTTTGAACCCCTCAAGTGTTCCTACCAAGTTGGAGATGCACTGACTATGTGGTCATGAGGAGTTACTTAATGGTTCTAGGCCTCAAGTTTCTTTATATGTAAGATAGGCTCAAGAACACCTCTCCTATAGTGGCAGTGCCCATGCTTCTCAAACCCCAGCATACTTGGACCGCACTGCTTCTTCAGCAACCACCTTCAGGCCTATCTCAACAACCTCCCCACTGAATCTCACTCATCATTGTCCCTCGAGGGAGTACCTTCTGAACTCATGTAAGCGTATCTGCTGGCCACAGACCTCCTTCTACTCTTCACCTGCGGATCCAGCACAGCTCTTGTGCCTAGGGGAAACGTGGAGACCTGGCGTTGGGGTCAGTCAGGCTCGCCTCCTTTGACACTCAAGACACTGGGCCCTGACTGCTGCCTGCCTTGTCTTCTCTGTGGCCAGACTTTGTGCCTGTCTCTGCGAGTGATGACCCTGCTCACCATTTTCTCCAATACACAAGCAATTCCTAATTATTTAGCCCATCCGGAGTTCATAATCCTGCCTCACAGTCCTACACCTTCTAGTCTTTAGGCACAGCTCCATCCCTGTTCCTCTCACAAAGCTGAATCTTTTTTTAATGTTTATTTATTTATTTTGAGAGAGAGGGAGAGAGAGCTCATATATTTGTTCAAAATGTTTTGAAATAGTCAAGACAGCCATATGAAATGTGGCTTTATATCCACGTTATTGTTGTATTAGCCTAATCTATGTCGATAATGTGTCTTGAAGAATTAACTAATAGCATTTGAAGGATTAATTAATGACTTTTGAAAATATCTATTCATTTTATCTTTTGAAACTCCTATTTCTGTATTTGTTAAAAACATTCTTAATATGTTATTCCGTTAGTATATCTCTATGTAAATTAAAATAACTATTTTTTAAATGTTTATTTTTGAGAGAGCGAGCGAGTGACCAGGGGAGGGGCAGAGAGAGAAGGGGACAGAGGATCTGAAGTGGGCTCCGTGCTGACAGTAGAGAGACCAATATGGGGCTCAAACTCACGAACCATGAGATCATGACCTGAGTCAAATTCAGCCACTTAACCGACTGAGCCACCTGGGCACCCTTAAAATAACCATTTTTATAGTATTAGAATAACTATGTACTAGGTATATATGGTGAAATATATTTAATTGCTGAGAATGCGCATCCACCGGGTTAGAGCGCCATGCAAATGAGAGTGTGGGTTGTTTTTAATGGGCCGGATATCATCATCGTGTCACATGGCTCTTACATGGCTGTGTGACCCAAGAGCCATCCCAGGAATGTGTGTTATTAGTCACCATGGTAATGGCACAGCTAGGAGGGGATGGGTCATTAAAAATTCATCATGACTATTGAGTTAGAAATTAACTCAGATCACGCATCCTTCTGAGGTCAGGGCATCTTTTGCTTAGAGAAAAAGGCGACACTGAACAAAATGTAATGGATTTTTAGAAATATCTGTTACAGGCACTACATGAATTGTTTATATGTTTGGAAGAGAATGACGACAAACAGTATGGAATTTACTCTGTATCCAGGATTTTGTTATTTATTTTAACCTCACAGTAACCCTATAAGATAGGGATCACCCTCCTTGTATGACAAGAAAGGATAAAATGATCAAGGTTAAGTGACAAGCTCAAGCTCATGTAAGTATGGAACCAGGGTGCGAGTCTAGATAAGTGGTTTTAGCAATGTATTTCTGTTTGTTTCCAAAAGTAAGAATTCATCTGCATTTTATCAGGTCACCTAGTAATTCCGGGATATGAACAGTTTCTAGACCTGAAGAACTAGGCAGCAGTGGATTCTGTGCCCTGAGAGGGAAAGCAAAATGTTCACGCTGAGGCTTCGGGCTGAAATCTTCATTTCATCTCTCTGTATTAAGTGGTGAAAAGCTGGCCAATTTGGATTGAGCTTTTTGACATTGTATCATCTTATGTCATTTATCAAGTACAAGTTCTATAGTTTTGTATGAGCAAGAGGTCCCTCCATGGAGCTTTGCCAACAGTTTTCCCTAAGGTGTTCTACAGAGTATCCGATATCAGCCTAATTATAATAAATGTGCATTTCTCTCTGTTAACAGGACCATTGCCAACTATTTGGTGTGGAGGATGGTTTACTCCAGAATTCCAAACCTTAGCAGGCGCTTTCAGTATAGGTGGCTTGAATTCTCGCGGGTAAGTTTGAAGAAGATTATCATTGGATAACTTATACATGCCAGAACAGTCGTGTATTAACTAATCCAATAAAAATCATTTTTAGGGATGGGACAGAGGGAGTTTTGCAGCCCAAGTTCTACTTTTTTCTCTTTTTGCTTTATTTCTTTTTATTAAGTTAAACCTTATGTACTTACTGTAAAGCACACTCAAGCTGTACTTTGATGAGGCCGTGTAAAGATATTTGCGGCAGTATTTGGGACAATCTTATTATTATTATTTTTTAATTTAATTCCAAGTTAGTTAACATATAATGTAATAGTAATTTCAGGAATAGAATTTAATGACTCATCATCACTTACATATAACACCCAGTGCTCATCTCAGCAAGTGCCCTCATTAATTGCCCATTTAGCCCATCCCTTCCCCCAACACCCTGCTAGCAACCCTCAGTTTGTTCTCTGTGTTTAAGAGTCTCTTAGAGACCATCGTATTGTTTCCACTCCCTCTTACCAAGTTATTCCCATTTTTCCCGATGTTTTTAACTGGGTCACTTTAATTACAATATTAATATATCTTAGTGATCTGTTGATCTGTTTGTAACTATTTTTCATTTTCGGTATTCTGAATATTCAAAATATACATGATAAACATATTAGATGGTGAAGTTTCATCTTCAGGGATAGGTTTTGGTCTTTAACTTTATCTTGACTTTCGTTCAGTCTTTGATTTTATCCTAATTCTGCTAGGTCAAAGAGACCTAAATTTCCTCAGAGACCTGGCTCAACTGCCTGAAACACTTTTCCTCTCTCCTCCTGACCTGGTTCTTTGATCTTTGCTTCTTTCCCTCTCTTGTTTTCCTCTTCACTTACATAGGTGTTACTTTGTTTTTGTGTCAGAAGCTTTTGTGTAATTTTCCAATTAATAGAGGACTAATGATTTTGTGGCTGTCTTTTTTTTTTTTTGCATTTTAAATAGCTTGTGACTTATAAAAAGTATTTTAAATTTATTGTTCTCTCGATTAGAAGTGAATGACAAATTTTATAAGCAGTGATTTCATTTCATAGATGTTTTGGTTATTAGAAGTGAGTACAGGAATTTTTGGTGGGTCATGACTACTAAACAATAACACAATTATTTTGGATACATTTTGGCCCTCAAAGTCACTAGATTATTGACCTTTGTACCGAAAAGCATAAACCAACTATATTTTGAGGTCATATCAAAGGGTTAAGCTACAAAAGAAGTAGATTTTATATTTATATATAAACGTGTGTGTGTGTGTGTGTGTGTGTGTGTGTGTGTGTGTGTGTGTGTGTGTTTAACTCCTGTGGATCACATAGAAGATAGTACCCAGCTGCTTTGGAACTGTACTGTGAAAAGAATGAGAGAGAATGGTGTAAGAAGTAGTGTGTGAAAATCTGAGGTTAGGTATGATTAGGGATGTTTCTTGAGTGTAAAGTGCTAAATATGACCTTGAATTGCCAAAGATAGTTGTAGGATCTCTTTCTCTAGAGATTTTCAAAATAGATTCATTGCTTACCTGTGAGAGGAGCTGTGTTGCCAGAAGGAAGGGGAGGAGTAGATGAATTCTAGTGTTAACCCTGTCTGCTCTGCACCAGCAGTCTGGCTGGAACATTGTTTAGGAGGCTCCTTGCACTATATGCTAACTAACTTGGATATAAATTTAAAAAATAAATTAAATAAAAATCAGAAAAAAAGAAAAGGCGCCCCCACCATGCTCAGCGCCTCCCTTCCTTGCTCCTTGCCTTTAGTTTGCATTTCCAGCACTGAACTTCGAACCTCCAAGGACAATTTAAACAATATTTATTTCTTTACTTTCATCACCAAGAGTAAACCTTTGAACCTTCCAAGTTCTGCTTTGGAACCTCCTTACTTGTTTGTAAATGTTTTCTTGTAATGGCTTAATTGGGACAGATGGAAAAAGCATTTACATCTGTTTTTCACTTGGTTCTGGGTGTGTCCTTTGCTATAACACAGTGTAAATATGCCTTTTGTGTTGTTCACAGTGGGCCCTGTTCTCAATGGACTTGTAAGTGTACTGCCCAGAGCGGGGGAAGCCCTCACTGGGCAGGAACTTTGATCACTGGTTGATATTAGACCTTTCCTAGCAGAACTTCAGTTATCAGTAGGTGTTAGACTATCTAGACACTTGGCTAGAAAAGCTATACCGTTGTCCTAATCCTTTATTTAAGGGGACAATTGAAAGGAAGGGATAAATATATTATTTTCACTGTCAAAATATTTTCATTCACTTTTAAATATAACTAGAGACAAGCAGAATTTATTTCTTCATGTCATTTCACCATTGGCCCTACCATCTGACGCACGTATGTGGGTTGGGGTGTGCATTGTGTTGTAGACTGTTTTCTTCATGTTGTTTGAATTTTGTTCAGCAAAAGGTTTTATCCAAGCAAACCCCAATCTGGATCAATTATTTCCCACAGGTAATTCAGGGGACCACGACTTTGTTGCCTCAGTGGGACAAATGTGTAAACTTTATCGAAAGTGCCCTCCCTTATGTTGTTGGAAAAATGTTTGTGGATGTGCACTTCAAGGAAGATAAGAAGGAAATGGTAAGTGCTGCCTCACCCAACTGATAAAAACAGTGGCAGTCCACCAGATCTCATATGGATGTGGTCAGCAGGCTGGTGTCAGCCTTCTAGCTCTTGAAGTGATGGATCTAGAAAAATAATAATAGTTTGGCTTCAAAGAGGAATTCCTATAACTAAAAACTCAAACCTAGAATATAGCCGTGGAAATTAAGAAAATTTAGAAGTGAGAAAACAAGCATGAAATCATGTCACCTAGAATCTGAATTTCTCCTGGGGAAGTTAAATGTGTAAAATCAATGCTTAGGAACAGAGACAGCCTAGACAATTTTATGATTAGATACTAGACTAGTGTAATTACAAAAGGTAAAGGTTTCCTAATCAGGCTTCTTTGTTATAGAGGTGAGGAAGCTGGAGACCCAGAGGTGAAGTGATTTGTAGTATATTTAACAACTATTAAATGGTTTAGAAATAGAAATAAAATGCAGGTTTTTTTTTTCTACTTATGCTGTTTTCTGGAAGCTTCACAACGTTGACATTTATTTCAGAGATGACACTCTGTGTCTATTTTTTCATTAACTTAAGAAGAAATCCATTTATTTCAGAAATTCCTAAGCATATACAAAAAAGGAATGAGGAGTGTAATGAGCTTTCCTGTACCTGTGATCTGTGGTGATTTGTAGTTGCTGTAATTGCATAATGGCCCAACCAGATCTTTCTGCTAATAAAACATGAGATTTAGTTTCATTCACTTACTCAACAGATACTTGTTGAATACCTATTATATGCCAGGCACTGTTCTAAGGGACTTGGGATACAGCAGAGAACAGATCAAAGATCCCTGACATCATTGAGTCTGATCAGTGGGGGGACAGACAAATGTGTTGCAAGATGGGTAAACCCTAGAAAAAAGAAAAAAGGAAATCAGAGTAGAGAGGAATTGGGAGAGCTGTAAGGTGAGGGTGTGTTGGGGGGGGTGGTTGTAGGATTAAATAGGGTGGTCACAAAAAGCCTCACTGTGAGGATGACATTTGGCAAAAATTTGTAGAATGTGAGACTTAGATGTGGTATCTATCTGTTTTAGTGTGGTAGGTGGAAGGATTAGCTAAGGCAAAATTCCTATGGCTGGGAGGTGCCTAGGTGGCTCGGTCAGTTAAGAGTCCAACTTCAGCTCAGGTCATGATCTCATGGTTCATGGGTTTAAGCCCCACATCGGGCTCTGTGCTGATAGCTCAGAGCCTGGAGCCTGCTTTTCAGATTCTGTGTCTCCCTCTGTCTTGTGTGCTGTCTCTCTCTCTCTTTCTCTGTCTCTCTCAAAAATAAATAAACATTAAAAAAATTAAACAAAAGTCCTATGGCTGGGTTGTGCCTGGAAGGTTCAAGGAATAGCAGGGAGAGCCAGGGGGCTGGAGCGGAGTGAGTGAGGGTAAGAAGTAGGTGCCGCAGGCAGAGCAGTAGTAAGAGGATGGTAGCATTTTGTAAGGCCCGTGGACCACTGTGGACTTGAATCCTGAGTGCGGTGGGGAGCCAATGCAGGCATTTGAGCAGAGGCTTAATGTAACCTGACTTATGTTGACTCCTTCTGTGTTGAGAAGAGACTAGGGAGTTAAGGACAGAAGTCAGCAGACTAGCTAGAAGACTATTGGAGGGACCAGGTGAGAGATGATGGTAGCTTGAGCCACGTGGTAGCAGTGGCAGTTGTGGAAAGAGATTAGATTCTGAATATATTCTGAAGTAGAACCAACATAATTTGCTGACAGATTCATTAAGGGATCCAAGAATGAGAGCTTTGAGTCTTATTCAGTGGAAGCATGGGGTTGCTCTTAACCGAGAAGAAGAATGCTGTGGGAAACCAGGTTTGGGTTTGGGAGAGATCAGGGAGTTAGTTGTGACCATGTTGAACTTGAGGTGTTATCAGACTTCCAGTTGGAGATGTCAAGGAAGCAGTAGGGTATGAGTCTTGACTTGAGGACAGAGGTTGGGATTTATAGTTGGAGGAGAGAGGAAAAGATATGAAATAGTTGTCCAGGGGAGCAGAAAGTTAGTAAACTGAGGAAATATGGTTGCCCAGAGGCAGTAAGGATCTAGATGCAGCTGGAGGTTATGAATTTAAAGAATCCTCACCTTTGCGGTGTGTTCTTCTTCATTTGTTTCAGCTGCACTGGAGGAGAGGGTATATTTTGAATTAGAAATTTAGATTTAGCCACGGTGGGTTTTTTTTGGGGGGTGTGTGCATTTTCTTTGTGATGCATTATGGTTTACAAATGTCGTGAAGGAAAATACCAAGGCACAATTAACTGGTGTAGGGGAGGAAAAAGAATTTCCCTCCACCCCTCTAGAGTCTTGAGACCCCACTGTGATAAAAGATTAACAAGAGAAAAACAAACAAGTTTAATAATGTGCATATCTTTTAATTACAAGGAAGAGACCCAGGAAAACTGAGGAACTCCTAGAAATGGCTCAAGCCATGGCTTTAATTACCATCCCCAGCTAAGGAAAAAGATGAGAAGATGTGGGGACAGGGGTGGGCAGGCTGGTTTGGGTAGGTTACCTGGAAAAGCACAGTAAACACAGGGAAGGTTATTCTGCAGATTTAAGTCCATGCTTTCTCCATTGATCAAAGTTTCTAGAGATAGAGTCATCCTCCTCTTGCTGGTACAGGGAGGAAGATGCCCTTACATTGGAGATTTCCCTCATAAATGTTAATTTCTCTCACAAAAGAATAACTTCTACTCTGTTTTGAGAGATTCCCGTGTCTGCACCTTCTCAAAAATAATCAGACCAAAATAAACAGTATGCCAAAGAGGTGTATTTTGGGGTGGTATATTTTGCTCCCCTTCACTAATAACAATCTGTTGTAGTCACTCAGATACGAATACATGAGCAACTTGGATGCAGGAGGTCCACAAACTCTGATTTTAAAGGCAAACGCATAAAGCCGGTTAAATCATGACAATTCAAATGGTTGGTATTATGTGCTGCTATATAGTACCAACTGTGTGGTATTATGTGTTGATAGGGTTGGGGAGGAAGAATTTCCTCTGCCCTTCAAGGTCCTTTTAGGTGGACCAAGAATCAAATTGACATGAGACAGATTAACAGGAGAAATCCACGTTTAGTTTTATATGAGAATCCACACAGACATGACATTTTAAAGACCAGCAAGATGAGGCTTCTAGGACCTCCTGAGCTCAGGACAGGGACATGTTTGGAAAACAAAGGTGGCCCTGCTGTACGAATAGATTACTCAGGTACTGAGGAGTCTTTGTTACTAACTGTGTTCCAGGTACAGGCTCCCCTTTCCAATGTAAACGTGGGCAGCTGAGGGGTAAGGTGAAGAGCTTTTCTGAATCTGCTAGGTTTTGATTGCTTTTGACTCAAAATAATCTTGCCAAAGTGGCCCATCTTCGGGCTGTTTGTTTGCCCTTGGCCCGTACGATACATAACTATGTATTTCCTGAAGTTTGCCTTGGAATACCATAAATCTAAGTATATTTACCAGGATTATGGCTGTTTTTGTGGTACTTTGGAGGAATTTTCTGCCAAGTTTGAGACTATATTTGAACCTGCAAGTTCCCTTGCAAATAATTCCACTGGAGAATTAATGTCTTATTTCAAAATACTCAATATTCCCATTGTGTGTTTTCTTTCACTCCTTGCTTAGAGTAAATGGATTGAGAATTTATCAGATATTCACAGAGGTAACATTATAAGCTCTGGGAAGGATATAAAAACAAGGCATAACGAAGGTTTTTTTTGTTTTTGTGTATTTTTTTTTTTTTTGGCAGTAGAAGTGTTTTAAGTAATATGAAAGGTATGTGGATTAATTTGTTTTTCTCAGTTTTGGTATGACACTCCCCTTTTCATGTGTCAGGGTGCAATATTCTAAAATAAAGTGGATTTTGGCCCTTTTCCCCCTTATTTTGATATACACGGGACATGGAAGTGGTGGGATAGTAACGCAGATACTCATCTATTTTACATAAATTGTTTGCCTCCCTTAAGCTGAGCGATTTGCCTCAGGGACTACTTAAGTTGGAAACTTATAAGAGAAATACCTGGCTTTTTATAGCGTTGTTACAGGGCTCTCATCCAAGAACCACCTGGAACCACTGATTTACTTGAAAAACATTCTGTGTTATTAACTACAGCCCAAAGGAGAAAAAAAGAAAAAAAAAAAAAAAACAACCCAGAAAGATCCCCAGTGGGACAAATTCCAGAGACTCTAACTCAGAAGGAAGGCTGCCATTGTTTGATTTACAAAAAAGATCGCTAAGCATATGAATACATTCAGAAGGTTACATTTCAGGTACTTGTCAGACTATAATGTGTACACCAATCAAATGAGGATCTTGTAAAAATGCAAAATCTCATGGCATTTTACCAAAGATCTTTTTACCTTAGGTCTGGGTTAGGACCTAAGAACTTGCATAACAAGCTCCCAAGTCATGCTGATGTTGCTGGTCCAGGGACCACACTTGGAGTAGCAAGACCTTTGTATCATTTATTTTCTTGGGTAGTTACCACCAGACTCTCGTTCCTGGTGATTAATGTGAGCAGGGTCTGCTGGTGACTCAGACTGCAGTACTTTGTTTACCTAAGCCTGTTGCATTAATGCAAGTAACTGCTTCAGTTTTTCAAATCATTGAAAATTTCCTTGTTTACATTGTTTGAAATGGACTTTGTCAAACCCTGTGTGGGGGCCTCCAGGCTTCTTGTTTGTTTTTTTTTTCCCCTTTAACTGATTAGTTTTCCTTTGAAAACTGGTACCTAGGTTCCTCCAAGGGACTTCCTACTTCTCAGTATCTGTTTCTATAGCCTCTTAATGGTGGGATTGGCCCAATGACCTGAGCAGTTCACTTTGAAGTTTTCTTTGTAGAGGAGAAAGCCCGTCCCCCCACCGCCAACCAAGGTTCTCTTCACTGGGGAAAACACACAGTTCCAAGTTGCTATTTCTTTTCCATTTCCCATATGCAAGTGTGCATGTTCACACAGGCACACACATACACATTCAGACTAATTCACTCACACATAACTATGGGAGTTTCACCATTTTAATTAGAAATGGGAAGAATAGCATGTACAAAAAGGAGAATTGTTCAGTGCAAAAGTACCCAAAGAGGGCATTTGGAAGAATCTTGTGCCTTTCAAAGAGTGGGATGGGGCCTTAACTCATGTGGGACTAGCTGTGGGACAGGCCAGTTGAGTAAGAATAGGAAGTTGCAGAACTCTTTGGACAGTGGTTGTCTTTGTTACCTAAAGTGGCACCAGCCAAAAGAACTTGAATATGAGCCACATATGTGATTTTACATTTTCTAGCAGCCTCATTAAAAAAGTAAAAGGAAACAAATGGAATTAGTTATAATAATATATTTTGTTCAACCAAGTATATCCAAAATGTTATCATTTCAACAGGTAATAAGTATAAATGTTATATATTTTTAAATGTCTATTTATTTTTGACTGAGAGACAGAGACAGAGCAGGAGTGGATGAGGGGCAGAGAGAGGGAGACACAGAATCTGAAGCAGACTCCAGGCTCTGAGCTATCAGCAAAGAGCCCACTGTGGGGCTCGAGCTCATGAACTGTGAGATCATGACCAGAGCCAGTCAGACACTTAACTGACTGAGCCACCCAGGCACCCCTAAAAGTCTTTGAAATCTCACGTGTATTTTATACTTACGGCACATCTCACTTCAGACTAGCCACATTTCAAGTGTTCATTGGCCACTTGTGGCTACCGTGTTGGACATGTAGTTACCATATTGGATAGTGCCTATTTAAAGAATTGAAGAGGGATCCCTTGAGTTCCATGTGATGGGGCTTAGTCCTTGGGTGAGAGTGTGCTTAGAGCCAGGTTTGGGAGGGCGGGGTCATTGGTCCCTGACCAACTGGGTTTCATGCAGGCCTCTAATATCAGAGGGGATGGACTCAAGCAATACCAGGATCCATGGCTTGGGAACCAGCGTTTTGAGTTGGAATCAAGCTGCTATTTGGTGAGGATGTTTCAGGTTCCCTGGTATATGATCTTAGAGGAGGAGATAAATTCCAGATGCTGCTCTGAGGTTAGCACCTGGAAATCTTGGTTCTCACTGGTGCATAGACTGGGTGGAGTGGAGTCTATAAGTTAAAGGCATTCGGTGCCTTGAAGTTGCAAAGGACTTGGTCAGGCTGAAAGCCAGGGGTTCCAAGCTTAAACATAGGCAGTGAGTAACATTAAGTAACATATAGGAGTAAAGCTGGCTAGGTGTCAGCAAAAGCCAGGGTGAGTCTAATGATAAGTAGTAATTGCCTCTGGACCTTGGTGTCTGGGACACAGTAGTGGTGAATAGGAAAGAATGTGCTATCCAGGATTCAGCTCAGGCTATTTTCATGAAAGATGCCTGCCTTGCTAGGTTTCTGGTTTGTGTGTGTGGCTTTTTTTTTTTTTTTTAAACTTTGTTTTTGTTTTTTGAGAGAAGTCAGAAATAAGGATTCTTTTAAGTGTTTATTTATTTTGAGAGAGAGAGAGATTGTGTGACTAGGGGTGGAGCAGAGAGAGAATCCCAAGCATGCTCTGCGCTGTCAGTGCATAGCCTGATAAGGGTCTCGATCTCATGAACTGTGAGATCATGACCTGAGCTGAAATCAAGAGACATATGCTTAAACCCCTGAGTCACCCAGGTGCCCAGAAAAAGAGATTCTTATGTGAAATCTCCCACATTTAAAATCTTTGTCAGTACTTTGGAGGCAAAATGAAATATGTCCTGGGGATATCATTTTGTGCCTTTTATGTTTGCATTCTCTCTCCTCAGTCTGCAGAACCAAATATCAGGACCTTGTCTATTACCGACCTTGTTTCTTTAATCTTATTTGGAAGACCATGTTTAATTAAAAATACTGCATGTTAACTAAACATTTAACATGTTGCTTTTATGGAAAGTTATACACAGGATATGAAGTGGGACTCCTCAAAGAATTCATGATGTATTGTCACTATAAATAGAGTGTGTTACCTCTCTCTCTGCCCCTCCCCTGCTTATGCTCTCTTTCTTTCTCTGTCTCTCTCAAAAATAAATAAAAACATTAAAAAAATAAATGACAGGAGATTAAGGGTGTGTGTGTGTGTGTGTGAAGTATGTCTAAAGTATCACTTGATATTTTGCTTTTCCATTTCCTTATTATTTTTATTATTATTACTATTATTTTTAAAATAATCTCTCCTCCGAAAGTAGGGTTCAAACTCATGACCCTGAGATCAAGAGTCACACTCTTTATTGACTGAGCCAGCCACGTGCCCCTTCCTTTTTTTTTATTATTGATGATGATTCAGACCTGAAATATATCAGTAAAGGCCCCAGGTGGATATCCCCATCCATGAAGGGTAGGTATAGATTCCAACGATAGCCAGGAAGAGAAGGAATGGTCACCATGGGCCTATTGTGATTGCACTGATAAGGGTTTTTATGCTTTAAGAAACTGGCAATAATAATAAAGTAGCTAACTTTTATTGAGGTTTAACTGGATATCTCATACTCTTCTAAGTGCTTTTAATACATAAACTCATTTAATCCACATAATGGTCCCATAACCACTATTACTGCACCCCATTTTCCAAATGAGGAAACTGAGGCTCAAAGAGTTTAACCTCAGTGTCATACAGCTAACAAATGTTTTAGGTGGGGTTCATGCCTAGACAGTGTAGCTTTAAACTAGTGCTTTATTCCCCTGCTTCTCTCTGAAAAATCACTTGAATCTGCACCAATTTTATGTCTTGTCTAGAATGAGGAAACCAGGGGCGCCTGGGTGGCACAGTCGGTTAAGCGTTCGACTTCAGCCAGGTCACGATCTCGCGGTCCGTGAGTTCGAGCCCCGCGTCAGGCTATGGGCTGATGGCTCAGAGCCTGGAGCCTGTTTCCGATTCTGTGTCTCCCTCTCTCTCTGCCCCTCCCCCGTTCATGCTTTGTCTCTCTCTGTCCCAAAAATAAATAAACGTTGAAAAAAAAAATTAAAAAAAAAAAAAAAGGAAGAAATAGAATGAGGAAACCAGTCATAATGAGGAGACTTCTAAGTGGCTTGTTTAATAATTAATACACCCTTATCAGGAAATTACTTATTATGATATTAAGGTCTTATAAAAATAAAAGGCACCTGTTTATTTCTTAGTGTTTTAGAGATAGGAAACAATTGAAATAGATTTGCTCCTATTATTTCAATATTTCTTTAAATTTAAACAAATTTTTTTATGTTTATTCATTTTTGAGAGACAGAGATATAATGCAAACAGGGGAGGGGGAGAGAGAGAGAGAGAACACAGAATCTGAAGCAGGCTCCAGGTTCTGAGCTGTCAACACAGAGCATGATGTGGGACTTGAACCCACAAACCATGAGATCATGACCTGAGCTGAAGTCGGACACTTAACAAACTGAACCACACAGGTGCCCCCTCCCAATATTTCAATATTTTAAAGACAAATATAGTGAAAGCTTAATTTAAGTCCATCCAGTTGACATTGCATTTTTATGTTCACACAGTTTTCAGAAGAGGAAAACAATAAGAAACAGGCTAATTCAGATGCTATCAGAGATTTCATCTCAGAGCAACTTTTCTAGGTATATCTTTGGCCCAGTCTATACACTGAGCTCAATTTCCAGTATTTTCTTTTTTTAATGTTTTTTTTTTTTAATTTATTTTTGAGACAGAGCATGAACGGGGGAGGGTCAGAGAGAGAGGGAGACACAGAATCTGAAACAGGGTCCAGGCTCTGAGCTGTCAGCACAGAGCTCGACATGGGGCTCGAACTCACGGACCACGAAATCATGACCTGAGCTGAAGTCGGATGTTTAACGGACTGAGCCACCCAGGCGCCCCTCCAGTATTTTCTATGTATATCATTCTGAGGAGTGATCCCTGATGTCTGGAATGGTGACCCAAAGCTCTGTAAGATTTCTCATCAAAAAAGGCTTTTAAAAAATGTTCATAATTCTTTAGTTACCAAGACAGAAATGTGAACATGTACATCAAAGAACAATTTTCTATTAAGTATTAATGCAAAAAATATATATATTTCAGCTTTAACTGTATTTTCTAGAAAATTCGGTGAAGTTGGTTTCCCATTTGAACATTTTGGCTGTGTTGTTCTTCTGTGTTAAACCATATCATTTTGGCCACCTGGGTGACTCAGTGGGTTGAGCATCTGACCTCAGCTCAGATCATGATTTTACAGTTCATCAGTTCAAGCCCCACATTGGGCTCCCTGCTGTCAGCACAGACCCTGCTTTGGATCCTCTGTCCCCCCTCTCCTGCTTGTGCTCTCTCAAAATTAAATAAATATTAAAAAAATAAAAAAATAAACCATATCATTTTATTCATTATAGACACTGTGTCCCCAAAATCTACTTATCTTTATTCATGTATCTCACTTCTAGCAATAGGCATGTTTTTTTTTTTTTTTTTTTTTTGCTGGTATCACATATTTTATATGTTTTTGTTTTGTTTTATGTTTATTATTTTTGAGAGAGAGAAAGTGAGGGAGGGGCAGAGAAAGCGGGAGACAGAGGATCCAAAGCAGGCTCTGTGATGACAGCAGAGAGCCTGATGTGGGGTTTGAACTCATGAACTGTGAAATCATGATGTGAGCCACCCAGGCACCCCTATATTTTTGGCAGAGTGAACACTGTTAAAGAAAAAAAAATTATTCTGATACTTGTTAAAATGGTAAGGAAGATTTTATTCAGTACTATTGTAAAAAATGCTAAAACTATCACAGAGGTGGGAGAGATTAGGCTCAACTCTGAATAGAGCAAAGACCCATGGGGATTTACATCCAACAAACTGAACCAGGGAGTCAGTGAATGGAAAATTACTAAGATGAAGCATCAGAAGTAAGGGGACTTTTGCTGAAGGCAGACCAGTGTGATCAAGGGTAGAGGATGGGGAATTTGATCAGAAATGGAGGGGGCTCTGATATCAAGGGTGGGGGATTCTCTCTAAATTGACCAGGATTCTTGCTGAAACTGGGCTGTGCAGGCTTGGCAAGGACAGGATGGGGCCAGGGTCAAGACCTAGTCAAGAAGAGGGCTTAGAGGAACCTGTCTAAAGTTTGGTCAGGAAAAGAGCCTTGGTCAATTCTCAAATCAAAGCTAAAGTCACTAGTCTCTTCTTATACCCTAAAACATTCTGTATGCAGAAGGTTAATCTAGTTAAAGAGGAACAAATCTTTTATTATACTTCAGATTTAGACCTTAAGACTTTACTTACTGTGTAAAACAATTCACTAATTTCTCCTGTGCTCTAGTAGCTTATTTCTTTTTCCCTTTCTAGTAAAGACAGCGTTCATGTCCCCAAGTAATGCCATAGATGACCTACAGTATCTTCCAATTTTCTGGGCTGTTCTGTACGACCAATTCCGGTAGTAATTCTTATCTCCCAAACAGGTTTCTCCTCCCATCCCATCCTATGGCAGCTGGCGCCAAAGACTTAAGTACTCACATGGGTCCAATTGCTGTGGTGGAGTTTGAACTTGCAACTTCCATACACTAGGAGTTCACCTCGTTAGTGAGCCAAGATAATTGAATTGATGTACTGCCATTAATACTGATGTTCTCCAATTCCCCTGCTCACCATTTCTCTCAGTGGTTGAGTAAATGAGATGTAACTCTAATGTTGGTGGCAGAAGTCACATGAAAGTCAGTGTCCTGCATTATAGTGATGCCCGTATCCTGAGGGGTTCTTCCTTCCTTGTGGTTGCTGCTACTGGGCAGCCATTGTATAGATCAAGTTCCCTTCTGTACAAGTCATGTAAAGCAAGGCTATTCTCTCTGGCTACCATATCCCTGTCTCTTTTTGTCTGGTCAGTGGTATCAGCTATAACGTCAAGATCAGTTTCTTTGGTTCTTTGCCGAAGACCTGTCTGAATTAAGGCAACCCAAAATGATAGGAGTTTTAAAAGCCCTTTTAATGTAGTTACAAAATATTGACCTTCTATAGAAGTTACATTTTCTGCCCATTTTTTGCAAAGTGGCATTAGCATCTCATAGGCCAGCTGTACTTCTATCCATTTGGGCAAGTTAGTTCATTAATGTCTCTGTGCCTCCATCTTCCTGTTTATAAACGGTACACCAGTTTCTGCTGCTATAGTAATGCTGTGTAATGATCAATCACAAAACTTCAGTGGCCTTCACCAGTGGGCAGTTATTGCTGATACATCTGGAGTCAGTTGGTGGTCCCCTGGGCAGCTCTGGTTACTTTGGCTGGGCTTCTCAAATGTCTGCGGTTTGGCTGGTCTAGGCTGGCTTTGGCAGAGCTGATCAAGATGGTTCGGCTCTGCTCCAGCTGTTGGACTTCCTTCAGCTGGCTAGCCTGGGCGTGTTCTCACAACAGTGGCAGAAGTGCAAGTGAGCAAGCAGAGACACATGAGGCCTCCTGAGGCCCAGGCTCAGAACTGGCATGAGGTCAGGTCTGCATTCTGTTGGCCACAGCACACCACGGGGCTGGTCTGGATTGACAGAGTGGGGACATCGGGCCTGCACTTGTAGTGAGAGGAAGTGCAGAGTCATACAGCAAAGGGCGTGGACAGAGGAAGGGGTGTAGAATTAAAGCCATCATTACAGTGAATCACAGATAGGGATACAAATAGTACTTCAGGTCTGTGGTGAGGACCGAGTGAGGTGGTCCACATAGAAGGCTTAGCACAATGCCTGGTGCATAGCAAGTGCCCAGTGAATGTTAGCTACTGTTATTACCATGTGTCAAGCTTGAGGTTAATCCTAATGAAGGAGTTTATGCCATCAAAGTCCTGGCCTGGACTGTGGCAGCTCTCCTGCACTAAAATCTCCTCTTTCTCATTTCTCTTTGAGAGAGTGGGAATGAGGGAGGTACCCGGGGTTATTGCTACTCCTGGTCCTGCGTACATGCTCACTATAGTAGCTTTCAGTTGGGATAAAGATCCTTTTCATACTCGTACCTACCTGGCCACATTCTAGAACCTGCTCTATAATTTAATGCTAAATCTGGCTCGTAGGAGAGTCTCATGAAGCTACTCAAGGAGCCAAATATAATTCCTAGAACAGATCCAGGTTTCACAACTCTCTGTGGGCTAAATCTTGTTACAACAAAGGTCATCATCAGACCCCGATCCTGACAGCTCTTTTTTAAGCAACCTTTGGCAAAATGACATCCAGCAAAACAAGTAATTTATTTATTTATTTATTTATTTATTTATTTATTATTATTATTTTTAAAAAAAAATTTTTTTTTTCAACGTTTATTTATTTTTGGGACAGAGAGAGACAGAGCATGAACGGGGGAGGGGCAGAGAGAGAGGGAGACACAGGATCGGAAACAGGCTCCAGGCTCCGAGCCATCAGCCCAGAGCCTGACGTGGGGCTCGAACTCACGGACCGCGAGATCGTGACCTGGCTGAAGTCGGACGCTCAACCGACTGCGCCACCCAGGCGCCCCTATTTATTATTTTTTTAATATTTTTTTTTATTTTTTTAACGTTTATTTATTTTTGAGACAGAGAGAGACAGAGCATGAATGGGGAAGGGGCAGAGAGAGAGGGGGACGCAGAATCCGAAGCAGGCTCCAGGCTCCGAGCTGTCAGCACAGAGCTCGACGCGGGGCTTGAATTCACAGACCGCGAGATCATGACCTGAGCCGAAGTCGGACGCTTAACCGACTGAGCTACCCAGGCGCCCCAAAACAAGTAATTTAGATAGCTGATAAGTGTGGACACTACTCTTGCCTCTGTCTTTGAGTGTGTTGCCACGATCACGACACATTTGGCCCACCTTTTTTGTTGGTCCTGGGTAACGTTGGACACTATTGCCTTGGCCACACGTTTTCGGCCACAGTCTTGTCAGGCAGATCTGATCAGATCTTTGGATTGAGAAGACCCTGTGCTAAAAATTCATTCACTGAAAAAAAAACATTTACGCTCTCCAACAGAGCTGAATTTTGGGGGTGACCAGGCAGTTACTTGCTGGGGGGAAGTTTACCCACAGCCAAAGTCTAAACCATTATGAGACTGATTGGCTTCTAAATATTATTCTGGTCTCTGCTTCATTCCCTCTTAGAGCAGGAAAGGAGGAAACAGGAAAAGACAAGTTAGAAAATTTGAACACAGACTAACTGTTCATATCTAGTAAATAAGATCTTACTCCTTATTACCTCCACCCCAGTCTCAAGGTTTTTGATAAAAGCTCATGCTACACTCTTGCACCACCGACCAACATGCTTTATAGAATGTCTGTGGCCCAAATAACATGATATCCTTTTTTTCTTTTGGCAATATATTTAATAGCTACGCAAGTTTGTTAATCCCAACGAACTGGTGTGATTTATTTTATTAGCTTGCTCGGCAGCCAGAAACCTCAGCATTTTCTAACTATCCTTAGTTTTTCTGGCTTGACCACTTCTCTCAACTCAGTATGGGTCCCTTCTTATTTTCATGCCATTATTATATTTTTATCAGGAGCCAATTCAAACTCATTTTAATACCCAGTTAAAGTATAAATAATGAATATTAATACATGTTAGTACATTGATTTATATAATGTGTCTGTTTTTAGTAAAGTGACAATTACCAGAAAGAAAAGGTTTAGAAGCTTCCCTCACACTGCAACCTATTTCTTCAGGGTTAACCACATAAATTTTTGATAACGGTTTCCATTTTTCACAGTCACTCATCAACTGATAACTTAAGGAAACTTGTCCCACTCTGTACCAGTAGGGACAATGAAGACTTTTGAATCTATCTTGTTAAGATACTACTTAAAATTTCTAAATATATTAAAGCAGAAAGCCTATTTGCCTTTGTGCTTTATGAATTTTCTTAAAATTACATTGTTTTAAGATTAATGCACACAATCAACCTTGAAGATTTTTTTTCTTTTTCTTCCTTTCTTTACCTTTCTTCTACCAGATATACAATATATATATATTTTAAACCACTGTTAACCATCTGTCCTGTACCATGTTGGTATCATCCCTCTCAGAATGAATCCAGCTAACTTACCAAGTCATTTGATTTCCTTTAGTCTGTTTTTGGAATAACTGCTACAATAACTGTCCTTCATCAGCATATATGAAAGAAATACAGCTGATTCCATTTCAGATTCAATTTCATTTCTTTGCTAGACACCACCAGAGGGCTAGAAAAGCATAGATAAACATGGATTTATTGAGCATCTGCTGTATGTTTTAGGAGATACGAAGTCCTATGTGAAAGATCATACCACATGAGCTATGAAATCATAAAACCAACAATATAAAATTTGCAGAACACGTTTCAGTTGTCAGGGAGCAAGAATTTCCCCTGCCCTTCAAGGTCCTTTCAGCCAGAATAAGGAATCAAGTTGACATGAGACAGAGTAATAATAATAAACCAAATTTAATTTCATAAGTATGGGGAATCTACACAGCCATGAAATTCCCAAGACTGTCAAGCAACATAAGGCTTTTATGAGCTCAGGAGTGGGTTAAGGGTCTGAGGATACAAAGGGGAGAAAGACCATTTGCAGGAAAGTGAGAGATGTTTGGAAAACAAAGCTTGCCCTATTATGTGGGTACGTTTCTTACATGAAGGGGAATGTAAGAATACATTCTCTGTGAATAGCCATCTTCTTGGTACAAGCAGGCAGTTGAGGGGGAGATCAAGAACTTTTCCTGAATCTGCTGGGTTTTGATTGCTTTTGACTCAAAATAATGTTCCTGCCAAAGTGAGCCATCTTGGAGTGTACTGCCCTTGACCCCTACAGTTTCCTCCTCTGAAACTTCCTTTAAGTTTCACACATTAAAAGTTGAGTTGGTAGGTTCTTCCATCGTGTTGCACCAGTCTCTTAGTCCTGACAGTAGGTCAGTTAAGTTAAACTCATTTTAGGAGGTGGTGACACAGGTGTGTTCTCAGAGTTAGGCCCATGGTTCAGGCAATCAGGTATTAAATAAGAGACATTTGTTTGGAAACAAAAGAAAGACCATGGTTAATGATTGGGTCAAATTATAAACCACTTTGGGTCTCAGGATTTCTAGATGTCAAGATTAAGCATCTTTAGATAGAATGAGAACAGGCAGTGGTAGTCTGATTTTCCTAGTTTGTAGTTTGAATGTTTCATGTGATCTTTTTGAAAGGCCTGCAGAGCAACAGGTGTGAAGTTAGCCTATATGTAAGCTATTTTGGAGATTTCTCTGAAGTTTACATCAAGCTGTTCATGTTTAGTTTTCAGGGTTTTAGAATAAAGGGTAGTTTTAGTTCTCAGATGAATCCAACTCAGAAAGATGGGAGAAAAATTGAAAACATTAATTTGGAGAGTTGTAGCCAGGCATTGGAGGAAACTAGAAGGAATCTGGATCTAGTTGAGTTTATAATGAACAGTATTAGACTTTAATATTTATTCAAATGTCTTAGTGAAACATATTTTGTCTATAATCATCTTCATTTTTTTAACCAAAGATAGCCTACTTAATACTCATTTGTTTGTGAAAACTTAGTTTCAAAAAACCTTGGCCTGATCATTTACTTAAGCATAGCAAGAATAACAGTTGACCATAAGACTTCTTAATTTTAATTTTTTTATTAGTCTTTTTTCTTCTGAATTTGTTTTACTGGGATATAAAGGATTGGTTGGGTTAGGAAATATCACCCTGGATTATGTTTCCACCATGGAAATGTGCATTCTGATATTCCTGGGATAGCTTCTGGAACTTCTTGGAGCAGCTGCTCTTACTACCAGCAACCTCATTGGGTCCACTGCTGGGCAGCTCCTCCTTGGAAGAAAATTTCTGCTTTTTCTTGGGGACACTCATGCTTCCTGCCTCTGCAGGAACCTCTCTAACTGGTTGCTTTGTGGGGAATGATTTCTTCCTCTTTGGAAGACTTCCACTGCCAGCCTTCTCTTTGAAGTCACCACTAACCAGCTCCTCCTTGGAAAAAGAATTCTTGTTCTTGGGTTTAGAGAAAGAAACAGAGACAGATGGGTTTTCCCTTCCATTCTCGTGAGGAACTTCCTGGGGCTTTTGCTTTTTCCTTCTTTTGGGCCTTTCACTTGTCTCCTCACACTCATCAGGGGAGGTCTACTGCTGTATTCCAAAGACAGGAGGCCGCTTGCAGCTAGCAATTTCCTTTTTTCTTCAAGCCTTTTTTCTTCTGTTTGTACAGCTTCTTAGAAATCTCAGCAAGCACTTTTTCTGCCTGAACTTTTGCCTCCTTCCTGGCACCTGGATTGTTTTGTGCAGTCTCTCTAGTTTCATAGAAGGACAGCTGCTCCTTGACTTGATCTGGAAGCTTCTCCCCAAACATACTTGTGGGCACCTTAGAGAAGCAATCAGTTCTTGAGGCAATACTGTATTTGTTTGCCAGGTATCAGAAGATGCAGCCTTTGTTCTTGACAGCTGCTCAGCCAGTGAAGGTGGAGGAGAAAATGAGTCCATATTTTGGGATGTTACCTGTTGTCTTCATGGCTCTGGAAATCTGGTCCATTTGCTCGGCCCTGGGAATTAGTCAGACACCAGGGATGGCCAAGGCTTTTTTTCTTTTTTCTTTATTTAATCTGCTTTGTTGGAACTTTTTGTAAGGAATCTCTAGATTGAACTTTGAACAGACTTTTGAGGCCAGAAGCCAAGCCAAATATTTGCCATCAGACTTCTCCTGCAGCTCGGATGGATTTGAGTTAATTCTCTTCTCTTCTCCAGGTCCCTCACATATCTTGAGGTTTTTGTTCCTGCCAGAAAGTTATCTTCTTTATTCACCGAGTAAGCAAGGTATCAGGCTAACATTTCTAAGGGGCTTTACTGGTTTCATAAAGTCAACCTTAGTTCCTTAAAGCTGTCTGGTCATATCTGAGTCTTACACATGTCTGTCTCAAATATGATGTTCCAGTCAAAGCCTTGGTAATATAACCAGTGTTTTCAATTGTGTCATGTCAAAAGGTGAACAGATTCTTATTGAACTTGTGCAAAAAATATGTTGCCATGAAAATATAGGAGTACGCACTGAGTTTCTGAATCTGGAAGGATCAGGTAGGGAGAAAAAAAATAAACGTTTCAATTGTTCACTAAGGTGTATTTCATCAAACTGCTGTAAGTCAGTTAGCTTAAGAGAAAAGTTTCCTTAAATCTGGAAAAGTAAAGTATTATTTTAAAAGTCAGCAATGTTTTAAACAGAGAGTCATAAAAATTACAGTTGTCTTCAGTTCATTCAGTCTCATGTTATTAATTCCTGTTCTGCTTAAATCCAGTTTGTCCATTAGTTCTGGAAATTTTTATGTAGTTGAGTTTTATGATCTTAAGGTTATCAGAAACTTGTCCTCAGAGTTCTTTTCATGAGTCTCAGTGAAGATGAAGCACATTTGCAGTAGCCTCAGAATAGAACAGTAACTGTAAATGACAAGGTCTGATTAAAGTTCATTACAGTGCAGTTGACAGGGAAATTTGGTTATTTCTGTGACACACAACACTTTAAGATAATAACATACCAGGACATTGGATTTCTAGGAGTCTCATAAAATTTTTAGAACACTTATTTTATTTATTTATTTTGTTAAAGGTTTCTTTTTCCCCTTATCTTGGAAGAGAGAAAGAGAGTGCTGAAGGGCCAGAGGGAGAGAGGGGGAGACAGAGGATCCGAAGCAGGCTCCATGCTGTCAGCGTGGAGCCCAGTGTGGAACTCAAACTCACAAACTGTGAGATCATGACCTGAGGTGAAATGAAGAGTCGGACGCTTAATTGCCTGAGCCACCCAGGTGCCACGAGCACTTATTTTAATAACATATTTACACAAATATAACCTAAGAGGGTTTAGTACTACTTGTTTGACAATGCTTCCCATGTAATTTAACATACCAAATAAGCTTAATTAGTTTAATGTCTCACAAAATCTTTGAAACGTTCTCTGGGCCCTTTGTAACACCTCACATTGCAGCCAGAAGACTTTATTTTAGAATTTGGTTTTGGAAAACATGTCAAAGATACTAAAATATATGTACATTTAATTAAATAGGATCACAAATTATTATGAAACAATATATAATTACCCATTTAACCAAAGTGACAATAAAAAGATTAGAAAGGCAAATGCAGAATGTTACATAGTTGTGAGCAAAATTTAGCTCTTTAAATATTAAGACTCAATTTTCTGAAGTAATTGAAGACTTGATAAACATAAGTAATTATTTTGACAAAACACAGAATCCTAGTTCTCTAGGCAAAAACTTTAAAGGTAAAGAAAAAGTTATGTTTATAGTTTCTTCTTAGGAGTGGACCAGTAGCTTAAGAAATTTTTGTCCTTTTAACAAAGAGAAGACAAAATATTAATTTTGCATCAGTTTATTTTTGATATTAAAACCCCTTTACTTACTTAAATTTATGCTAATCTTAGCCAATACTAGCCACACATAAAATTTCTTTACAAATATTTTTTTCCATAAACCTTTACAATTTTCTTCTATACATTCAGATTTTGTCCTGTTTTTCCTCTGTAAGTAACTAGACTCTCTTTAGGACAAAATTATTTTCTTTCCCTCAACAAAAAAGTATTTCTATTCCTTATACTACTTCTTAACAAAAACACACATCTTACTTCCCTTGCATACAGAGTTGTTTCCCTTATTATTTCTAGTAGTCATAATTATGTTTATTAGAATTCTTTAAAAAAAAACTTTTTAGGGGCACCTGGGTGGCTCAGTCGGTTGAGCATCCGACTTCGGCTCAGGTCATGATCTCACAGTTTGTAGGTTTGAGCCGCGCATCAGGCTCTGCCTGCTTTAGATTCTGTGTCTCCTCTCTCTGCCCCTCCCCCACTCACGCTTTGTCTCACTCTGTTTCTCAAAAATAAACAAATGTAAAAAAATTTTTTTTAATTGTTTTAAATGTTTATTTAGAGAGAGAGAGAGCAAGTGCACACAGGGGAGGGGCAAAGAGAAAATCCTAAGCAGGCTCTGCACTGCACAGCCCCAATGTGGGGCTCGAACCCATGAACTGTGAGATCATGACCTGAGCTGAAATCAAGAGTTGGATGCTTAACCAATTGAGCCACCCAGATGCCACTGTTTATTAAATATTCTTCACTCTTAGAAACCTTAATTTCTAGTGAAAACTAAGTAGTAAGGAATTGTGAACTGTTTGGTATACCAGTATTCTTTAGATTGACAAATTTATGAGTGAATTTTATAATTTCTAGAAACGTGCTGCTTCGTAGTACAGTTTTTCAATAAAGCACAAAACATGTTTACTGACAGACCCAAATTCATCTTTAGTTTTCCTATCATAAGACAAAAGTAGATAAACCTAGATTTAGTACTTAATGTTTCATTATTTTATCTTATTTGAAAATGATCTAGATGTCAAATGAATTTAACTTAGCGTTTAACTTACCAAAACTTTAAAGTTCAGCTTTTGGTAGCTTTTGGAAGCTATTAAAAAGTTTACCTACAAACCATTTTGTCTTATTTACATCAATTATTTACTTATTCTTAACAGTTATGTTTAGATTACCCTCTAATGAGGCATTAGACAAAGTGAACCATTATTTCTTTTAAGTTTATTTATTTTGAGAGAGACAGAGGCAGCATGAGTGGGGAAGGGGCAGAGAGCTAGGGAGAGAATCTCAAGCAGGCACTCCACTGTCAGGGCAGAGCCTGATGCAGGGGTTCCTTTGAACTCATAAAACCGTGAGATCATGACCTGAGCTAAAACCAAGAGTCAGACACTTAACCGACTGAGCCACCTGGGTGCCCCAAAGTCAACCATTAATTTTGTAAGAGAAACATGAACTTGTTTAAACACAGGCAGAATAAGTTTTATATTTAATGCTGCTCTAAACTCTCAAAACATATCCATTTTAATTAAACCAACAACCTTAAATTAGCTTTAATACCAAATATTTTCCCAGAGCAAATGAACTTGAAAAACATTTGTGTTAGTTTCTATCTTGCTGAGTTTTCAATGCCCAACCTTATAAGCACTGGCCTTCAAACCATCTACATAGGGCTCTTTTACAAGTTAATTTTAGCAAAACTATCTGGAGGCAGAGATACTATCTCACATTTAGAACATATATGGACACACAAAAACAGACAAGATGAAAATAAAAATCTTGTAGTTTTTGTTTTTACTGATATTTGTGGAAAGGACATTAAAGACCCAGTTTCCAAATATCTCCTTCTCTCTCTTTTTTTTTTTTTCTAATGAAAAACTTCTCCCTAAAGTTTGTATTTTGGGGAATGGCTCTTACAAATGTTTAGATGATGGAGGTAGAAAATTTACATCATAAAGATACACAGAAAGTTTTCTCCAGGGTGGAGATTTGGAGCATATCTGCCTGTAATCAGGGGTGCTAGAGTCTGGGCACAAGAACTCTTTGAGAAGTTTGTATTTTAAAAAGGCATCCCCCCTTCTTTATTTTTTTCTTTGGTTTCAGTCAACTCTGAGCTGCATTTACATTTCAAAGACATGATAACTTTTATAATTTCAAGGGACAAAGAAAGAATGCAAATTTTTTCTCTCCACTTGTCCACTTCTCTCTACTTTTGCCCTTCAAAAAAAGAGTACAGGACAATTTTGTTCCAATATCCTGATCTTATATAATATCTACAAACATTTTGAGAGGAGTAGGTGAGGTTTGGGGAGTGGTAAAGACAGGTGAGCTTCTTTAACTGGTTTCTAGAGTTGCATTTCTGGTTTTGTAGAGATTCATAAGACAGACACACAGTTGTTTTTAATCCTTCAAAGAATTAGATCACAGTCTGAAAATCAAGGGACTTCCCATTTTTAAAAACTAAATTTGCTTTTTTATATCAGGGAAATTTTTAACTAAAATGGGAATCAAAAGATTTATGTCTTTGTCAAGTCTCTACAAAGCATTTTAACAAAAGCCTTTTTTCTAGGTACACAATTCAACCTTGGCCCATGAATATTGGCCTTTTACAAGTCATTTGTAGGAGGGGTGGATGAAAGTTGGTCCTGTTTACTCTGTGAAGGGGGGTTGTGAATAGTCCTTAATCTTTCTTTTAAAAAATTTAAAAAAATATTTATTTATTTTTGAGAGAGAGAGAGAGAGAGAGAGAGAGAGAGAGAGAGAGAGAGAGAGAGAAAACACATGCATGAGCAGGGGAGGGGCAGAGAGAGAGGGAGACATAATCTGAAGCAGTCTCCAGGCTCTGAGCTGTCAGCAGAGTCTGACGCAGGGCTCAAACCCTTGAACAGTGAGGTCATGACCTGAGCTGAAGTCGGACATTTAACCAACTGAGCCACCCAGGCGCCCCTAGTCCTTGATCTTTCTAATTCCCCTCTAAATTTGGTAGGATCTTCTGAAAGTAGAGGTAAAATGACTTTATGATTTAAAAGCTCTGCTGCCATCCAGGGACACGAACTCTTCAGTGGTGGGGGGTTTAGGATACACCTGCAGAGGACATTGCATAGGAATGGCTGAAGCTGGCAGAGCGTGATTACAGAGCCCTGGAAGGTGGGAGTAAAGGAAGCCTTATTGCTAGTCTCGGGTGCTTTTGTTCAACCCTTTCTGGCTTTTAGCATTTACATGAGCAATCTGTATACTTTGAACCTAGAGCCCTATAAATCTTGCAGGAAAAGGGAGGTTACGACAGGCAGATGAGGCTAGATTTTAAAAAGGGGAACTTAGTATGGATGTGGATTTTTATTTTTATTTATTTACTAATTTTTTTCCATTAATTTTTTTTAAGCTTTTATTTAAATTCTAGTCAATTAGCGTATAGTGCAATATTGGTTTTAGGAATAGAGTTTAGTGACTCATCACTTACATATAACATCCAGTGCTCATCACAGCAACTGCCCTCCTTAATACCCATCATCCATTTAGCCCATCCCTGCCTACCTCCCTTCCAGCAACCTTCAGTTTGTTCTCTGTAGGTAAGAGTTTCTTATGGTTTTCCTCCATCTCTCTTTTTTACCTCCTTCCCCTATGTTTATGTTGTGTTTCTTAAACTGCACATATGAGTGAAATCATATAGTATTTGTCTTTCTCTGACTAACCTATTTTGGTTAGCATAATACATTCTAGGTCCATCCATGTCATTGGAAATGCCAAGATTTCATTCTTTTTGATGGCTGAGTAATACTCCAGTGTGTGTGTGTGTGTGTGTGTGTGTGTGTGTGTGTGTATGTATGTGTACACCACATCTTTATCCCTTCATCAGTCGATGGACTTCTGGGGTGTCTCCATAGTTTGGCTATTGTTGATAGTGCTGATATAAACATCGGGGTGCATGTGTCCCTTTGAGTCAGTATTTTTGTATCCTTTGGGTAAATACCTTAGTAGTATGATTGCTGGATCATAGGGTGGTTGTATTTTTAACTTTTTCAGGAACCTCCATATTGTTTTCCAGAGTGGCTGTATCAGTTTGCATTTCCACCAACAGTGCAAAAGTGTTCCCCTTGCTTTGCATCCTCACCAACATCTGTTCTTTCCTGTGTTGTTAACTTTAGCTGTTCTGACAGGTACAAGGTGGTATCTCATCCTGGTTTTGATTTGCATTTCCCTGATGATGAGTGATGCTGGGCATCTTTTAATATGTTTGTTAGTCATCTTGATGTCTTCTGCCCATTTCTTCACTGGGTTGTTTGTTTTTTGGGTATTGAGTTTGATAAGTTCTTTACAGATGTTGGATATTAACCCTTTATCAGATAATGTTTGCAAATATCTTCTCCCATTCCATAGGCTGCCTTTTAGTTTTGTTGATTATTTCCCTCACTGTACAGAAGCTTTTTATCTTGATGAAGGGATGTGGAAATTTCCTGATTTCTGTTCTTTCATTTTGTCAAGGGAGTCCCTAAGGCTAGCTGTTATTCTAATAAGAGAATTGAGAGCTTTCAATAAAGCATATTTTTCTATTAAATATAGCCAAAGGGGCACCTGGGTGGCTCACTTGGTTGAACATCTGACTCTTGATTTCAATTCAGGTCATGATCTTATGGTAATAGGATTAAGCCCTGCATCAGGCTCTTTGCTGAGTGTAGAGCCTGCTTGGGATTCTCTCTCTTTCTCTCCCTCTGCCCCTCTCCCCTGCTTGTACACATGCTCTCTCTTTCTCTCTAAAAATAAAATAAAAATTTAAAGGATCCATCATCTGGCCATTGGTGAGTAAGATCTGTGAAAAGCAACTCAAACCAATAAGCTTTCTAATGGCGTAATGAAGACTTAAGAGGCATCCAAAGAGGGCAGTCCCTATGATCCAAAAGTTTACTTCCAAAATTAGTCCATGAAAGCAAAAGCCTGCCTTGCACAGATCATAAGGATGGTGTATTAAAAACAGTGTTTCCTGTCCTCATGAAATCATGAGATGTCTCCAGTCACAGACCCACTCATCTGTGACACCAGGCAGGTGCTACTGGGATGGGACTTTCCAGCACTGACAAGCAATGAAAGTTAAGACAACAAAGATTCCTCTGGGATAGAACCTGTCATGACAAACTTCCTTCAGAGCTGGCACAGCTGGACAGAGAGAGAGACTCAGATTTATGGTCTCTTTGGCCACCAAGCTGCACCCTGGTAAGCATACCCTCTGAATGTTGGAGACCAAAGAGAGTATTCTCACTGGTCACAAAACCAAGCTCTTATGACACAGAATATGACAAAAGGAAAAATCATAATCCACAGCAGAGTTCGTCTTATATGCACATTAACAGCTTTAGCTAAGCCTTGGGTCTCTTGGAGCCACACTAATAATACCTGTGAAGGATGTGCTGTGGGGTTCTGGAGGTGTGTTGTTTTACAGTGTACCTTGTTGCCCAGAAGTTTTCTTGAGGTTGACAGGTGACCTAGTGTCAGTCGAACCCATTCTGTACCCTAGTACAGAAGGCTTTGAGTGGTGATGAGTGCTCTAACAGCTTTTAAGTGCTCCACCTGTTTTTTGTGCTTTTAAGTGCACAGCTTTTAAGTGCCCACCAATTTTATGGCTTTGGCTTCCAAGATGTTCCTTAGCAACAGCCTTTACCTTATGTGCACATTGACCCACAACAAAGTTTGTATGAAAAATGACATAAAAGACACAAAGGAAAACGAAGACTGTATCTGAGAGGAAATGGATCAGAAACCAAAGAGTACTCTACCAAATGTAACCAATGAGTTGCTAAGCCCAAGAAACTAGTTCCACAATTATTTTGTCCTGCTAGTCTAAATTTAGAAAGAGAAAAAGGCCTCTCCCCCATCTCACTCCATAAGACACCACAAAAGGAGATTCTGGGAGACTGACATGTAAGAAATCTTACCTTCTTCCAGCTGTTTGTCAGATGTCCCAAGGTCTCTCAACTACAGCATTGTCTTGGGCTGAGCAGTGTCCAGTGAGCTGGTATCCTGCTGACTACACCAACCATTGGGGAGGAAGAATTTCCTTTCCCCTTCATAGTGCTTCTAGCTGGACTAAGAATCCACTTGACAGGAGACAGATTAACAAGAGAAAATCAATTTTAGTTTTGTACATATGGGGAATTGTCACAGCTAGGAAATTCCAAAGACAATGAAGCAACATGAGGTTTATATGAGTTAAGGAGAGGGGTAGGGATCTGAGAACCTAAAGGGGACAGATACTATTTATTTAACATGAAGGTAAGAGAAGATGTTTGGAAAACTTAGGTTGCCCTATTATGCAGACAGATTTCTTAGGAAAGAGGAGTCTCTGTGAATATCTGTCTTCTTGGTATAAGCATGCAGTAGATGGGGAGGTAAAGAACTGTTCCTGAATCTGTTGGATTTTGATTGTTTTTGACTCAAAATAATGTTATGCTAAAGTGACCCATTTGGGGATGTCTACCAGTGGTCCCTACACTTACATATCCTTTGTCACATTTGATCTAAACTGTAATTTCTGTTTTCAAAACTGAAAAGATTTTGTTGTGGAGACCAAATCTATGTAAATGGCAAATAACACACCCTATATTGTTGTGATCATAAGCCTAACAGGAACTCTGAGAAGGGAGTGAATGTGTGAGTTTAAATTTTGTGGATTCATGGGTACGAGGTAGGATTGGAGTTGGCCATCTAGGATTTCTTTATTGCTAGAGACACAGCTTTGAAGGAAACTACACTGACAACGGGATGAACTGACTCCTCAGAGCAGTGTTGACATATATGCTCTTTCAAGTGCATTACTAGAACAGTCTTGACTCATTTATATAAAACAAAGTTCTTGTGTCTGTGTGATGGGGGAAATGGCAAGGAGAGGTTCAAAGATGAGTAGGTGAGACAACTTAAAAGTTTACCCAGGTAGGAGACTCTTGTTAAAAAAACAAAACAAAACAAAACAAACCTTGCACGGAAGGGTAGCAGGTGCATGTATATGCACGTGTAACTCCCCAGTGTCTGATACAGAAAGAACACTGTGGGCAAAATCCTGGAGTGCAAAGACTGAAAAGGGGAACCACTTGTAAATAACACTGGTTGAGGAAAAGAACTAACAACTGCCCAAAGACCAGCTGAATGAACTGTATTTTCAGTGTGGATCCATAGATCTGAACTAAATAGATGCTTAGGAAAATGCTGCTTAGCCTGGAGGGCCTTTATTCTGAAGGTGGCAGATTTTAGCATAACACTTGAGTTTAATTTTCTATGTTGTATTTTTATTTTTGTCTCTAAAAAAATATTTTCTATGGAAAACTTCAACTTAGTACTTCCACCTTAAGTGACTTCTATTAATGTTATATGTTGGCCACTGGGGGGCATGAGGTCAAGGTTTGGTGAAGAAATACTATTTCTCTTTTTTTGAGATTACAGCAGACTTTTGTGTCTCAGGGAACATGAACTTAAGTGAAGGGGATGTTATCATGTGATGCTGTAGAACAGTCTGAAGATGAAAATCAGAAGTGTTCAGTGATTTCTTAGTTCCAACATGCTAAGCTCATTATTTCTATTATTTGCATTGACATGACAACCATTGACATTAATCACCATAAAAGATTTCACTTGTTCGTGAAGTCTGCTGGGGTGGCTCCGCACTGTTTCACAGGAAATGTTGCACAATAAGTCTGTAAAGTCTGCAAAAAAGGAAAAAACAGAACCTACAGTGGGGCCATGGAGGGAGGTGGCACCAGAGAAGACTAGGAAAGCAAAGAGGGAAGTGATGGCTTGGGTTTTGACATCTGTGAGAGGGCAGTAGAGAGACTGAGTTATCAAGGTAGGGATTTAGGAAAGACAGAAGTGGCAGGGGGAGGAGATAGGGGAGAAAAGGAAAGGAAGCAGAGGAAGGAAATGCCATGGGTCAACTGTTTGTCAATCTGCATTGTGGAAATAGGCAGAAATCTTTTTGTTTCGAATGGGAAGGAAAAGTTCTTTATCTGTCCTTCACGGTCTTCTAGCTGGACTAAGAATTACATTTACATGAGACAGATTAATAGGAGAACAAAGCACAGTTTTATTACGTGTGCACCAAGACCCTCTAATGAAATTGGGACCTAACAAAATGAGCAGGCAAGTTTTATTCTTTTTAAACAAAGAGACAGTAAATCTGTGAGGAGTTGACAGGACAAGGAAAACTTAACTTTAGGAGCTTCAATTAGTAAGGAGTTCTAGACAGAATTTGGGCTGTGGGAGTAAATTAATAAAAAGTAAGCAGGGTTGTTTATACAGCCTTCTTGGCTCAAAATTTCCCATCTCTGGTAAAAGGCTGTCTCCTTACCTCCTGATACAAGGGTGGTACCTTTGACATGGGAGATTTCTTTCTTGCTTTCAGGTGGATGGTGGAGGGTCTGAGTGTCCTTCTTGCATAGGCTGTCTCTTAAATACCTTTTATTTTAAATAATCAGTATGCTGAAGTGGCACATTTTGGGGCAGCCTGCCTTCTGTCCCTATATATCTTAAAAGATTTCCATTTTGAGGGTACCTGGATGGCTTAGTCAGTTTGGCATCTACCTCATGGTTTCCGCTCAGGCTGTAATCTCACAGTTCGTGGGTTCAAGCTCTGCATTGGGCTCTGTGCTCTCAGCACACAGCCTTCTTGCGATTCTCTCTCCATCTCTCTCTGCCCTCCCCTGATCTCTCGGTCTCTCTCGGAAAATAAACTAAAAAAAAAAAAAAAAAAAAAAAAAAAAAAGCTTTCCATTTAGAATGTCAGTCAACAGGGTTGAGACCAAGAGCTTTAAGCATCTATGAGAAATGCTTAGAACTTAAGAGACTTTGAGAACCATTATAATGCCTAGGGACGGCAAGGAAGGAGCCTACAAAACCAAGGTGCTTAGAGAGCAGGATCTGGATGCACTCAGCTTCATTTTAATAGTAGGTACATCATAAAATGCCCCCCGAAGAGAATAGGGGCAAAATGATCTGAAGAATCACCATAGACGTCCAAAAATTCCAAAATACAGATTTGCTAAAGATCTCTCTGGCTTGGGTAGTGCTTACTTTCTTTGTTCTATTTGATTAACTTATTCTAAATTGTAATGAAAGCAGACAAGTTTTCATACTCCTTACTCCAAGTATTTTCCTTGGGCACGTTCAGCTTTTTATGGATTCTTTAGGTGCTTTCTGTTATCACCACTTGTTGGCTGGGGTACTGGGAGGAAACCTGTCATTGCCCTCTTTGTTCTCATCTCTAAATACCTCTCTTCCTACCAACATGTTCACACTGCTGGGATACAAATAGCCCTGTGTGAAGAAATTGAATTGTTTTTTCTTTTTCTTTTTCTTCCTTCCTTCCTTCCTTCCTTCCTTCCTTCCTTCCTTCCTTCCTTCCTTCCTTTCTTTCTCTCTCTCTCTCTCTAAGAGAAACCTCCCTTTTAGAAGATCTTGCTCTTCATGGAGAAAAGGCACACCTTTATACAAAGACTCTCAGCCTTCCAGCATCTGCTTTAAAGATTCTTCTGCATTCTTGTCCATCATTTTATTCTTCTGTCACAATCCTGCCTCATGTTGAAGGTGAATCCTTCCATTTATTCTCAGGATCCTGTCCCCCTTTGCCCTCTCAGGGATATTTATGTCTTTTTTCTCTCCTATATTTTCAACCTCTTATTCTTCACTGGATCCTTTTTGTCAGTACATATATTTTTAATTTTTAAAAACACTTAATTGTTTTACAGCAGGTTTAGGATTACAGCAAAATTGAGAGGAAGATACAGACATTTCTCATATACCCTCCTGCCACCCCCCCCCCCCACAGAATCTCCTGCATTATCAACACTCCTCCCCAGAATGGTACTTTTTTTTTTTTAAACCAACAGCGAACCTACATTGACATATCATAGCACCTAAAGTCCATAGTTTACCTCAGGGTTCACTCTTGGTGTTACCCATTCTCTGGTTTTGAAAAAACTTTAATGACCTGTATCCATCATCATAATATCACGCAGAGTGTTTTCACTGCCTTAAAAATCCTCTGTACTCTCACTGTTTATTGCTCTCCCTACACCCCTGGCAACCACTGATCTTTTTTCTGTCTCCATAGTTTTGCCTTTTCCACAATGTAATATTGTTGGAAACAATACAGTATGTAGCCTTTTCAGATTGGCTTCATTCACATAGTAATATGTACTTAAGGCTCTTTCATGTCTTCTCATGGCTTGATAGCTCATTTCTTTTTATTGCTGAATAATATTCCATTGTCTGGATGGACCACAGTTTGTTTTTCCAGTTACCTACTGAAGCATATCTTGGTTGTGTCTGAGATTTGGAAATTATGAATAAAGTTAATAAAGTTTCCATAAACATCTTTGTGCAGGTTTTTTTGTTGGTATAAGTTCCTAACTTTTGGGTAAATACTAGAGATCATGGTTGTGGATCCTATGGTAAGAGTATGTTTAGTTTTGTAAGAATCTGTTTTCCATTTTTGGAATTTTCCAAAATGGCTCTACCATTTTGCATTCCCACCAGCAGTGAATGAGAGTTCCTGTTGCTCCACAGACTCACCAGCATTTAGTGGTGTTAGTGTTGTGGATTTTGGCTCTTCTAATAGGTAGGTAGTAGTATCTCACTGTTGTTTCAGGTTGCATTTTTCTGAAAACATATGACAGGAAGCATCTTTTCATATGCTTCTCATGTATATCTCTTCCTTATTTATTTATTTAAAAAATTTTTAATGTTTATTTAATTTTTTGTTTTAAGTCATTTTTATTTTTTATTTTTATCATTTATTTTTTAATTTATATCCAAGTTAATTAGCATATAGTGCAACAATGATTTCAGGAGTAGATTTTTTTTATATGAAATTTATTGTCAAATTAGTTTCTATACAACACCCAGTGCTCATCCCAAAAGATGCCCTCTTCAATGCCCATCACCTACCCTCCCCTCCCTCCCACCTCCCATCAACCCTCAGTTTGTTCTCAGTTTTTAAGAGTCTCTTATGCTTTGGCTCTCTCTCCCACTCTAACCTCTTTTTTTTCTTTTTTTTCCTTCCCCTCCCCCATGGGTTTCTGTTAAGTTTCTCAGGATCCACATAAGAGTGAAAATGTATGGTATCTGTCTTTCTCTGTATGGCTTATTTCACTTAGCATCACACTCTCCAGTTCCGTCCACGTTGCTACAAAGGGCCATATTTTATTCTTTCTCATTGCCACGTAGTACTGCATTGTGTATATAAACCACAATTTCTTTATCCATTCATCAGTTGATGGACATTTAGGCTTTTTCCACAATTTGGCTATTGTTGAGAGTGCTGCTATAAACATTGGGGTACAAGTGCCCCTATGCATCAGTACTCCTGTATCCCTTGGGTAAATTCCTAGCAGTGCTACTGCTGGGTCATAGGGTAGGTCTATTTTTAATTTTTGGAGGAACCTCCACACTGTTTTCCAGATTGGCTGCACCAGTTTGCATTCCCACCAACAGTGCAAGAGGGTTCCTGTTTCTCCACATCCTCGCCAGCATCTATAGTCTCCTGATTTGTTCCTTTTGGCCACTCTGACTGGCGTGAGGTGATATCTGAGTGTGGTTTTGATTTGTATTTCCCTGATGAGGAGCGACGTTGAGCATCTTTTCATGTGCCTGTTGGCCATCTGGATGTCTTCTTTAGAGAAGTGTCTATTCATGTTTTCTGCCCATTTCTTCACTGGGTTATTTGTTTTTTGGGTGTGGAGTTTGGTGAGCTCTTCATAGATTTTGGATACTAGCCCTTTGTCCGACATGTCATTTGCAAATATCTTTTCCCATTCCGTAGGTTCCCTTTTAGTTTTGTTGATTGTTTCCTTTGCTGTGTAGAAGCTTTTTATCTTCATGAGGTCCCAGTAGTTCATTTTTGCTTTTAATTCCCTTGCCTTTGGGGATGTGTCAAGTAAGAAATTGCTGCAGCTGGGGTCAGAGAGGTCTTTTCCTGCTTTCTCCTCTAAGGTTTTGATGGTTTCCTGTCTCACATTCAAGTCCTTTATCCATTTTGAGTTAATTTTTGTGAATGGTGTAAGAAGGTGGTGTAGTTTCATTCTTCTGCATGTTGCTGTCCAGGTGTCCCAGCACCATTTGTTAAAGACACTGTCTTTTTTCCATTGGATGTTCTTTCCTGCTTTGTCAAAGATGAGTTGGTCATATGTTTGTGGGTCTAGTTCTGGGGTTTCTATTCTATTCCATTGGTCTATGTGTCTGTTTTTGTGCCAATACCATGCTGTCTTGATGATTACAGCTTTGTAGTAGAGGCTAAAGTCTGGGATCGTGATGCCTCCTGCTTTGGTCTTCTTCTTCAAAATTACTTTGGCTATTCGGGGCCTTTTGTGGTTCCATATGAATTTTAGGACTGTTTGTTCTAGCCTCAAGAAGAATGCTGGTGCAATTTTGATTGGGATTGCATTGAA